>NW_023144630.1:2479893-2617371 GCF_012932325.1 Thrips palmi | reverse complement strand
ATGGATTCCTCGTTCGGAGAGAGTCCATTGGTGGGGTCATCGTTCGGTTCGAGTCCTGCTTAGCGACTCTGGGCTCAAAACGCGTCGATTTTGGCCGCCTCCACCGGTCCTCTGGCCCACTGTGCGGGCTCGTGGCAACCGGCGGGCTGGTCCTCCTCCCGCTTCCACGCCGCGACGAGCTCCATTTCGGGCCGCGAGTCTGAGGGGCCAGTTTCCTACTTCCCTGCCGAGGGGGCAAGAATGGGCCAATGGGCCGCTGCAGCGCGCTGCGGGGGGCGGAGGGGGCCGGAGGGGGGCGGAGGGGCCCGCCTACCTCGCAGACGGGGCGGCAGTGTCACTGCCGGCATCTGCAGAAAACTCGCAACGGTTGTAAAGGCACGGGGGGAAACAGACAAGGGGACGGACAGACAGGCGGGCTGGCGGGCTGAGAGGGTTGTGGCGCGCTGGGGCGGGCGGGCGGGACGGCGGGGAGTGTGAAGTAGTAAAAAGGTGAAAATTGCTCTTACGGAGGGAGGCTCTGCGACACACACACACACACACACACACACACACACACACACCGGAGTGCAGGGTAAGAGTGGGTTGTCTGCAGAGTGACCCTGCCTCGACTCCACGGGAGGCTCCAGGGCTGACCCAGGGCCGCCTCAGGGCACGCGTCAACGCGCGGGGCCGCCTGACGTACGACCGCTCCGTTGGGTCTGTCTGCGTGCATGTGTGTGTGTGAGAAAGAGGGAGAAAGAGAGAGAGAAAAGAGAGAGAGAGAGGGGGGGGGGGGGGGGGGGGCCCCAGTCTGACGACACAGGCCACAGTCCGTTGGAAAGATTGAGACGCATATGTTTCAACCACGAAAATCAATTAAAAAAAAAAAAACTTTTTAGGTGAGTCTGACTTTTGTCTCAAAGTCGTTTCCAAAGGAGACAGTGCGCAATAAGAGTGCCAGGGAGTACCGAGGCTGTAGCGAGCCGAGGGAATTTCAATAAAAATGATTAGCTGCAATTAGCATAAGGTGCACGACCGAGACAAAGCGAGGGGACGAATTTACGCGTCGGAGAAAGGAGGGGGGGGGGAGCGGCTCTCAGAGGGCGTAGATGAAAGATCTGCTGGGAGGGGTTCCGTTTGCACGAAATTGAGCTGAGGCAGGACAGGCCCGCCTAGGGTGCCCAGGGTGCCCAGGGTGGCCAACCTAGATCCCTGGCCGCCCCACCCCCCCCCAAAAAAAAGTCCCCCTGGAAAAACCCAAAGTGCAATTTTTTGGGCCTCCCCGGCCCAGACCCGAAAAAAGGGCCGACCCCAAAATTGGGCTTGGGGCCCCCGGGGGGGCCCGGGGGGGGGAAAAAAAAGGGGGAGAGAGAGAGAGAGAGAGGAGAGAAGAGAGAGAGAGAGAGAGAGAGAGAGAGGGGCGCGGCTTGTCGGTGATGCTTTCCTTCCTCCCCATCGTGACGTGTCCGTGCGGGCTGACGATGCGCGTGGCGAAGGATTACGGGTCAAACCCGTAGACGCATTCTCGGCACCAGAGTCGCTGAACAGGACTCGAACCGAGCGTGTGACCCCACCAATGGATAGCTCTCCGAACGAGGAATCCATTGGTGGGGTCTCCCGGTCGGTTCGAGTCCCATTCAGCGACTTTGGAGCTCAAAACGCGTCTAGAGTTTCGGCCGCCTCCACCGGTCTTCTGGCCCACTGTGGCCCGAGCGTTGTCCACCACGCGGCACGTGCGGTGGGTCTCCACGCCCAACATACGGATTAACGGTGGCGTGTCTTTACCTCTCATTCGCTGTCATTCGAACCCCCCCCCCCCTCCTCCCCCTTCACCACCACACGGCCTATGCAAACGCGTGGTCTCTAATTCGCAAACACCTAATTTCCGGTGTCGGTGGGCTTTCATGGCTTTCACTGCTCTCGCTATGGGGACAAAAGCGGGCCAGCCCAGGGCAACCAGTATGCCGATGTGTGTGTGTGGGAGAGAGAGGGAGAGAGAGAGAGAGAGAGAGAGGGGGGGGGGGGGGGGGCGTTTGTGACTGTGCAAGCTGTGCCTGCCAGTGTGTGGAATCCAGGCCCGTTTGTAAGTGAACTGCCTCCTATCTGCTTTCCCTGCCCCCCTCCCCCTTCTCAATCTGTACCCTCCGACCCCCTCCCCTCGTCCCAGCACACTGGTAGCGTCCCCGTCTGGCTGGCTGCGCTCATATGGCTGCAACCTCATCCTGTACCGCCCAACAAAAACCTCGGTTACACACGTACACACACACACACACAGACGCGCACACGTGAACAAGCACGTTTCTGCAACGCTCGCGCTGACCCACAACAAAGCGACACGCGGGTCTGCAAGTCGACCAGAAAGCTTCCAGCGCTTGCCTCATTTTTCCTGCTGCGGATGCAACACTACCAAACACACGCTCACACACACACACACACACACACATCGCGGTCACGCTCCCGCCGCCGCGCAGCTCGCATTGCAAATATCAGTCCCAAGGCCAAGAGAATAATAACGGAATAGGAACGGACATTCCGGGTCAAACGCAGCGACGGCCAAAATGACGACCTCGGATGTTTTCCCCGTTTCTGTTTGGCGGGGAATGGGCCGCGCATTAAAATGATGATTTGTTCGAATGTAATGCCGGTTGAGTAATGGCGAGGCACGCTCGCGGCGGCGGCGTGGTGGCACCACCGCGATGCACAGTGGGCCGGAATACCGGTGGAGAAGGCCGAAACTCAAGACGCGATTCGAGCCCCAGAGTCGCTGAACAGGACTCGAACCGACCGTGTGACCCCACCGATGGATTCCTCGTTCGGATGAGCTATCCATTGGTGGGGTCACACGTTCGGTTCGAGTCCCATTTAGCGACTCTGGAGCTCGAAACGCGTCCGGGATTTGGACCGCCTCTGCGGCCCACCGCGGGACGGACAAGCAGGGCGTCGTGGACCTCCCCGCCGACGAGACGGCGGCCCTGTTGGAGGACAGCCAGCGACGCTGCCACCGCGACCTCTTCCGGGAACAGGGAAAGAGAGAAAGCAGAGCTCGGAAAATGTTTGGAATCCAAATCATCGGGCCAGAGTCAATATTAGCGTGTGCGTGTCGGCTCGCCGAGGCTCCCAAAACATTTGTGTTGGGCGACCGCGGCTTACACGGCGAGTCGAGGCGAGTCGCGGGCCGCGCGAAGCTTAGCGTCTGGCGCCACAGCGCACAGGTCTGACCTTTCGAAAATAAATTTCCAGCGTCGCTAAATGGGACTCGAACCGCACGTGTGACCCCACCAATGGATTCCTCGTTTGGAGAGCAATCCATTGGTGGGGTCACACGTTCGGTTTGAGCCCTATTTAGCGACTCTGGAGCTCAAAACGAGTTTTGGCCGGCTGCACCGGCCGTCTGGCCCACTGTGCGCCGCTGCACTGATCGTGCCAGCGGACACGCGTCCTGGATTGGTGCTAAGCGCGGCCGGGATTAGGGATCGGGTTACAGCCCCGTTTCATTAGCCAAAGAAAGTGGCCCGGTGGAAGGGGAGTCCCGACTCGGAGAAAGGAGAGGGGTTCCAGAAGGGAGGCGGCGTGCCAGGGCGTGCCAGGGCGTGCCAGGGCGTGCCAGGGCGTGCCATCAATGCCAGGGACCAATTCGGCGGCGGCACATCATTTTGACTGTGCCAGACCGAACGGCCGGGCGCGGGCGGCGGGGCCGAACGGGAAGAAATATCTGCCTCTCAAAAGCTATTAGTCCTCCCGGCCCCCCTTCCCCCTCCCGGCCCACGCCTTTCTTCTATCAGAATCCAGCACCTCCGCGCTATGAAGCAATAAAACCTATTCCGAATTCGTGTCGAAATGAAAGGAAACGGGGTGCCGGAGAGAGTACGAAATTATGAAAGCAGTTTTCGATGTTTTGCAGCCCGAAAAAAAAAGTGGGAAGCCCGGTACTCTGAAGGGGGAAAAGTAAAACTTTTTAAGAGAGGCGAGTGATGTTGCTACGCTCCCCTGTCGGGGCCACTTTCAGAGATTCCGAACTTAACGAATTTCGCACGGAGGAGGCACAACTTTAAACAGAACTAGGTGGATTGAGTCGGTGGGCGTGGGGACCGACTCGCACGCTCGGCAAAGGGACACCCAAGTGATAGAAACAATTTTTGGGCGGAAGTACGGTGCTGCCATTTCGTCGGACCCAAATTAGTTCTCGGCCGAACAAACGCGTTGCGAGCCAGCAGTGCCCGCAGTGCCGGCACACCGGAGCACCAAGCAACCACAAACAAAAATCTTACCGTAAATTCCCTCGAGGAGATAAAATGAGGGCGTAACCCAGGTGCAAATTGGATCTTCTTCTCCTCTGTGACTGCCCCGCCTTCTCTCTCTCTCTCTCTCTCTCTCTCTCTCTCTCTCTCTTTCTCTTCTCTCTCTCTCTCTCTCTCTCTCTCTCTCTCTCTCTCTCTCGTGGAGGTGTTAGCTCTGCAGGTTCCAAGAATCCCAGGGACCGCCCCAGTCCTCGCTTGCCGGCAAGGATCTGTTTCTCTCTCTCTTTTTTTCCTCCGTTCTCGCGTTCCACTTTCCATCTTCCTCCAATTCATTCAGCTCCTCACTGCCGCGACACAAATGTTGTTGTCCTTCTCCCTGGTCATCCCTGTCTTCCTCCTAGCGGGGCAACGACGTCCTTCCAAATGCATAGGCACATGCAAACGGTCCTCATTTTGTTAAAAAAAGATAAAAACAAAAGATGGCAAATTTTGTTTGCTCCTTTTTTTTTTAAGAAAGCCTGGTCCGGCGAGCGAGGAGCGTTTGCATGCCCCGTCCATTAATAATGCAAACAGCATCCGTGGCACTGCCGGCCGCTCCTTCGAGATTAAGTCAGGCTTTCGCGTTGATTTCAACTTCTATTCTGCATCCCGCCCCCCCCCCCCCCCCCCCCCCACCCCACACCCCACCACCCCGCGCGCGCCGGCGGACCCAAGGCGGTCAGAATCGAAGCGCAGTCGTGCCGACGGGGCCACGGGGCCCTCCAGTTTGGCAAGGGAGATCCCCTCCCGCTGTCTCTCCGCGCTTTTTCCACGTTGTGTAAATGTAGTGTTATGGCACACATCTTTTTTCCCCTCCTTTTCTGTGGCCGGCTTCCGCCGCGGCAGAAAAATGGCGGACAGGAAGGGAGGCGGCCGCAGAGTCTTGGCGCCCTCTCATTCATTCATTCATTCATTCATTCATTCATTCATTCATTCATTCATTCATTTTCATTCATTCATTCTTCATTTTATTCATTTATTCATTCATTTTCCCCTTCATTCATTCATTCATTCATTCATTCATTCATTCATTCATTCGTCCTTGCATGAATTTGTTTGTCCAGTGATCATTCAATATGAACACTGCGTCACCGGCGCATTCGGGGTCACGTTCATGGTTGACAGAATCAATTTCAGCGGGGACGCGGTGGCAATGCAAACGCCACACTGCAACAAACTCACACACGCACACACACACAGGCAGAACCATCCGTATATGAAGTAAAAGCGGGGTGGCGGGCTGGCTGGCTGCAGGTTGATGAGGAAAGTTGGTACTTGAGCTTCCCGGGCCCCCTTATTATTCAGGTTATCTCTTTGTGGGGCCAGAGGTGGCGGGGAGGGGGAGAGGCTGGGGTGGGGGAGGCATGTGGGGCGCTGGCACGGGTCATAAGTGATGAGGCAGAGGGGTGAAAGAAGCCAGTGGGTTTGGGGGGAGAAAATGAAGAGAATGGAAATAGCGGAAGGACTAGTGCGGGTGTGCAAACGTGAAACGTCAAAAAAATATTTTTTAAAAAAAGCATAAAAAAATTAAAAAAATAGATTCAACTTTTATTTTTAGGGGTGAAAATTTCTAGATAAAATGGTCGAATTTAGAACACGACGAAGAATTGCACACCTCCAAAAATAGAGGAAATGGAACACATTTGATTTGAAACGTAACCGGCGCTCGACATTTTTCAAAAGTAAACTTTTTGGAAGTTGGAGAGGGGGCTGTCTTTAGTTCCAAACTCGACGAACGTTTCCACAGCGAAGGAAGACCAATCTCTGCCTAGACGATGCTGGCAGCGCGGCTCACACCGCCACGTCAGAGCCACGGTTCCCGCGTCGCGTCGCGCCTCGGCATGGAAAAGCAATTATGGTCGTCATTTTCTCACTTCTTAAGCGCGCCTTCCCCCAAATCGCTTGACGCCATTTCCTGTGCGTGACGTTTCCATCGTAAGAAGGGCGCACACACGCGCGCGCACGCACACAGACACGCGTGTGACCCCACCAATGGATCCCTCGTTCGGAGAGCAATCCATTGGTGGGGTCACACGTTCGGTTCGAGTCCTGTTTAGCGACTCTGGGGCTCAAAACGCGTCTTTGGCCGCCTCCACCGGTCTTCTGGCCCACTGTGCATCGGTCACACCGCAGGCAGCCATGCGCCTCATCAGCCTCCAACAACGCGGGGAGGGGGCCGAGCCAATGAGGAATACCTGGCGCCAAAAGCGCCATTGAATCTGGGGAATCGAAACGCTGCCCTGCGGAATATCGAGTGGATTCCGGCAAGTCTCTCTCGCACTCGCAGGGTTTTGCCGCCGTGGCGCGCGAGAGGGAGAGAGACAGAGAATCGCTCTGCAGTCGGGGCGGTAATTTTAAACGGCAAAGTGCGCGCAGCAATCTATCCCCCCTCCCCTCCCCCAGAGAGAGAGAGGGAAGGAGGCAGGTGCGGGGCGGCGTGTAGTGCAGAGAGAGGGGGAGAGATGACGTCCCGAAAAAAAACAAGGACGAGCACCGCAAAAGGAGGAGAGAGGAAGCAGACGAAGAAGGATGTAAAGAAAGCCGAGTTGTGGGCGTGGAGGGAGCTTTGCACTTTTGGACAGAAAGGTTTTATACGGCCTAAGAGATCCATTTATCAATTAGCACTGCATGCTGTCCTCCGACGCCCTCCAGACCTCTGGAGCGGCCGGGCGCCGCCCCGCCCCCTCGGTGCACTTCGTGCAACGCGCCGCCTCGCCGTGAATCTCCGTTTGCCCGGACGGCGACACGGTGACGTCACCGGCCGGGCGGAATAAAGAAAATAAAAATGGCAAGGTCGGTTGGTATTTGAACCCGGGTCCGGCAGTAGTTCCGGCTCGGCTGCCAACGCTGCCGGGACGGCCGGGACGGGGTGGGTGGTCGTTCGGCCGGCCCAGCCGCCTGAAGGACGGTCCTTCTCTCTCGCGCCCCCAGGGCCGCCCCGTGAGTGCGAGAGAGACGGAGCGATGGCCTTCGGAATCTAGCAGTGTCGCAGCGGCCGCGCCATGCGGAGGACGCCATGTGGAGCCATGTGGAGCCGTGTTTGTGGCGCGAGCGTGACTTGAGCGCGGTCCGAGCGGCCAGCGCGCAGTGGGCCAGCGCGGCCAGTGGCTGCGTCTCTCCCGCACTCGCGGGGCGCGCCGTGGCGGTGGGAGGGAGACAGCCCGCAGTGGCCAGGCCAGGCCGGGCCGGGCCCGCGCGGGGACACGGCTTTGCTTTCAAGTCCACGTTTCGCCTGGCCCCGCTGACCGCACGCCGGGCGGGGCGCGTGCCCGACCCGGGTGACCGCGAACCTGTCCTTGCCCTTCCCGAAGCAATGCGAAGCAGTGCGCAACCACCGAACGGCGGATCTTGAATGCAAGGCCACGGGAAGGCCGGTGGGGAAGGAAGCACGGCCCGCGCCTGGATTTGGCAGTGTGGGCACAAAGTGACAAGACTCTTGAAGATAGTCGTGTTGGATGTTTGCTTTCGGCGGCCTTGAACTTGGATCTAGGCTCGTTGAAAGCGGCTCGGTGTCTGCAGTGCAAATTGTGGGAGCGGAGGCGCTGCCTCGGAGTGCAAGCCGCAGCGACGTAATGGCGGTGCGGCTCGGCGTCTGGGCGCCTCAGGCCGCCTCAGGCCATCAAAGCGCCCATTCTTCCCATGTCACACCGCGAGCTGCTCTCATTACCACCGGTCGCTCCGTCTCTCTCGCACCCCAGCGGGCCCCAGGGACGCCCCGTGAGTGCGAGAGAGACGGCGTTGACGACGCCACCGCTGGCTGCAGGGATTCCTAAAGCAAACACGGGCACGCCGCCGCGCTGACTGGCAAGTTTCGCAAGATTCCCTTTTGGCGGTCCCTTTGCTGCAGGCCACGCCACTGGAAAACCCTTGGGGTGAACCGAACCCGCCGCCGCCCTCCACATGCAGCGAGGCAGCGATGTAGGTCAGGCTTGCAATTAGGTTGCCACACAGCGGGCCAGTCGCGTTTTGAGCTCCAGAGTCGCTAAACAGGACGCGAACCGAACGTGTGACCCCACCAATGGATTGCTCTCCGAACGAGGAATCCATTGGTAGGGTCACACGTTCGGTTCGAGTCCTGTTCAGCGACTCTGGAGCTCAAAACGCGTCCGGGATTTTGACCGCCTCCGGGCGGCCCGGCTTGCAATTAGGTTGCCACACTGCCAAGGCGCCGGCAGATTGAAACGGCGTTAGTCTCGGCTCTGCATTGTCCTCGCCAGAAAGTGGGCCAGAGATTCTTCCTTTCTCGCGGAAAGTTTCCCCCCAGCGCGGAATCTTGATTCGCGCGAGATAAGCCGGCCCAGCCCAGCCGTGCCCGGCCCTGCAGTCCGGCCGAGGCTTGCTTGTAGTGTAGCGGCGCTATCCCCAAATGCGTTTCTAACTGGCAATACTGTTTTCCCGGAGAGCGTGTCTATCTCTGTGTTGGCGTCTGGCGGACCGATTTTCGGTCCGACTGCCTGACTGCGTGAGAGAGAGAGAGCGAGACAGAGCGTCAAAGTTTTCAATAAACACCCCAGTGTTCGAGCACTCTGCCTGCAGCGGTTGACCCTGGTGGCGGCTAGGGGAGGGAGAGAGAGAGAGAGAGAGAGAGAGAGAGAGAGAGAGAGAGAGAGAGAGAGAGAGAGAGAGAGAGAGAGAGGCTAATCTGCATGCACACAATAAACAGACACGGACGTGACTGGGCCCTTGCAACCGGAAGTCGCTGGCCCGGAAGTGCAGGGCAGAAAGGGCGTCACGGATTGTCTGGGTTTGCAGTGCCTTGGCTGCGCCTTGGCTGCCTTGGCCTCGGCGCCGTGCGGTCGGTGCAGCCGTATTGGCGGCCTGCATTAAGGCGCCCCGCGTGCTGCACGTCGCGCACGTCGCGCAGACATTTCCATTTGTCGGCTGGCTGCCTGCCTGCCTGCCTGCCTGCCTGGCCGCCTGGCTGCCTCTCGGTTTGCATTTCGACTCGCAGAACGTCGCCGTCCGACAACCGTTCTGACGGGTCGCCTTCTTCCCTCCCAGCTGCACAGTGGGCCAGAAGACCGGCGGAGGCGGTCGAAATCTGGAGCTCGCTCTCTATGCCTGCATGCCTGCAGCACGCACACACATTCAGCACACACACGCACACCACACGCACACACGCACACACACGCACACGCACACACACGAGCAAAGGAAGATTAGCGGAGGCTGGTCCGTAGAACGGACGCGGCGGGGCGTTGAAAAAGGATATATCGAAAAAAAAATCAGGCTTGGGGCGCAGAAAAAAAGAAATCGACGCACCGTTTTAATTTTTAAGTGCTCGATCCAATATTCGTCTGGTATTATTTATTTTCTGCGGATTCGGGCCAACTCATATTTTCACCAGGTCTCTTATAATGGTTCCATTTTAACAGCAGAGAGAGAGAGAGAGAGAGAGAGAGAGAGAGAGAGAGAGAGAGAGAGAGAGGGAAGGGGTAGCAATAAAAAGAGGTGAAAAAAGGAAAAACAGGAAAGTAAAGAAAGGAAAGAGAAAAAAAAAATAAAAGGGGTGAGAAAAGTAAGACAGGGGAACGGGTCCACCGTGGTGACTGGACTGGGCCACCTCGGATCGTGCTGGGTGACGTGGATAGCCCCCCTGGGGGGACCGCGCGCCATCGCCCCGCCCCGCCCCGCCCCGCCCCGCCCCGCCCCGCCCCGCCCCAAGTAGCTAGCTCCGCCGCGCTGCTGAGCGGGCTGAGAGCGGCGATACGGCCACACGCCACCTCATCGATGGGAGGCAGGCGGGCAAAACCAATATAATCCATCATTCAACGATGCGCCGTCTGTCTCTCTCTCGCGCGCACACAGGCACGCGTGCGCACACACACCAACACACACGGACGCACACTTTAGTTTCACTTTCCTCTTTCATAGCTGTCACGCGCCCAGTCTACCTCATTTACCTTTCCTCGGCCGAATTTCGCCACACACGCACGCACGCACACACACACACACACACACACACACACACACACACACACACACACACACACACACACACACACAGACGCACGCGCGCGCTTTCCCCGCGCGGTGCCCCGCACTCCTGCGAGACGTGCCCCGTTGCCGTCCAGCCTGTTAGACTGCCCCCGCGGGAGCCGTTGTGCCGTCGAGGCCGTCGAGGCCCACTTCGACGCCACACCCGCCTTTCGGCCCGCCCCGCCCCGCCCCGCCCCGCCCCGGAGGGTATCGAGCAGGTGCTTGGGCGTGCTTGGCCGCAAACCACATCAATCACAAAGCAACGAGTTCGCAGCATCTCATCACTCTGTTCTGCCGTTATCAATCATGGCGCCTCTTCAAAAATAGAAAGGGATAAGTTTGTTCACATTTTCATTTTACCAGCCCCGTCCCGCCCCGCCTACCCCGTCGCCGGTGGGCACACAGTGGGCCAGAAGACCGGTGGAGGCGGTCAAAAACCCCGGACGCGTTTTGAGCTGCAGAGTCGCTAAATGGGACTCGAACCGAACGTGTGACCCCACCAATGGATTGCTCTCCGAACGAAGAATGCATTGGTGGGGTCACACGTTCGGTTCGAGTCCCATTTAGCGACTCTGGAGCTCAAAACGCGTCCGCCGGTCTTCTGGCACACTGTGGGGCGGCCATCACACTGTTAGCGACGCCCTGCGACGCGCCCCGTCCCCACAGCAGTTCCGACGGGGCACCGCAGAAGTGACAAATCACATGTGACAATGCCAAGCCAGCCGGGCCCGGCCGGGCGGTGTTGTTGCTGCCGTTGCTGTTGTTTAGGTGCGGGCCTCTTGGACAGGGGATTAGAACGGCCTAAGTGTGTCTGTAGCAGCACCGGCCCCGCTTCCCCCTCATAAGCTCCCAGATTTTCCCAGCTAAAAGGGAGGGGGGGTGCTATAGCCGAGCGACACGGGCGGGAAAAAAGCACCAAGTCATGTCCCGTTCATGAATAATTAACCGCGCTGAGGAAGCGAAGGAGGCGAGTCTTGGAACGCGGGCACGCGGCGAGCGTGCAGTGTGCAAGCTGCCGCCACCACACTGCACGCAGTGGACGCCGGCAGGGAAGGATTGCTCCGCCGCGGAGGCCATTAGGTCAGCCCACTGCACTGCCAGCCCCGTGGCTGCCCCAGTGCTGCCACCGGCTGCCACCCGCGGGAGCCTTTTGAGCTCCAGAGTCGCTAAACGGGACTCGAACCGAACGTGTGACCCCACCAATGGATTCGTCTTTCGAAGAGCAATCCATTGGTGGGGTCACACGTTCGGTTCGAGTCCCATTTAGCGACTCTGGAGCTCAAAACGCGTCTGGGATTTTGAGCGCTTCCCCCGGTCTTCTGGCCCACTGTAGGCGGTCCGAGGACGTTCCAAAGTCGAGCGAATTTCCCGGCCAGGCCGGCCGGGCCTTGCCGGGCCGCGGCCGCGGGCAGCGCGCATATCGTCGTCACTGAATATCTTGACTCGGCGAGCGTAGCTCCGCGTAGCTTCGCCCGGGGGACGCCTTCTACAAATGCATTCAACCTTCTTGTGTTTTTTCATGAATTATTCCACGGATAGCCCGGGCGCCCCGCCGGCCAGGCCCCCGGTCCGGCCCTCGGCTGTCCACTCCTGGCCCTTTTTACAGCGTCTTCGTTAGGCCCTATACAGGCCGGACGGTCCGGGCCCGCTGCCTCCTTGAGCCGTAATGAAGGACTCATGACGAGTCTGGTTCCCGACTAATGATATCGGCACCCGCATTCACATCGGTCCCGCGGAGCCTGCGAGCTTGGCCCCAACCTGCACCACAGCGGGAGGTGTGGCTGAATCGGGTGCTTGCAAAAATCACGTGACATCGGACTGGGCGGGTCCGACGCGTTCGGGAACTAGGCGTTGTCCAACCGCGCCTCTAGTGCCTTCATTGGGAAGTTTGATGCCAGAGTCCACCCGCGGCTTCCGTGGCTCAGAAAGACCATTATTTCTCGAGAATCGACATCACAACACCGAACCTTTTCCCACTGTCCCGACAAACCAAAAGTGCAGGCAAGTCCTGACGGACGCTTTTGGATTCCGCGCGTTGGAGAGGGGGCAGCAGTGCACAGCGGGCCAGAAGACCGGCGGAGGCGGTCCAAACTCTAGACGCGTTTTGAGCTCCAGAGTCGCTAAACAGGACTCGAACCGAACGTGTGACCCCACCAATGGATTCCTCGTTCGAAGAGCAATCCATTGGTGGGGTCACACGTTCGGTCCGAGTCCCATTCAGCGACTCTGGAGCTCAAAACGCGTTTGGAGTTTCGGCCGGCGGCGCCTGTCTTCTGGCAAATGGGAGACGTAGCAGTGCAGCGCGCACAGCAGTCACCCCGCGCTTCCACGATCGGTTTACAGAGGGGGATGCCCATATTTCACCTGTCACTCCTCCCCCGGCGAGCGCGGCCCAGCGAGCCCAGCGAGCCCGGCGGGCGGCAACCTCCGCGCCATCCAGCGTCTGTCTCTGTCGCTCTCGTTGCCGGCGTGATGGAGAGGGAGATGGACAAGCCATAGTCCCGGCTCGGCCTCCCTCAGCACGCACAGCCGCTATGCAATCAGGCGCAAAATTTCGCGCCCGCATGGGAGGTCCGTGTGTGTGTGTGTGTGTGTGTGTGTGTGTGTGTGTGTGTGTGTGTGTGTGTCTGTCTGTCTGTGTGTGTGTGTGTGTGTGTGTGTCTGTGTGTGGAAAGTGGGTGCTGATCACTAGACCATGGCGGCAGTGGCGGACCATTGCGGCGTAAACAGGATTTTGACGCATTGGTACATTGGTCAGCATCCCGTCCATGAAATGCACTCGCCATCGCGACGCGCGTTGGAGTTTGTAAGTCAGCGGCGGCCTAGGTACCGAAGAAAAGGCCAGGTGAAAAGCTGCGGTCGACGTATGTCTACAATAAAATCAGCGAAATAAAAATAATAACGCCGGTGTTCGAACCTGCGACCGAAGGGCCCAGCCTCTCGGAGCCCTTAGCCCGTTGTTTACGACCAGCGATATTAATGCGCAATGTTTTTTAATGAAGAATAACCAGGCTTTAGTGGCACTGGGTGCACCTGTGGTGCCCTCGTGTCCAGCCGTAACGACGTGCTCGTGTGGCACACTGTGACACACGGCCGTTCTGATTTACTTATTTATTTGGGCCTCCACCATCAAGAAAAGTGGGCCATACAACGCGCCCCGCCGCGCATTTGCACAGTGGGCCAGAAAGACCGGTGGAGGCGGCCAAAACTCTAGACGAGTTTTGAGCTCCAGAGTCGCTAAACAGGACTCGAGCCGAACGAGTGGCCCCACCTACGGATTCCTCGTTCGGAGAGCAATCCATTGGTGGGGTCACACGTTCGGTTCGAGTCCCGTTTCGACGCCTCCACCGGGCTTTTCGCTCACACCCTTGCCACTCGCCACTCGGGGCAACGCTATGCATGCAAGGCAGTGCGAGAGAGAGGTCGAAGGTGGCCGTTAAGAGGCCGTCGCCGCCACTGGGAGGTGGGGGCGCTTCAGCGAAACGTGCAACAGATGGCACCGAGATTTCATTATTAGTAACTCGTTTTAGAATAGAGCCCGCGCCGTCAAATAGGCCAGAGAGAGAGAGAGAGAGAGAGGGAGCCAGTCAGGCAGTGCGCTGCGATCCTCCAATTATTTTTCAGAGAGAGAGAGAGAGAGAGAGAGAGAGAGAGAGAGAGAGAGAGAGAGGGGGGGAGGCGACGCAAAGTGCCCACCGAGACGGATCGTCGGCTGCCAGTCGCCCGTTTGCTTTTTCGCCTTGGAATCTACCTGATTTCATCTTCCGACGCGAATAACTCGACGCTGCGACGGGGATGGAGCGCCACCTCCCCTCCCCCTTTCCACCGCCACGGCCCGTCAGATTAGCAGAGCCGATACACCCCTCGGCGTGATTTGTCCATTACCTTGAGTCGCCATTTGTCCGTCTAAGGGGTCGTCATTTCTCAGGGCGACTGACGCGGACTGACGCCTGCCTCAGTGCAGCGACACTGCCGAGGAAGCCTCGGGGCAACGCACAGTGGGCCAGAAACCGGCGGAGGCGGCCAAAACTCTGGACGCGTTTTGAGCTCCAGAGTCGCTAAATGGGACTCGAACCGACCGTGTGACCCCACCAATGGACTGCTCTCCGGACGAGGAATCCATTGGTGGGGTCACACGTTCGGTTCGAGTCCTGTTTGGCGACTCTGGAGCTCAAAACGCGTCTAGAATTTTGGCCGCCTCCGCCGGTTTCTGGCCCACTGTGCAACGACAGGCTGGGCGGAATACACAAACGCCAGCACTGCCCCCCCCCCTCTTCCTTCAAAACCGCTCACTTACTTCGGCTGGCCCTACCTCCGCACCCAACTGCATCGGCCCATTTTAGCCCCCCCCCTGGCCTTGTTTAGTCGGCCGAACTCGGCCTGGCCCGCCCCCGCACAACCGCCAACAACTTCTTCCTCTCTGGGTGCAGGGTGGGGCTCGACTCCCCCGCGACGCTGCGTGTTCGCGCGCCCTGCCCGATTTCTTGTGTGCGGATGACCCCGGCTCGCTGTCCAGCCAGCCGTGCCCTGCACTGCAGGAGCATGCTCCAGGAGCTCTCCAGACTAGCCAGGCCTTCAAGTTATTAGAATAAGTAAGTCGGAAGTCGCGTGCAGACACTCTCTCTCTCTGTCTCTCTCTCTCCTCGAATCTCCTCTGCAATCACAACTTCTGCCTAACTCCCTCTCTCGCTTTTCTCCTTCTCTCCAGCTTCCAGTCCGGGATACGTTCTGGAGCAGACCTCTCCAGATCCTCTCCAGACAACACTCGCAGAGCGTCCTGCTTCCATCCTCCGCCATCTCGAACAGCGAAACACATCGCGGCCGTGCAAAGGAGTCAGGATTCTTCCTCTCGCAGAGTTGGAAACACAACGAGGACAACAAGGCGTGCAGGATTGCGCAGGGCTGCTTGCTGTGACAAATTACGCCCGCAGCGAGCTAAGTACCCCACCTCCTGGTCAGCCAACACGTTCAAACGACGCAGCGCGACGCAGCGCACCGTGGGCCAGAAGACCGGTGGAGGCGGCCGAAATCCCGGACGCGTTTTGAGCTCCAGAGTCGCTAAACAGGACTTGAACCGTACGTGTGACCCCACCAATGGATTCCTCGTTCGGAGAGCAATCCATTGGTGGGGTCACACGCTCGGCTCGAGTCCCATTCAGCGACTCCGGAGCTCAAAACGAAAGGAACAACTTGGAACGAATGAAAATGACGCGCGATACGCGAACGCTTGCTGGTCGAGTACTCGCCTTCTGTTTGCGAAAGCTAACTCTGCGCAACTTTGTCGACTGGCGGCTCGAGGCTCGGGGCGAGTGTCCGCGGGTAAACTGCGCCAAAGTAGCCACCCTCCTCGGTCGATTGAAAAAGGAAAAAAGAAAAAAAAGGAGACAAATTGCTGCTGCGCGAGGAGCGGGACGGACGATGGTGAGAATGCGGTGTCAGATGGCCGCTGACAACAGGAGGGTCTCCGCGCCTACAATCGGACACTACGCTGTTAAAAAAAAGGTTGAGCCCCTAAGAAACGAGCGGGCTGATTTAAAAATGCGTTTTGCCAGTGTGGGGCACAAGGCGGAACTAGTGTGGCAGCAGCGCGCGTTGACGGCCGGCTACTCTGTGTGTGGGTGTGTGTGTGTGTGTGAGAGAGAGAGAGAGAGAGAGAGAGAGAGAGAGAGAGAGAGAGAGAGAGAGAGAGAGAGAGAGAGGAACGGCACACACAGTGCACACACTGGGCTGGCTGGTGATGATGAAGGCACGGCACTGTGGTGGGCAGCGGTCCAATGACGGATCATATTTCTGGCGCTCAGATTGCTATTCAGACGAGGGAAACTTCAGCTGGCCGGACTCCAGGGCGTCACGTGCGCGACGACAACCCCCTTCTTTCCGCCCCCCGCCGCCCCGGACCGCCGCCGCACAGTGGGCCAGAGGACCGTCGGAGGCGGACGAAACTCCCGACGCGTTTTGAGCTCCAGAGTCGCTAAGTGGGGCTCGAACCGAACGAGTGACCCCACCAATGGATTGCTCTCCGAACGAGGAATCCATTGGTGGGGTCACACGGGAGGATCGAGTACTGATTAGCGACTCTGGAGCTCAAAACGCGCCTAGAGCTTCGGCCGCCTCCACCGGTCTTCTGGCCCACTGTGCGGCCCCGACCCACCCCCTGTCGGCTGGGGAACCGCCCGGGCTGACCACATCGAATTTGCCACCGCGCTACGCGGCGCGGCGCTAGCCCCTCAACGCCAGAGGCCCCGAGGTCAGCACGCGTAGCCGAAAAAACGCTGCCAATTCATAAATTTGTCATTCTTCTCCTGGTGGAGCGCCGCCTCGTTTTAAACGCGAGAAGCGCAACTTCCTCTTTGCAGAGTTTAAAAGAAAGTGTCTCGGGAAAGAGAAATAATGGGTGTCTTTGCATAACAGGTTGTGTGCAGCTGACGAGGAGAGCTTGACTCGGCCGGGCTCGGCGCGCCGTGGCTCAGGGTTGTAACAAGACTCGCGGAATCATTCTCCCCGACACTGTGAACTCCACACCCCGCCCCTTCCACTTGACAATAATTATGTCACCATCATTTCCTGCTCCGGCCCGCCCCGGCGGCCTGGCCCGACCCTGGCAGGCAGACCTGCCCTTTCGCAATGCTCCCGCCCCGGCCCACAGTGGGCCAGAACACCCGTGGAGGCGGCCGAAACCCTAGACGCGTTTCGAGCTCTGGAGGGCTCTAACCATACGTGTCAGCCCACCAATGGATTCTTCGTTTGGACAGGAATCCATTGGTGGGGGTCACACGTTCGTTTCGAGTCCCGTTTAGCGACTCTGGAACTCAAAACGCGTCCGGGGCTTCGACCGCCTCCACCGGCCTTCTGGCCCACTGTGCGGCCGCGCCTTCGAAATCCCTCCTGAGCGCGGGGCTCATGCATAAATAACGTCTCGCTGTTGGGACAGAAAGTGGGTTCCAGTATTAATTTGCAAGGCAAACACACGAAAAAGCTCGGCGCGTTACGACGCTTTGGCTCGGCCGCGGAAAGAGAGATGTCTGGGCTGACATCGACAAGGGACCTCACAAACGCCCTCACCTGCGCACACACGCCCCCCCCCCCCACACACACACTGAACAAGTGGTAAACGGCCTCTTTGAATGAAAATTATCTCGGGGTGGTGAGAGAAATTGCAGTGTGTGTGTGTGTGTGTACGTGCGTACGTGCGTGCGTGCGTGCGTGTGTGCGTGAGTTAAGGAAGGTTGCGGGTGAGTGAGACAGCTAAAGCGCGACCCCGCGAGGCGAGTCTGAGGCGCGCCCTTCCTGGAGTGTGCGCAGTGGAGTACCTCTGGTGTGTCCAATTTCACGCTCAATTTAGGCGTGCCATTAGCGGCTTGGCGCGCATGCCGCAGTTAGACTCGCTCCTCCAACTCATTCATCCGCCGATTGTGTGTGAAGCGAGCAAAAGGCACTGGGAGAGGGGGCGAAGCGCTGCGACGCACAGTGGGCCAGAAGACCGGCGGAGGCGGACAAAAATCCAGATGCGTTTTGAGCTCCAGAGTCGCTAAACCGAACGTGCGACCCCATCAATGGACTCCTCGTTCGGAAAGCAATCCATTGGTGGGGTCACACGTTCGGTTCGAGTCCCATTTAGCGACTCTGGAGCTCAAAACGCGTCTAGAGTTTCGCCGCCCCCGCCGGTCGTCTGGCCCACTGTGCGACGCCCGCCCCGCGCAGGGCTCCGTGGATAAGACCACCCACCTGGCAGGCTCTGATTACTATTCCGCGAGAGATGCCCCGGTGTAAAACGCCCCGCACGGCTCCTGAGCCTCTCCCCGGAGATACGGCATGTGCGCCACCAGTGTGCCAGCGCCGAGCCAGCGCAGCTACAGCGCTAGTGAGGTGTGTCAGGCGATGTCACAGCCCTGTCACACGGGGCGTTCCCTGCGGATGCGCACCTGTCTGTCTGTCTGTCTGTCCGTCTGTCTGTCTGTCTGTCTGTCTGTCTGTCTGTCTGTCCGTCTGTCTGTCTGTCTGTCTGTCTGTCTGTCCGTCTGTCTGTCTGTCTGTCTGTCTGTCTGTCTGTCCGTCTGTCTGTCTCTCTGTCTGTCTGTCTGTCCGTCTGTCTGTCCGTCCGTCTGTCTGTCTGTTATGTCTGTTATGCAGTTATGCACATATCTACACCATATTCGAAAAGAGAAAATGTTAATCTGATATACCATTCAATTGAATGTGTACATAGTGACATGAAACTTTGTAAATGCACAACGGAGATAGAAATGGTTGAGACATTCAAGTACTTGGGATTAATGATTGATAAAAATTTTAACTGGAAGTGTCACGTTAAAACATTGCAAGGTAAATTAAGATGTTGTTTATTTAAGATGTCATTACTTAAGGGCTGTGCTCCCCCTAGAATTGTACAAATGACTTACACTGCTCTCTTTGAATCTGTTATGAGTTATGGTTTGGAAGTGTGGGGTTCAGCCTCAAATACCAACTTGCTTCCAATAATAAATCTGCAACATAGAGCCTTGAAGGTACTATCTAAGCAAAGAGAAGAGTCTGTGTACAAAAACAATATGACTTTAGAAAATATGTATAAATTCAAAATGTTGAAAAAGAACTACTTTAGAAAAGAATTTAGGACCAAGATTGATCATAAATATCAAACAAGACATAATCTCTATACTTATCAGAGAACAATGAATAAATATGGAGATAGAATGACTTCGATAGTAGTGCCAAAAATTATAAATAGTATTCCGGTAACTTTAAGAAACCTTACTAGCCAAAGTGCTATGAAAAGAGAACTAAAAAAATACTTTCTAAGTTTAGAGTTTAAGAGTTAAAGAGTTAAGAGTCTAAGAGTTAAGAGTTTAATGGGTTAAGAATTACAGAGTTTAAGAGTTAAGAGTTTAAGAGTTTTTTTTTCTTAAAAAAAAAAGAGAAAAAAAATGTTTTGCGTCCACTGATTTATAATCTGTTACTTGATTAAGGATAGACCATCGGTCCCTGACAAGCCTCAGTGCTTAGGGACAGTTTCTAGTTTTTTTGGCAAAATGTGAAAGTATATGTTAAGTGTATTTTGTTTGTACCTTGTTTTCCCTTTCACATTGTAAATGTTCAATTTTTCTTTTTGACCTGTACTGCCATGGACCAAGGAATCAATAAACTGAAATTGAATTGAATTGAATTGAATTGTCTGTCTGTCTGTCTGTCTGTCTGTCTGTCTGTCTGTCTCTCTGTCTGTCTCTCTGTCTGTCTCTCTGTCTGTCTCTCTGTCTGTCTCTCTGTCCGTCTGTCTGTCCGTCTGTTTGTTGCGCCCCTTTTGTGCTCCCTTGAATTTCCCGTCACGGTCAACTGCGTCTCGCGACCCCAACTCCGGGAAACTCCGTGGGTCGCTCCCGGCCGCCGCGCCCGGCTTCGCCCCAGGGGGACTTAGTGCCGCGCCATCCAACACCTCCCCTTGAAGCGCGCGCACTCGACGCAAACAAATACGGGGAAAAAAGTTGGAGGCACGTGGAGGATTTGAACCCGCAACCTGCGGAACCCGGCGCAGGGGCGATACCACCCGGCCACCAGGCCGCCGGGGCGGTGGGTCGGGCCGTCCTCTCCAACTTCCGACCCCATTCGTCTTTCTCATCCCACTCTCGAACCCAGCCCGTCGCGACGCGTCGGCAGTGGCCTTGCGCATGTCTTTCCTCCAGTGTGCCTTCGGGGAGTCTTGATATCCCACCCAAAATCCACGCCTTCAACGTTCTAACCGATTTTCAACATTTTTTTTAAAACGTGAACGAAGAGGTCTCACTCTACTTTTTGTCAAAATTTCCACGGAGATAGAATATTTTTCGAGAAATTTTTTAGTGAGGTCCGACGCATGGAGGTCTGGGCCTACCCTAGTTTGAGCAAGATCAAGGTGTGGGGTCCACTTCACCCTAGCCTGTGCCCCCCCCCCCTTTCCACTTCATCATCCTCCCCCTCCCCTCCCCCAGTCCCACCGTCTCCCCCGGGTGGGTCGGTCCCCGCCCCGGTCCTGCGAGATTCATCAACTGTATACGTCGGGTTTTAAACGAAGATGGAGTAGGTTCGAATCCCAGCGGGGGCCCTTAGCCACAGCCACCCCCTGTCCAGGGTGGGGGCACCTTGGACAGTCGATATCGAAGACAACCCGACGCTCATTGCGGTCATTTTGGACATCATCACGGAAAGAAGACACCTGTGCACAGTGGGCCAGAAGACGGTGGAGGCGGCCAAAACTAGACGCGTTTTGAGCTCCAGAGTCGCTTGATGGGACTCGTGTCGAACGTGTGACCCCACCAATGGATTCCTCGTTCGGAGAGCAATCCATTGGTGGGGTCAGACGTTCGGTTCGAGTCCCATTTAGCGACTCTGGAGCTCAAAACGCGCCTAGAGCTGTGGCCAGGCAACGCAATTTCACCCCCACACGACAAAATCACGAGCAAACAACTACACTGCGACCCCATCTCGATGACCTGGCTATGAATAAAACTGCTGGCAATCTTATTTTGTTATATTCCGCGTCACGCCTATGAAATATTCATCAGTGACACCGGAACCAGTACACTCGTATCGCGAAACAAAAAACTTTTTCGCGCCCCTCCCCCTTTTTTTGCTGTGCTCGTGGCCCACATCGCCATTGAGGTACCTTTCCTTTTTTTTAAAGATTTTTTTTTAAGTTTATACCGGGGTGACAGGTGGTGCCGACGCGTATCCGCGAAACGAAATTGACAGCGTTTTATACGTCGTCAGATCAACGATATGGCAAACACAGGCTTATATCTCAATTTTGCTTCCCGCCCCATTGTCCCGGCACGGCTCGGCTCGGCTCGGCTCGGCACGGCTCGGCTCGGGGTGAGAAAGTGAAAGCCAACGACGTGCCGGGAATAGAGGCCAAAAGGCGGCCAAAAGGCGCCGAGTCCGACGCGAGGCGGCGGGAAGCTCCATCTTCGATCTCTCGAACGCTTCACAGTGGGCCAGAAGACCGGTGGAGGCGGCCAAAACACTAGACGCGTTTTGAGCCCCAGAGTCGCTAAATGGGGCTCGAACCGAACGTGTGACCCCACCAATTGATTGCTCCCTACCTGAGAAGCGCGCTGCAGTCCTCCACACTACGTACTAGCACGCAGATTCAGACAGCTGCTATTTTCAGTTTCTTCCCATCCCCGTGTACACGCAGCATGTTATTTGCTCTTCGCGGAAAAGCCTCGGAAGCTGAGCAAAGAATGCGGTCTGCGGGGGCGAAACAAAATATCTTTCCGTATCGAAAAGCGGGGCGAAAGGAGTGGCGATACACTGGTACACACGTACGGCAAACACCGCTCCGGGAGGCGGTCTTCTGGAAGCCCCGGCAGCACCGCGCGGCAAGTGTCGTGGTTGCGCACAGTGGGCCAGAAGACCGGTGGAGGCGGCCAAAACTCTAGACGCGTTTTGAGCTCCAGAGTCGCTAAATGGGACTCGAAGCGAACGTGTGACCCCACCAATGGATTCCTCGTTCGGAGAGCCATTCACTGGTGGGGTCACACATCCGGTTCGAGTCCTGTTTAGCGACTCTGGAGCTCAAAACGCGTCGGGGATTTTGACCGCCTCCACTGGTCTTCTGGCCCACTGTGTTGCGGCTCCTCGGCGACCGCAGCCGTCTGTATCGGCCGCCCTCGGCCGGTCCACCGAATATATGCAGCCATTGCCATGTATTTATGGCTCTTCAGATTAGCTGATCGGGCCCGGGGCTGCCACTGCCTGGTGCTTGCCGCGGGCCTGCAGCCTCCCCAAGGCCTCCAAGGCCCCCAAGGCCCCGAGGAGCAGGCAGGGACGGCAGAGCCCTCCAAAGGCCGGGACGGGGCGGAGTCCGCGCCGACGGAGGGCTGGCGAGGTGGAGGGCCCTGCACGAGGTGCTTCCTCAGACGGCGCGGCGGGGCGGGGTGGGGCGCCTCCAGTGTAGTCCCCAGCCCCGGGCAGCCTCGCCACCCGGACTGTGAAATTCAAACGATAACGCGCACCGTCGCCGCCCCCAGACAAGATTGCGACATCGCCCGGAAGAAGACCCTGCTGGTGGTCAGGTAGGGTGGCGGCCGCGCGTCGCCGCCCCACCGTCCCCGGCGACTCGATACAGAGAACGCCATCCGCACACTTTTATAGGCTTTCAGGAAAGGCAGGAATTCCTCCACCGGACTGCCGCCCTCTGTCTCCCTCGCACCGCCGCGGGCCGCCCCGCGAGTGCGACAGAGACAGCGCGATGCTCTTGGGCCTGCAGGACCGAGGCCGGCCGAGGCAGGGTCAGTGGAGATAACTCGCTTCCCACTTGAATCTCGGCTGAGGGGGGGGGGGATATATACGGCCCCGGAGTGGATCTCGGCCCACAAAACACCTATTATTCGCTTCGCTGGTTAGGTATGCGGAAAATTCGATGACCCTACCCTACCCGGGGCGGAGAAGAAGCAGCAGCAACAACGGTCCGCAGCAACAACAACAAAGCGGGCTGGTCTTCCAACTTTCGCACTGCTCCCCTTTTTACTCGAAAATGTGTCGGCCACACCTCATTGGGCGTGCTTTTTTAGGGACAAGCCGATTAGTTTTCAGGGGACGAATAAAATGTCCGCGAGGAAAACGCTCGCCGTTCGACGCCCTGGTTACTTCAGGCTATGCCCTGTGGGCCAGAAGACCGGTGGAGGCGGCCAAAAGACGCGTTTTGAGCTCCAGAGTCGCTAAATGGGGCTCGAACCGAACGTGTGACCCCACCAATGGATTGCTCTCCGAACGAGGAATCCATTGGTGGGGTCACACGTTCGGTTCGAGTCCTGTCCAGCGACTCTGGAGCTCAAACGCGTCTTGAATTTCGGCCGCCTGCACCGGTCTTCCGGCACACTGTGTGCGGCGGAAAGACGCGCCAAGGCGACAAGTGCAGGGAGGATCGAGATATCGCCGAGACATCATCGAGATGTCTTCGAGATCTCGCTCAAATTAGGAGGCAGCCTACCGGCGAGCGCGGCGACGCGGCGACGCGGCGTGGCTGCGCAAGTTTGGGGCAAGTCAGCTTGTCAGATCGACACCGCGCCGCCAAACCTGCCCCGCGCAGCGCCGCGCAGCCAAGCCGGGCCTGCGGTCCGGGCCCCTGCGGTGCGGCGCTGTCGCGGACTCCGTTAAGACGAAGCGACTTTGCGGCTGAAATATGCCACGCTTAAGGCGCTAGCCGCAGCGCGGGGAGGGGGGGGGGCTGTTGCTGATCGGAGTGAAGAAAAGGGGGGGGGAGATAAGCCCTCCGCAGGCAGTTTTTCGGTATAAATCTGGTCCAGAGTCCGGCGGCCGCAGGCAGCCGCAAGACGGGATAAGTAAATGGCGCTCACTTTGCGTCGCCATTGTCGCCAAGAACCTCGCGAAGGTGCTGGTCATTTGTTGGAGAGGCGAGGACATCGGTTTCTTTTCTACTTTCGCCGGCCCCGCGTCCGTTTGTAAGTTGCATTTTTGTTGTTCGGATGGGGAGAGCGAGTGGCAGTAGGCCTGCGGATCGGCCGCCCCACCGTGAAATACACTGAACTTGTACCTCTGGGCAGTGCGTTTCATGAAAAAATCGGCGGCAAAAAGTGGCAATACGAAAGTCTCAAGGAGACCCGCCGATCAGCTTCGGTGTTCTTATGGGAACCGGGCCTTCATCCGACGCTCCCTGCCGCGCAATTCGACAGATTAGTGGGTTCGTATTGGGCTGGCCCACCCGAAGTGCGCGCGGTTTCTGTGGTACAGTGAGAGTCCAGATTCAGAGGCCTTACCTCAGAGGGGTCACATTGGGTATTTGAACCCGCGACCCCGAGTGCCGAGTCTAGTCAACTCCTCTACCCTGACCGCTCAGCCACCGAACCAGCTTGTCAGCGGCGATGTCGCAACTCCTCTTGAGCTGCCGTTCGAGAAATCTGGTCCCGAAAAAAGGGTACCTGGAGCGGTCTCGAACCCGGGACCTGCCGCTTCCCACAACATGCTCTTCACCACTGAGCCACCGGGACGCCATGGCACCCGCCCTGCCTGCGCTGGTACCCAATCTTCTCTGAATACCTCCTCAAGCAATTGGTCGCCGAAAAAATTGTGTATACTACCGGTCTCGAACCCGGGACCTGCCGCTTCCCACATCCTGCTCTTAACCACTGAGCCACCGGGACGCCATGGCACCCACCCTGCCTGCGCTGGTACTCAATCTTCTCTGGATATACCTACCCAAGCAGTTGGTCGCCGAAAAAATTGTATGTTCAACCGGTCGCGAACCCAGGACCTGCCGCTCCCCACGACATGCTCTTAACCCCTGAACTACCGGGGAACCATGGTGCCCGCTCTGCCAGCGCTGGTTACTCAATCTTCTCCGGATAGAGCTCCTCAAGAAGTCAGTTGCCGTTGCCGAAAAATTTGCGCATGGTCCTAGTATCGAACCCGAGACCTGCCAGTTAGGAGCGCAGCACTCTAACCACTGCGCTACCAGGTTGCTATGCACGCCGCTCACCTAGCGCCGAACTTATGATTTGTCCAGCATCAAGCAAGATGGGTGGCTATTCACACGTTTGGTTCGAGTCCTATTTAGCGACTCTGGAGCTCAAAATGCGTCAGGAGTTTTTGCCGCCTCCACTGGCCCACTGTGCGCTTGGCGGTGTCAGTGTCCCCGAACGCTTAACCGCAGGCAGGGCATGAAAGAAGAGGATCTGGTGTTTGTTTTGCGTTTTTTTCTTTCATCGCGTACAAAATATGTACCTAATCGAATGAACCGCTTCCTTTGGTAGCGACGACACCGCCCCTCCCCGCCGCGCCCCGCCGCGCCCCGCAGCGTCACTGAGCCAATAAGACGCACAGACGCTGGGCCCTTCCTTGTTTTCATGTCTTCCCCTCGATCGCCCCGGGCGGGGCCCCGGGCGGGGCTCTGGTTAAGGGGACAGGACGGGGAGGGGAGGGGGCCTGTTAGGACGACAGGGGCGGTGGCAAGGCGTGGCAAGCCGTGGCCGCTGAAACGGACCCTTGCGGGTCTAAAGCGGAGACCGGGGGATCTTTGACCCCACGCCACGCCCCGCCACGCCCCGCCACGCCCCGCCCGCCCCGCCACGCCCCGCCACGCCCCGCCACGCCCCGCCACGCCCCGCCACGCCCCGCCGCCACGCCCGCCCGCCACGGCCGACGCAGGCAGGACGCCGCCACGCCCGGCACGCCCCGCCACGCCCCGCCAGCGCCGCCACGCACGGCCACGCCCGCACGAGCCCAGCATCGGGCCCTCGCACGCCGCTCACGCCGACAACCCACAATGCAAAGTCTAGGACTCGGACTAGGGCTTGCCAGCACAACCGCCTTGCCCATCGATTTTTCCGTGATAGTGATCCAGCCCGGCCGGCCTCACGCCCACACTGGAAGAGCCAAGATGCGTGGCCCTTTCGCGTGGATACGTCGCTCTGGCCCACAACCCACAATGCAAAGCGGCTCGGCCCAGCCCAGGCCCAGCACAATCGGCTTGGCGGCAATCGGATTCTGATCAATGATGGAAGGATCAACAGCGGCCGGGGCGGGGCGGGGCGAGGTGGCCAGACATGTGTGAGGGTGCGCACGCACCGCGCAGGCTGCGCAGGCACACTGGTAAACAAGTCGTCGAGAAGTGGCGAGGACTCGCAGACGCACAGTGGGCCAGAAGACCGGTGTAGGCTGTCAAAATCCCGGACGCGATTTGAGCTCCAGAGTCGCCAAACAGGGCTTGAACCGAACGTGTGACCCGCGTCTGGAGTTTCAGCCGCTTCCACCGGTCTTCTGGCTCACTGTGAGACGCACTGCAAGTAGTGTGGCCATACCGGCACAACTAGCACACTGTTAAAAAGAAGTCTTCGAAACGTTCCGAGACGCCCTGTTTTACAAATAGTCTCCATTTCGTTTGTTGACCGAAGCCACTGTACACATTCGACCCCACACCCGACCTTTATGCAAAGCAAAGCCTGTGCAAATTCATAGCAGCTCTTAACAACGCACTGTCCCTAGGACCTCCGAGCTTTTCCGGACTAATTTTATGACCGTGTGCTTGTGGCCGCCGTAGGACAGCGATAATCAAACGTCCTTTGCACATTGAACTACCGGTCAACGGTCTGAGAAAATTTTTAATCATCAGCAAATTGCTCAGGCAGGGGGCAGATCTATGTCTTCCAAAATCTCTTCCAAATGGTTGCTAAATTTTTGTGCGAGTGCCACCCTGCCTCATTAGTGGGGCTTGCGGCTCGGAGCGGGGACTTCCTTCCGACCCTCCTGCATTCATAAAACATACCGCGAGAGAGAGAGAGAGAGAGAGAGAGAGAGAGAGAGAGAGAGAGAGAGAGAGAGAGAGAGAGAGAGAGAGAGAGAGAGAGAGAGAGAGAGAGAGAGAGAGAGGGCGTCAACACGTGCCGGCATATTGCGCTGCCAACTTGTCTCCAACTTCGGAAGGGGTGGCTGTTAATGAAAACGAAAGTGGTTGGTTCGCCAGCGGCGCTGTGGCCGGTCTTCGGCTCGAAAAAGGAATAGTATGAATTATAAGCACCTGCACCAGCACGGCTGGAGGCACGGAAGTAGTAAGGGGGCACTAGAAATTTTCCTGGGACTTTCAGCATGAGTCTCATGCTTTCAGGAAACTTCATGAATTTTTCGGGCAAATTTTTCAAACACTAAAAATTTTGGGGGCATTGACAGAAAATGCAGGAAATTTTTGAGGTGTTTCTGGAAACTTCAAGAACTTTCTGGGCATTTCCCGTCTTTACTTCTCACGGACCTGATTTACGAGAAGAATGGACTCCTGCAGTGTGAAAAGAGTTCAGTCTCATCAAGTGAAATTTGCTTGTTTTTCGCGTTAGTTTCAGGCCAGATCAGGTCAGCATCTGAGTGCAGCAAAACTGTACGGCCGGTCACTGCCATTCCTGAATGTTTTAGAGCAGGCAGGGAGAGCAGGCTTCCGCATCGGAGCGTCTCCGGGCGGCCTGAGCCTCAGTCTGTGTGTCTTCCAGGGTCCTGGAACAACAACACGACTGCATTCACAGAGCCGAGCCCAGCCGCCTCTGTGCTCAGCCTTTCGAGGGGCCTTCCAAGGGGCACGGTCGGGCCCGGCACCCATCCCTGGGCCCGGCCGCAAGCCCCCGCCGCCCCCGGGGCCCCCCCCCCCCCCCCGGGGGGAACCGCCCCCCCGGGGGGGGGGGGGGGGCGGCACCCAAAGCAGCCCGCCACCTCCTAAGCTAACCGTCTTGACGTCGATTTGGTGACAGGCCGCTCGGGGGGGGGCGGGGCGGGGGGGGGGCGGGGGGGCGGGGGGGGGGGGGGGCGGGGGGGGGGGGGGGGGCAGTCCGGATCAGACTGCTCAAGAGTGGCAGGGCATGGAGACGGGCTGCTGCCGCGCCTCCGCCTAAAGTCTCGCAACAAGGACGTGCAGTGACAGGCAGAGGCCGCACACGCCGTATAGCAGGTACACTCTAAACCAAGATCCTGGAAGGCGACAGGTTTCGCAGTGGCCTAGACGTGCCAACTGACTCCCGAACCAGGACGCGTTCCGAGCTCCAGAGTCGCTAAACAGGACTCGAACCGAACGCGTGACCCCACCAATGGACTCCTAGTTCGGAGATCAATCCATTGGTGGGGTCACACGTTCGGTTCGAGCCCCATTTAGCGACCCTGGAGCTCGAAACGCGCCTGGGGTTTTAGCCGCCTCCACCGGTCTTCCGGCCCACTGTGGAACGGGGCCGCCTCAAATCGGGCGAGAAGGTCGCGGCTTAGTCCGCTGGACGAAGTGTGAAAAAAGGTGGTAAAAGTGCGCCATCCCTCTCTCTCTGCCGACCTGCCCCACTGGGCCCAGTGTCCAGAGTCGGAAGCCAAGTCGGGCGGGCCGCGGCCGAGGCGAGGCGCGTCTTCCGTCCTTGTCTTCCGCTTGGCCGCCCCGAGAAGTGCGACAAGGTGCGCACCTGGCGCGGCGCCAGCGGCAGGCGAGGCCTTGGGCAGCGCAGAACCACCGTACTTGTTGAGGAGGTGGCGGTAGTCGCGCCGTCTCTCTCGCACTCGCAGGGCGGGCCGCGTTATGACGCTCGGCACACGCTGCGTTCGGATCGAAAGCCTTCTTTCCCCCCCCTCGAAGCCGCGCCGCAGCACCACTTGGGCTAAACGGGGACGTGGCTGGCCCGGCCGGGCCGCCTCGCCGCGCTCGGGTACCTCCGGCACCTCCGGCTCCTCCGGCTCCTCGAGGATAAAGGTAAAATATGGAGCGGCGGGCAGCGCGGCCAGCCGGACTGGGGGAGGGGGAACTTGGAGCGAGGAGAAGTAGTGCATTGGGTCGGACGGTGGACCAGAACCAGACCTTTTGGAGAGTCGCTGGGGCTCGATCTGAACGTGTGACCCACCGGGCATAGGCCCCCTTTGCGCCTTCATTCTGAAAAACCCCCTTTACCCCCCCTCGGGAAAGGGTTTGACCCCTGATAGGGGGGCAGTGGTTCAAAAATGGTCGAAAAGGAAAGAATTTGAAAAAACCCCACGGGGGTCAGTCCCAATTTTGGCGGTCAAAGGCCTTCCCGACGCCTTACTATTCTGAAGACCCTACTCTTTTATGCCCCGCCTCGGGAAGGCTTTGACCGCTGATAGTTTGGGAGCAGTGGTCTTGCAAAATGGTCAAAAAGTGAATGAATTTCAGAAAATCGCCGCTTTTGCTGACTTTGAGCGGTCACTGCATCCAATTTAGTTGCGGTCAAAGGCCTTCCTCGACGCCTTTTTATTCTAAAAACCCCACTTTTCATGCCCCGCCTCGGGAAGGCTTTGACCCCCGGGTAGTTGGGAGCAGGGTTTCCAAAAAAGGTCAAAAGTGATTAAAACCCCCCAAAATGGCTTTTCTTTTAATTTTGACTTTTTACTGATTCCAATAGCGTCAATGATTACTTATTGGACCCCTTTCCGGCTATTTAGCGAATTAAGCTTCTTTTCAATTTCAAAATTTTTTAAAATTTCAAGAAAATTTTTTGTCTTTAAAAATCATTTTGGGAAAAAAACCTTTTTCCCAGTTACTTTTGGCTTTTTTCCCGCTCGAACCAAAGTTGACAGTGTCTCCATTTTTTCCCCCAAAATGATCCCCCCCCAAAAGAGCCCCCCTTGTGGGTGGGGGCTTAGGTTACAAAGAGGTAATGATCCAAAAGACCCGGCCGGGTCCTTGGGGGGCCAGCCGGAATTCAAAAACAATTACCAGAAAATAAAATCAAAACAGTGGAAAAGCGGCCGAGTTGCCGCGCCCCGACCAACTGCCGTCGGTGCCATGCCCCCAACGCCTCGGCGGACGGGGGGCCCGAAGACCTAGGCGGAAAAAAACCGGACGGTTTTAAGAGAGTCGATAAAGAGCCCGAGCGTGGCCCCACCGGATTGTCCCCCCCAAAAATCCGTTACACGCAGTTTGAGACAGCGGCGTGGTGGCAACGACCAATAAATTTTGGGGCCGGTTTTCAAGGGGGCCACGTCGCCATCGCGGGAGTGAAACCGTGAGCGGGAGGAAAGCGTTGGGCCCAAAAAAACCCCGAATAATACCCCCAATACCAAAAAAACACCACCCGCGTCACACGGGAGCGAGAAGAAATTTCCACCTTTGTTTTCCCTCGCGTCGCGGTGTTAGTGGTCTGGGGCGCAGGGGCCATCCTATCCCCAAAAAAACAAAAAAAAAAAGGAAGGAGAGGAGAAGAAGAGGGGCCCAGCGTTTTTGTGCGGGCCCCCTGCTGACACGGAGAAGGAAGAGGAAGGAAGGAGGAGGGAGGAGGGGGGACAGAGAAGAGGGGTGCCAGGCGGGGGGCGTTACAAAGCCAGCAGGAGTGAGTGAGAGAGGGGGAAAGAAATGAAATAGCCCGGGGCGTACAAGCAGCGGTGAAAGGGGGGGGGACGCGAAGCGGCGTCCCCCGCAGGTCCGGGGGGCCGGGCCACACCTACAGACTGCCACGCCCACAGTCGAAGCCACGAGTCGAAACCAGCTCGTTGTGGTTCCGATCGACTTCTCGTCCGGAGCGGCATGCCACAGTGGGCCAGAAGACCGGTGGAGGCGGCCAAAGACGCGTTTAGAGCTCCAGAGTCGCTAAATGGGACTCGAACCGAGCGTGTTAAAAAGCCACGCTGTCCGCCGCGGCCACCGCAGCCTCGGCCGGCGCCGCCCCACTGCGAGTTCCAAGGCGTCGACGGGTTCAAAGTTGGCCGGCCCGGCCCCGAGCCCGGCCGGTCGCTTTCGCGGCAGCGCGGCGCAGCGGCAGCGGCGCGGTCTTAGCGCCGAGTTTGTGGAGTAGGTCTAGAGGACCTACTCTACGCCATTGCCCGCCGCCCCCAGCCTCCCCCAGCCCCTCTGCGGCCCCTCGCCTTGACCGGCGAGTGAAAGGCCGGTTGAGCGGATTTGTGGGGCCTGGCCAGGCGCACAAGGGAGAAGCGGTGAGGCGGAAAAAATTCCTAAAAGGGGTTTTTAGCTCCAGAGTCGTAAACAGGGCCCCGAACCGAACGTGTGAACCCCTCAATGGCTGCTCTCCGAACGAGGAATCCATTGGTGGGGTCACACGTTCGGTTCGAGTGCTATTCAGCGGCTCTGGAGCTCAAAACGCGTCTGGAGTTTCGGCCGCCTCCACCGGTCTTCTGGCCCACCCTTTCGCCCCATCGGCCCCCGACGCACCCGTCCCCCCCCCCCCCCCCCGCGAGCAACATTCACGGCGCTACATTTTGGGGCCGCCTATCCCGTAAACAAATGGTCGCGGTTGAAATGAGAAGTGGGCCTCATTCGTGTGTGTCGAGGGTCGTTAGCGCTTGCAGCCGCACATGCGTCAAAGACACACACCACCTGTCGGCCCGGCCCAGCCCGGCCGGCCAGCGCCAAACAAGGTGAGAAATTCAATCGCCCGCGGGGACAGAAAGAAATGCGTGCCGCGTTTCACGCTTCGTGCAGCGCCCCTGCGAAGACGGGGGTAGGCCACGCGGCGTGCAGCCCTGGCGGCGGGTTGGGCCCACCCGCCCGGGGCAAAACCCCCAAGGGGGGCCAAAACTCTAGAGCGTTTTGAGCTCCACAGTCGCTAAATGGGACTCAAATCGAACGTGTGACCCCACCAATGGATTGCTCTCCGAACGAGGAGTCCATTGGTGGGGTCACACATTCGGTTCGAGTCTCATTTAGCGGCTCTGCAGCTCAAAACACGTTCCGAGTTTTGGCCGCCTCCACTGGTCTTCTGGCCCACTGTTCCGCACCTCCTCGCCATTGCAGCGACACAGAGGCACCGCCCCGGCGCCTTGCGGCCCGCCTTGCGCTGACCGCGCCGCGCTGTGCGCCCTTTGCCACACACGCTGCGCAAGCTCCATTCATATGGAGCTGGACTTTCATTTCAATTCTTTCCCTTTTTTATTATTTTCTCCCCAGCACGCTTTTTGCGGTGCAGGCGAACAGCTTCGGTTCATTGAGTCGCGGTGTATGAGGGCGAGAGAGAGAGTGAAAGGGGGAGGGGGAATCAGACAAAACTTTTTATTACGAGGTCAGCGGCCCACAGGCTAGCCAACACACAAAACAGCCGCGCCACAGGCTAGCCAACTAACCATCCCCGGGCATTAAAACTTTGCCTGCAAAAATGATTTACTCGTCTCAACAGAGTAACAGAGAGTAACAGAGAGCAACGCATTAGGTTTTACGCGCCGCGCCGCTTCGCCCCGCCTACGGTGTCTGGGCGGACGGCCAGTCCGTCAAGACCCAACGGGAGCGGGGCGAGGAAACACCGGCGTGCACGGTGGATTTGCCACAAGGCCGGTGGGAGCGGCAAAACTCTAGACGCGTTTCGAGCTGCAGAGTCGCTGAGCAGGACTCGATCCGAACGTGTGACCCCACCAATGGACTCCTCGTTCGGAGAGCAATCCATTGGTGGGGTCACACGTTCGATTCGAGTCGCACTAGCGACTCTGGAGCTCAAAACGCTTCGAGAGTTTTGGCCGCCTCCACCGGTCTTCTGGCAAATCCACTGTGCGTCGGCAGTGTTTTAATATCGATCTAATTGGCGCCGCTGCCGGACTCCTGACAGTGTCGGCGCGAGATTGCGTCCGTAACGGGCGGCGTGGGCTGTTTCATTAAAGTGATGTAATAAGAATTCGACAGACGGCCGGGCCGGGCGGGCGGGGCCGTACGCAGGCAAATGAGTTGTAAAGACAGGCAACTTGCAGCGTCATATTCCCTTTCATTACCAAGATGCGGTGCGCGGTCGTGTATCGTCGAGGAAACGGCGCTCTCTCTCTCTCTCTCTCTCTCTCTCTCTCTCTCTCTCTCTCTCTCTCTCTCTCTCTCTCTCTCTCTCTCCATTTTTTTTGGCGGTGGCCAATCTCAACACCACAACTTGGAGGAAGTGGAACAGATTTCTTTCAGAAATATAAAAAAAACACAACAAAAAATCACGATATTTTTTTTTCTCCGTTGTCGTTATCTATCGTCTCAGGCAGTGAACCCAGGCCCGTTTTTTTTTTTTTTTTTTCAGTGTCTAGGCAGGGCCGCGCCAGGGCCGAAATCAAGGCTCTTGTTTGCGCCGGCTGCCAATGTTTCGCCAATGCCTCCAGCAGGCCCAGCAGGCCCAGGCCCGGCCAGCACTACGACAGCCGTGTCTTTGCCAAAATGATTTGTAGTAACCGTGACCTCCAACACGCAGTTCAGGACAGCGGAGAGGGGTGGGGTGGGGCACGGACTAGCAGGCGTAAGACTCGGAGTTACCAACGTTGGGTCTGAACCAATAATTGTCTGCTTATCGCGTTTTTTTTTCTCCTTTTTTGGATTTTTTTATGGAAGACAGACAGACAGACAGACAGACAGACAGACAGACAGACAGACAGACAGACAGACAGGCCGCCGCTTGGACCGACGGACTGTCCAGCTCGACAGTCAGATGCGGTCGCAAGTCAGCACACTGCCGCCTCCTCCGCCCCCAATAAAAACAATAAAAATGAATGTGGGGGTTCTAGGACGGGCAAGGCAGGGCAAGGCGTGGCAGGGCCGGCCGAGGCTTGGCAAGGGGCTCGACACATGCAAATTCGGTGCAGCTCTCTCTGAATGACGGCACTACACTGTTGGCCTCATCAAACATTTCTCTTTGGTTTGAAAAAAAAAACACTCGTGGCACTGTAAACTTTTTTTTACGCTCGGGGTTATCAAGAGAGAATTTCGTTTTGGAAAGGGGAAAATATTTAAAAGTTGGTGCTGTGCGTGACTTGTTTGAAATACAACCAAATGCACCGCTCTCATGTTTGTAAAACCTAATCTTTCCATAAGCTCACAGTAGTTTTCGTATAATTCAGAAAAAAAAGTGCTGTTTTTGTGGTGAATATTTGGGCGCCTTCTGTTTGTTACTCAATTAAAAGTCACAGCCTTGTAGATTTGCACCGACACAGATAGCGGTGGCGTGCGCCGAGGCGTGGTTTAAATTTGGCGCCATTACAAACACGCGTGCCGCACGCCCCGCCCCGCCCCGCCCCGCCCCCCGCGCCCCGCCCCGCCCCGCCCCGCCCCCCGCCCCGCCCCCCGCCCCGCCCCGCCACGTTAGCGGCACATGCGGTGATCCGTTCTGGCCTAATTCCTCTGGGCACGCACCAAATTTGTTTCTCTAATCCCCACTAAGCTATTATTTATGCCCGGGGCAAAGCACACACAAGTTGCAAGAAAATAATTAAACAGAAAGACCCCCTCCAGAGGCCCAGCCGCGCCCCTCTCGGCCCTTTGCTTCTTGGCCCCCGGACAAACTGCTCACACGTTCTTCCTACCTCCGCCGGCTCCAGCTTGCCCGGCCACCCTCGCCACTTGTCGCGGGACGACAGTGAACTTCGCGCAGAAGTCTGGACCCCACCGCTTGATTTAAAGAAGACCGGTTAGTCGCGCTGCCCCGCGGTGGTGGGGCGTTGGCAGGGCGGAGCGGTGGCGCCCACGGGAAGAAAACGAACAAAAAAGAGCGAGCAAGTGCCGGCCCAGCGGGGAGTTGAACCCGCGGCCGCGACGGCGCTTTCAATAACTTGAATAATTAAGAAACAATCCCGGCTCTTAGTTGGCCTTTCTGCGCGCTCATCCAACATTCATCCGCGGGGACTTATCCGTCCTAATAGGGCAACGGCACCGTGAGGACCGCGGGAACGGGACCCACCGTGAGCTCGACTCGATTTCTTGACTTGTTTCCACCTGCAGACTACCCGCAAAATGTCGCCCACGAAAAAGTTCTTTTCGTATCCAGGAAAACGGCAGCCTTTTCTTCGACAACCTCTTTACGCCAGACAAAATTTGGAGCTTTTTCTTCGTATTACTCTTTATTGTCGTTGATAATTTTTCGGTGAGGCGGACACCCACGGGAGATACGGGCTCACGCCTTCGGCCTCACTCCAGTACGTCACCAAAGAGCTGCACGATGAAAAAAACGTTGGTGTGCCCACACTGCAGGAAACCGCTTTGGCGCGTTCCGGGGAAAATACCTGACGCGGCTCTGCCTTTCGAACGACCCGGCGCCTCCACAAACCTGGAACAGAAAGAGACAAAAACTTGAAATTTTGCGTCCCTGAAACACAACCCGTCGAGTGCCGTCGGTTTGTCGCGCCCCTCCGGGACGCCCCGCGAGTGCGAGAGAGACAGAGCGACGCGGCCTAAAGACACCCCTTTTATTCGCTGCGCCCGTTTGGAGCGCGGCCCGCGTAAAACCAGACGCATATGACGCGCGTAAAAAAAGCGAAAGGCCTGACCCCACGCCTTTATCACTGAGGTCGCGAGTTTCATGATGATAAATTTGACGCCCGCGCTTCCCTTACCATACGCATCTGTGTGTGTGTGTGTGTGTGTGTGTGTGTGTGTGTGTGTGTGTGTGTGTGTGTTCGCGCACTTGCATAGACACTCGAACATCATAACGATCGGACGAGCCAATCGACTCTGTTTGCCATGAAAGATCCACCCGCGCATCATAATTCCGACAAAAAAACAACAACATAAAACAACAACAAAAAAACGCGTGCACATAACCAATATTATTCGTCAACTGCCGCCAAGTTGTTTTTTTTTTTTTGCGTTTGTTGTTGCTGCTGCAGCAATTTAAGCGGTTTCGCGGTTCTCCATTTTTCCCGCGCAATCTCTCCCCCCCCTCCCCCTCGCTGAAGTATGACGGATGGCGGCGTCTCGTCAGCAGTGTGGCCAACCGTTTCAATCAACCGGGACTCCTTATCTCGACCGCGTCTCGGACGGAAGACGGAAGGCGTCTGTATGGCCAGGAGGATTTCTAATCATCGCCGCCAGCACCGCCGCCAGGCTCGACAACACCACCAAAACAAACGAAAAAAAAACCTGCTAGCTGCAACAGAAGGTGGTATCATCCCCTCGAAAACACAAGAATCTGTAGCCTTAGGGAAACACGTACACACACACACACACACACACACACACACACACACACAAAAGCACACGTCGACCGGCGTACACCGGAAGGAAGCGCGGACGAGTGGCGTGGCAGAAGTTGGCAGCTCTTCTCCGTCCTACCTGCGTATTTTTATTTACGACCTCCTAACGCCTTTTTATCGTCATCGTCACCCCCAGGAAGTGTCACCGAGTCGTGAGAGAGAGAGAGGAGAGAGAGAGAGAGAGAGAGAGAGAGAGAGAGAGAGAGAGAGAGAGAGAGAGAGAGAGAGAGAGAGAGGTAGGGGGGAGATGTCGCTGGTTATACACTTTTGTTCCAGAGCGGCGGCGGTCCGCCTCGCGAAGGTCGTAAAAATGGAGTCACTCGGATAAGTGTCGCAGTGGCCGCCCGAAGCCCCGCCAGGTATGATACGGTAAGGACCTGCCTCGGCCTCCTTATGCTTCCCGGCTTCTTTTCTCTCTCTCGGATGCCGCCTCTCCCATTCCTGCTTCAGTCACTGTCCGCCCAATCCGTCCTCCCTCCTTTCTGCATAATTAAGCTGTGTTTATATCGTTCTTAATTTGCACCGAAAAAGAATATGCGGAATTCGGTGCGCGCTGCGTCCCTCTGGCATTCTCGGGGCGCCCCCTCCCCTCGACGCTCCGCCATGCTCCGCCCTGCTCCCTCAAAGACCCACTGCCCTTTTCAAAAGCCCGGCCCTCGCCCGGCCGGGCCGCGCGGAAAGACTTTGACTCCATTTTGCAACTTCGGAACGCGGCGACGCGGCGTCGCCCCAAAGGAGTTGCCCTGCAGCCTTGCAGCCCTGCAGCCCCAGCGTCTCTAGGTTGTCCGCCAGGGCCCGCCTCGGCCGCACAGTGTGCCAGAAGACCGGTGGAGGCGGCAAAAACCCCGGACGCGTTTTGAGCTCCAGAGTCGCTAAACAGGACTCGAACAGAACGTGTGACCCCACCAATGGATTGCTCTTCGCACGAGCAATCCATTGGTGGGGTCACACGCTCGGTTCGAGTCAGATTCAGCGACTCAGGAGCTCAAAACGCGTCCGGAGTTTGGCCGCCTCCACCGGTCTTCTGGCACACTGTGCGGGCTGAACACATGCTCTCAAAAGTGGGACAAATCTGAGTGCGGGGGGATAAGGCCAGCCATTCGTTCGGCTTTCCGCCTCTGCTGGCCTTCGCCGCGGGGCTCGGCCAGGGCGCCTGTCTGTCCGCGCGAGCAGCCGAGCACCGCGCTCGCCAGGACGAGCCATTCTTCTGGTACGTGCCGCCGAAGTGTTCCGAAGCGCGCCGAAGTGTTCCGAAGTGTTCCGAAGTGCGCTCGGCCCGATCGGTGGCGTCTTGATGATTGGGGCCACACACGCGTCATGTGCCCTTGGCAGCCCCCCGCAGCCCCCGCAGCCCCCGCACCGGCAGCACGGCGCTCTTCGACATTATCAAGTTTTATGGCCGCGACGACGCGCCACGCGGCCAGCCCTCCCAAGAAGGGCACCCGTTATTATTTTTTATTTATTTTATTGCTGTCACCTGTTCTTTCTCTCTCTCTCACACCTACGTCAGACTCACACACACACAGACACACACATGCGCGAGGAAGAGGGCACTCCTGCCCTGCTTCACGCCGCGTCTACCTCCTATAGGATAATGAAAAGAAAGTACTCGGTTTGTTCGAAATAATGTTCATTGTAGTGCGCTCGTGGGGCCACTTCCTGGCGTCGTGTGGTGTGTGTGTGTGGGGGGGGGGTGTTCTTCGCCTCGACCGGCGCAAGGAACGGCTAGGAAGCGCGGGATAGCTTGTTGATAACCCAGTTTGCCGACGTGGATGGCCGACTAAAGAATCGACAAGGCCCCAATAAAGTGTCCGGCGATCGCTTCTCTTCCGGGGACGACGCCTCGGGAGCCTCTGGCCCACTGCAGCCCGCCACCGTGAACGCCACGCCGTCAACCTGAACATTGGCAAACTCGCCGTGGTCTTAGGCAATAACAAAACGGCAACAGGAAAAAAGAGAGGCATTATAAGTCAAATCTGCCCGCCGACGCTGAAAGGCTCGGCGGGAAATTTGAATACTCTCCCGCCCACGAAACTGGACACTGTCACCGGGTCAGCGCCCCCGCGTCGGAGAGAGAGAGAGAGAGAGAGAGAGAGAGAGAGAGAGAGAGAGAGAGAGAGAGAGAGAGAGAGAGAGAGAGAGAGAGAGAGAGGGAGAGAGAGTCCAGACGTTGTCGGTGGTGGTCGTAAAAAGAGCGGGTCGAGTAAGGAAACGTGACTGGGCGTCGGGTATGCTCCGAGCGCGGCCGAACCTGCCCGAAAACACCCCAAGAGTTTGGCCTGGAGTTGCGGGGTGAGGAGCTGCGGACGCAGCCCGGGCCAGGGGGTACCTCATCAGGCATCCAATCAGCGAACACCGCAGGCCGAGAAAAAAAGAACTTCTTTCTTCCGTTTGAATTTTCCGTCATTAGACGCACCTTCGTTTGGCCGGCCGTCCGACTCTTCGGATATTGGGTTTGCCGCTGGAGGAGGGGGCTGAGGCGAACAGGCTGCCGTGGGCCAGAAGGCCGGTGGAGGCGGCCGAAGACGCGTTTTGAGCTCCAGAGTCGCTAAACAGGACTCGAACCGAACGTGTGGCCCCACGACGCGAAAAAGCGACGGCCTCCCTCCACGCCTCATGGAGCGACGCGAAGCAGTGTACCCACCGAGTCTGACTCCCCTGCCTGCTGCCTCTCCTCGGAAGGGTGGCGAGACAGCCAGAACCACCATGAAAATATTCGGTGAGAGGGCGTGCGCGTACATAGACACACAATCTCTCCCGCCGTTTTCGGGGCCCCCTTCTTGCCCGCGTAAAAATTTCAGCGAGAGGGCATACACCGAGGCGGAAACAGCCGAGCCACACTCGAGTCCCCCGAACGCAGCCGAACGCAGCACAGTGGCCCAGAAGGCACTGCGTACCCCGTTTTTGTTGCTGGCGATCATGTTCGCATTAAAGCAGTGCTGCCAACGTGAGCACGCGTCAAGCTCCTCGGCTCTCATTAGCGTTGGCAACACTGCAACCGAGGCCGGCTTCATGCGATATTAGCCTCATAACAAATGACGGCCGAAAATGTTTGCCAGCCGCATCTGCGCACGGTGGGCCAGACAGAAGCCGGCGCAGGCGGCCAAAACTCTAGACGCGTTTTGAGCTCCAGAGTCGCTAAATTGGACTCGAGCCGTACGTGAGAACGCAACAATGGATTCCTCTTCCGAGAGAAATCCATTGGTGGGGTCACACGACGTTCGGTTCGAGTCCTGTTTAGCGTCTCTGGAGCTCAAAACGCGTCTTTGGCCGCCCGGCAGTGTGTCGGCCCGTCCGAGGATCGCACTCAAAGAGCGATAGCGCAACACTGTCCTGGTGGCGATGAAATTAAAAGCAGGGTCCTTAACCCTCACGCCCTTCCGAGAGGCTTGCCAGCCGGGAAGGCAGAGGCCGGGAAGGACGGCAAGGGCTCCCGGAGGCGTAATGTGCCGTGCAGGGCTCGGCAGAGGCCCGCAGAGAGCACCCTACCCGGCCTCCTCACTTTTTCCCCAGACGACCTTCGCAGCCTTCGTAAGCTTCGCGGGCCTGCCAGAGAGAGACACAGTAACTCGAGAACCATAGCAATTAGGCGGGCGACTTCAATTACAGCCTAGTGGCACGCACGTACGAGCCCAACCATGCGCACGCACTCACACACACGCGCGCACACAGACGTGCGCACCAACACGCACTCACTTAAACCTACCTCTTTCGGCATTTACTTCTGGGTTCCGTCGCATCCCCCTCTCCCTCCGGAATACCTGTCCCCCCCCCCCCCTCCCCTCCCCCCCTCTCTCTCTCTCTCTCCTCTCCCCTCTCTCTCTCTCCCCCCTCCCCTCTCTCTCTCCCCTCTCCCCTCTCCTCTCTCTCCCCTTCTCCTCTCCTCCTCAGAGGTCGACAAGGGCGGTGACATGGCGGCCCCGGGCGCAGACGAGACTGCAACAGTCCTTGTTCTGCGAGCGATCACCCCGCCGACCCAAGAGAGAGAGAGAGAGAGAGAGAGAGAGAGAGAGAGAGAGAGAGAGAGAGAGAGAGAGAGAGAGAGAGAGAGAGAGAGTCCGGCCTACCCGATATCTAGGGCACCTTACGCGGCTGCGCTGGACGCAAGCGGCTGTCGGATCCACGGAGCTGTCTTGAAGTTTGAGAGACGCGGAGGAAGGCTCTGGCACGTATATACAAAGCGGTGCACGTCTTGGATGCAGACTTATAGGTGCCAGACAAAATAGCGGAAAAAAAACAAGAAAAAAGGAGCAAATAACAAGAAAGTAAAGCCACATCCACACAGCAGAGGGAGGAGCCACAATGGAGACCGGAGCGAGACGACCGGCCGCGAAAATAAGTAAAAGTATGAAGCAGGACTCGCAGATATGGCGGCACGGCGGCAGGGAGTTGTCAGAACAAGAGCAAGGAGGGCGAGCGGGGCGAGGCGGTGATAGCGTCGCTAGAACGACGGCATCCGGTTCAGAGGGGTTCAGTCACCTCGGGCACAAACAAAGTCGCAAATCATGCTGCCTGCCCGGGCCTGGCCGGGCCTGGCTTCCAAGGCGCGGCCCGAAAAACAACAACATTGATTGTAAATAAAGAAAATGGGGGGCTTTCAACCGGACCACAAACGCATGTGTGGCTCATGGCTTTACGACTCTCTCTCTCTCTCTCTCTCTCTCTCTCTCTCTCTCTCTCTCTCTCTCTCTCTCTCTCTCTCTCTCTCTCTCTCTCTCTCCCACGCTGACGCACACGCAGCGAGGATCAATGAAAAGGCCATCATGTGTATAGAATTTCGTCGAACCATTTCCCCGTCCGTTTTATCTTCAAAGTCATTCGAAGGAGCGGGGAATGAAAGACGACAAAAAGTATCGAAATGAGGGCCAGTGCGGAATGTGTGGCCCTGTGTGTGTGTATGGTGTGTGTGTGCACGCGTGTGGCGAAAAAGGAAGATCGGACCGCGGGCCCATAAGACACATCCCGGGGCACAAGAAAAAAGGCAGAAAAAATGACGGTAAAGCGTTTATCCGAAAACCATTAGAAAGTCGTTGTGCGATTTCGTTTTTCTATGGCCGTGTTCCTGGAACCCGCAGACCAAGGGACCGTTTGTTTGTTTCGCTGGGAAAAATGAATGCCGCGCGGGGGCGGCGCCGCGAGTGCGATACTGCTCTGTGAGAAATAAAAAGAATTTAAAAAAAGAACTATGGAAATGGGTAATTAACGACGACAGTGGCAACTTATGCCTCTATCTTTCTTCCTCCTACCTCACATTCTCAAACCGCGCGCATCATTTTCGGCCAGCGGTAATTTCATTCGAAGATACAAACTGCAAGTATTATTCAGTGCGCACACAGGAAATAAATGAAAAACAAAACAAAAATTGCTGTGCACTGATTAGACACGCCTGCTTTGACACTCACGAGAGCGTCGCCAGCCACTAACCTTCTAAGAGGGGATGGCTCGCTGGAGCGAAGTAGAGGCGAGGGCGCTGCCTTTTTCGCAGAGCCGCTCCCTCTCTCTCTCTCTCTCTCTCTCTCTCTCTCTCTCTCTCTCTCTCTCTCTCTCTCCCGCTAATTGCACAGTGCCTTTGAATGGGCCACGGAGGAGCAGCGCGGACCGCGCTCGGTTCAGGTGTCTCTTTACTTCCTTCTTTTGTTCCGAATCAATTCGCTTACTCTTTGCCGTCCTAAGAAGAAGAAGAAGAAGAAGAAGAGAAGAAGAAGAAGAAGAAGAAGAAGAAGAAGAAGAAGAAGAAGAAGAAGAAGAAGAAGAAGAAGAAGAAGAAGCAACTACATCTCCCGCGGGTCTCTACGAGCTTTCGCACGGTGTACACATCACAATTTTTTCTTGCGAGGACGTGACGCATGCTCCTTGACGTCTGTCCCTTTCTCTCTCCGATACCGCTCTCTCTCTCTCTCTCCCCCCCCCTGTCGATCTGGCTGCGGCGGCCCGCATCCGTGCAGTGCAGTGGGTCGTTCCTCAAATCTTTGCCCTCGTCGTGTTTGATCTTTGTGCCCCGCCACGCCACTTTTTGATACGCCGCCTCCGTCGATTCGTCCAATTTTATCGAGAGGCCGCGTGCAAGGACGGCAACAGGCGCCGCGCTGCAGCGCACGCAGGTACAGCGCGGAAAGTCTGCTTCGAGCTCCAGAGTCGCTAAATGGCACTCGAACCGAACGTGTGACCCCACCAATGGATTGATCTCCGAACGAGGAATCCATTGGTGGGGTCACACGTTCCGTTCGAACCCCATTTAGCGACTCTGGAGCTCAAAATGCGTCGAGAGTTTTTGCCGCCTCCACCGGTCTTCTGGCCAACTGTGCGGTGGACCTTTCCAAGGTGCAGTGTTGTCACAAGGCGAAAATTCCCACATAAGGGCCGCCAACCTAAGCCTGCCTACTTTGGACAACTTCTCGAGAGCAAAGCCATAATATTGCCATGGCTGAGGATGGCCACCCTGACAACGTTAGCGCATCGTGGGAACTTTCGCCCACCGACATGGCAACGTTGCGAGTGCGAGAGAGACAGAGCGACACTACTGGGGAACCGGCCCTTGAGCCAAGGCGGTCGGTCAGCGGACTTCCGGCCTCCGGAGCTGGGGGATTTCCGTTTTAACGTAAACATTCCTCTGATTTCAACTTTTGCATTTCGCTCTGACTCCTTTTCGGGCCCAACTTTGGCCGTTTTAGGCCGTATTTCTGCCCCCCCCCCTCTTTCCGAGGGCCCCACCAATGCCCCACCAAGGCCCACCAAGGGCCCACCATTCACCAATGGACTGGAAGCGACGGCCGGGACAGCACCAGGCGAAATTGGGCTTTTGCGTGAAAATGCTGTTAACTTTATTAAACTGACGCAAGACCAACAAACGCTGCACGGATATAACTACGCTCAGCCAATAAGAGATTAGAGGGGAGAGAGAAAGGGAGGGGGGAGTGGATCGTAGAGCAAGGTGCGGCGAAAATCAAGCACCGGCAAGGCCGGCTAAAGAAGAAAAGGGGGGGGGGGTTGAAAAAAAAAGAACACTGTTAGCGAGGGTGGTTGAAGTGTTAGAAAAGAAACGAACTTTACCGGGAAACGGTCGTCAAAAAGAAAAAGTGTGAAATGGTGTGAAACGGGGAGCGATCAGGAAAAAAAAAGAGAGAATATTCGTGAAACCAGGACAGAAGGAACAAAAAAACAATCGTCGACAGGACCGCAGTTTCACCCTCTCCTCCCATTCCGCGTCAAAAAATAAAGGAAGCAGGGAAACGAAAAAAAAGAGGCCGGAAATGACGGAAATAACCTCAGCGGCTTACGCATTAAGTTATTGAGGCCAGCCAAGCAACCACTTCGGTCTCGAAAGACAACTCAACTGTAAAGGCCGTCGAAAAAAAAAATTAATAAAAATCTAAAACAAGAAGGGGTGGAAAATGCGGACTTTCCTGAAGAATGCAGGCCTGTCCGAGTGGAGGGGCAGGCTAATTGAAATGTGGTCGGACAACCATCAACAGCTGCAGCGCCGCATACCACTTGGCCGCCTGTCTGTCTGTCTGTCTGTGCGACACCCACGTTGTGGTGCTGCCGGCCACCACGCTGCATAGCGGACTGCCACTTCGCAATGGTCGCCACATATTTCGGGGATGTGGGTCACACACACACACACACACACACACACACACACACACACACACAATTTGCAGCAGCAGGGGCATCGGAATCGGACCGGGGTCACTGCGCGTAAATCGGTGAGTCGTGAAAACTGTAAATCAGGGAAAACATGGGTATCGCTCAGCGACAGGCGATTTGCCCCACATCGCGGTTCAGACCGTCGTTGCGGCGTCAAAAATCAAATTTCCGCACTCGACGGGTGGGCCAAGGTGAAGGTCGAGCAGGCTGCAGCCACACTGGAACTCGCCGTGGTAGTCAGCGGAGCGCGCAGGCGCAAACAAAACAAACTTGACAATCAGTGGAACAACTGGCGAGCAACGCGCGGCGCCACACCGCGGCCACAACGCGGCATTCCCGCCAGAGGCCGCGGCTCCACGGACACCGTGGCGCATGCATGCCGGATACAGTGGGCCAGTAGACCGGCGGAGGCGGACAAAACTCCAGACGCGTTTTGAGCTCCAGAGTCGCTACATGGGACTCGAACCGAACGTGTGACCCCACCAATGGATTGCTCTCCGAACGAGGAATCCATTGGTGGGGTCACACGTTCGGTTCGAGGCCCATATAGCGACCCTCGAGTCAAAACACGTCTAGAGTTTTGTCCGCCTCCACTGGTCTTCTGGCCCACTGTGCACCATGGTGGGCACCATGGCGGGCACCATGGCCCAGGCCGAAGCCGAAGCGAGACCACAGTGTTCAGTTCACAGTGAGTCGGTTGTCCCCAATAATGATCTGAATGGTGTCCGTTGCCTTTTGTGCGAGAAGTCTCACCCGTCGGTGGGTCACGACGGGCTAATAGTCGCTTGCATTCAGTGGGCCTGCTTCGCCTGCACAGCTGCAGCGGGTATCGCTTGCAAGGGGGCGACAGCAGGTCGCACAAAGGCAACCAAATCAAAAACAGTTTTTCTCCGGCGGGGCTGGCGAGCGGTATGATTGTGGTGGTGGTGCTGCCGACGGGGGCGACGCGGCCCGGCGTGGGGCCCCGCGTGGGGCAGGCCGGCAGGGCGGTCTTGTATTTCGGTCACGGAATTCCGGCCAAAAGTTTGCGGCAAACATTTCTCTGCCCGCCCGCGCCTTTGCATCACGAACGGAACCTCGCGTGCATCGGGACCTTCTTTGCCGTCTCTTTCCGCCTTCCATTTCGGTCAGTTTGGGTGCTACCGGCTTACATCGAAGCGTGAAGAAAATGTCTGCATTGTCTGCATTAACCACTGGGCAATGATGCGCCATTCCCGCAGTGCGTTTCATGGAAAAAATCGGCGGCAAAAAGTGGCAATACGAAAGTCTCAAGGAGACCCGCCGATCAGCTTCGGTGTTCTTATGGGAACCGGGCCTTCATCCGACGCTCCCTGCCGCGCAATTCGACAGATTAGTGGGTTCGTATTGGGCTGGCCCACCCGAAGTGCGCGCGGTTTCTGTGGTACAGTGAGAGTCCAGATTCAGAGGCCTTACCTCAGAGGGGTCACATTGGGTATTTGAACCCGCGACCCCGAGTGCCGAGTCTAGTCAACTCCTCTACCCTGACCGCTCAGCCACCGAACCAGCTTGTCGGCGGCGATGTCGCAACTCCTCTTGAGCTGCCGTTCGAGAAATCTGGTCCCGAAAAAATGGTACTTTGAGCGGTCTCGAACCCGGGACCTGCCGCTTCCCACACCGTGCTCTTAACCACTGAGCCACCGGGAGGCCATGGGACCCGCCCTGCCTGCGCTGGTACCCAATCTTCTCTGGATACACCTCCCCAAGCAATTGGTCGCCGAAAAAATTGTGTATACTACCGGTCCCGAACCCGGGACCTGCTGCTTCCAACGTCATGCTCTTTACCACTGAGCCACCGGGAGGGCATGGCACCCGCCTTGCCTGCGCCGGTACCCAATCTTCTCTGGATATACCTCCCCAAGCAATTGGTCGCCGAAAAAATTGTATTTACTACCAGTCCCGAACCCGGGACCTGCCGCTTCCCACGTCATGCTCTTTACCACTGAGCCACTGGGACGCCATGACACCCGCCCTGCTTGCGCTGGCGAAGTGCGTTCCTTCTCCGACTCGCTGACAGATTGGACCACGCCATCTGGTGCCGCCGCCTCGGCCACGACTGTATTCAAGACGTCCATGTGTGTCGATTGGAAAGAAAAAGTTGTGCACGTCACGCGGCCGCGGCAACGCCAGGACTCGCGAGGACTCGCTCCACAGTGGGCCAGAAGACCGGTGGAGGCGGCCAAAACTCCAGACGCGTTTTGAGCTCCAGAGTCGCTAACTGGGACTCGAACCGAACGTGTGACCCCACCAATGGACTCCTCGTTCGGCAAGCAATCCATTGGTGGGGTCACACGTTCGGTTCGAGTCCCATTTAGCAACTCTGGAGCTGAAAACGCGTCTGGAGTTTTGACCGCCTCCGCCGGTCTTCTGGCCCACCGTGCGCTCCCAGTTTGGGCAGCCACGCCTCGCAAGTTGGAAGAAGGAGACGGCCTTCATTTTCATTGCAAGCTGCGCGAAGCTGCGCCGCGCGCTGCGAGCGTCAGCCAGTCTTTCTTCACTTTCGGCTCTGAAACCAAAAAAGAAAGAAGAACAAGGAGAATAAAATACCCCACCGGAAGGCAGCGCGAGTTGCACGTAATTAGAAAGTGTCACCTCGCACCAGTCGCAGCAGTCCGACCAGGGAAGAGGACTTCCCCCCAGGTAGCGTTTATCCGGTACGCATTTCATATTCTACTATTTGGTCTCGCAAACCCTCAGTCCCAAGGAGAAACATCTGAAAAACAACTCGACTTTGCTTTCATGCCATGACTCTTGCTCAAGATGTTTTTAATAGTCGATACGAGCAGTAAGGTACGACCCCAATTTTTACAGGGACTTAATTTTTCCCTCAACTGTCACAACTTGATTCGGGACTGATTGAGTACTCGGAACTGGCGTGCGCGTGGTTCGGCACGCCAGGAGCGTGTTGCTCGCTCCTCTCTCTCTCTCTCTCTCTCTCTCTCTCTCTCTCTCTCTCTCTCTCTCTCTCTCTCTCTCTCTCTCCCTGTTCGTGTGCTCGCGGGCCAGCCAATCAGGGTCCTTTAAGGGCTGCGGGGCGGACTGCGCCCTCAAGGGGCCCAAGTGTTCCCCGGGCCCTTCCCCGGCCCTTGCCTCCGCCGCGCAGACACGGGTCAAGCACGCCCCGCTCGGCGCGCTCTGCGGTCCCAGTTAACAACAGTTTGCGGCCTCCCTGCCTCGCCCCCAACAGCCCTAACAGCCCGAACTGCCACTGCATACACGGCGTGGTGGGACGCCCCCCACGGTGGGCCAGAAGACCGGCGCGGCGCCGCCGCCGGCCGAAACTCCAGACGCGTTTCGAGCTCCAAGGGCACTGAACAGGACTCGAACCGAACGTGTGACCCCACCAATGGACTGCTCTCCGAACGAGGAATCCATCGGTGGGGTCACACGTTCGACTCGAGTCCCGTTTAGCGACTCTGGAGCTCGAAACGCGTCTAGAGTTTTGGCCGCCTCGCGGGCTTGACGCCTGCGGACCGGCGGGTAGGCAACCCACCGCCAGGGCTGCGCACCGCGTGGCCTACCCTCGTCTTCGCAGGGGCGCTGCTCACGCTTGGCGCACACAGCGCACACTGCTACACTGCTGCACGGTTGCAGTGTGCCCGCGTGGTCCGGCCCAGCGACGGGCACTGCCGCCCTGCCCGTCCACGCCTAGACGAACAGCCTCGGCGCACATTCCAGCACCACGCACGGTTCGCAGTGGCGCGACGCGAGGTTGCAATAATGAAGCGGGAGGCTTGCAACAGCCGGCCGGGCAATATGTCTCGAGGCCCCACACCGCCCCACACCTGGAGGACCTCATCCTCGCCGTCCTCGTCGTCTCCAGCCCCGTCGGCCCGCCAGCCCGCCTGGCCCGGGGGCCCGTTTTATTACACACTTAACACGGCACCGCCCCGCAGCCCTGAGCCCCGCAGGCCCGCACCGACGGCACGGGGGCGGCGCGGGGGCGGCGAGCCGACGGGAGACATCATGAGGAGGGCCAGGAGATTGATTGAGGAGGCGGGGCCATGGTTATGGGCTCGTTCCAGACCGTGGTCATGACCATGGCCATGGCCACGGCAGCCATCGTGACGCTCGGGCCAGAAGACAAGCGGAGGTGGCCGGAACTCGGGACGCGTTTTGAGCTCCAGAGTCGCTAAACAGGACTCGAGCTGGGCGTGTGACCCCATCAATGGATTCCTCGTTCGGAGAGCAATCCATTGGTGGGGTCACACGTTCGATACGAGTTCCATTTAGCGACTCTGGAGCTCAAAACGCGTCCGGGCTTCCGGCGGCCTCCACCGGTCTTCTGGCCCACTGTGCGCTGACCAAACCCACCGCCAAGTACCGAAACACGACCTGCACAAGAAGAGCAAGTGGGTGAAGGCCGAGGCAAACTGGGAAGCAACCCTTCCCCGCCACCCAAGTTTAAACCGAACAGATAAATCTGCCATATTTCACGGCGCCTCGGCCCGCCTTGGCCGGACTCCCGGCCGCAGCGCTTGGCAGTGCGCTTGGCAGCGCGGACTACTCGCTCGCCCACCTTCAGCGACCAGAACTCATTTTTCTCGACGAGTGTTTTTACTTGGCGCTTCGCTTCCGTCAAGTTCTAAAGAGGTTTCGAGCGCCGTAAATCTCACCCTTTCCTCGGCTACCCGTCACGCAGTGGGCCAGAAGACCGGTGGAGGCGGTCGAAATGCCGGACGCGTTTTGAGCTCCAGAGTCGCTAAACTGGACTCGAACCGAACGTGTGACCCCACCAATGGATTGCTCTCCGAACGAGGAATCCATTGGTGGGGTCACACTTTCGGTTGGGTTGCTGTTCAGCGACTCTGGAGCTCAAAACGCGTTCAGCGTTTTGGCCGACTCCACCGGTCTTCTGGCACACTGTGCGTCATGCAGTGCAGAGGCAGACAAAGAGGAAGCCCGCCGGCGTGTGGACCTTGCACCTCTCCAGGGGTCAAGACTCATGAACGCGCTGCGAGAGACAGAGACAGACAGACAGACAGACCGAGACAGACGGACAGAGAACGAGACAGAAAAAATTGGGAAAGGAACAAAGACCTAGAAGGTTGCGTTTCTCAGACAAACAAGGACGGCAGGGGATTGACATAGAGTCAAAAGGGAGCAAAGGGTGCTTGCCAGCAACGGTCGCTTGAGCGCAGGCCGTGGGGGCAAAGGTCTGGTCGACCGGGACCACCACGTAGCACCAGGCGCCGCGCCCCGCCGCGCCCCGCCGCGCCCCGCCACGCCCCGCCACGCCGCGCCACCAGACCCAATCGAGTTTGCTCAGCCAGTCTGTGGCTATGGCAGCAGGATAAACAAGACCAGTACGGCCTCGGCCACGGCCTCGGCCACCACCTCGTGGAAAATCACTGGCCGAGGTCCTAATGACCTGACCCGACTCGGCCTGCGCGGCCAGTGCGCTTATCGGAGCCTGCTAGTTACGATCTCAAACCGTTACCGAGCAGTGGAGCGCCCCGCCCCGCCCCGCCCCGCCCCGCCATAACGCGGTCGTCCGGTGGCCTTTCATTCAGGGGACGCACCGGCGAACAGACGGACAGGCGGACAGACAGACAGACGGACATCGCGGTCGGGTGGCCGGCAGGGGTTTTAACCTTATTAAAGGTGAGGCTGACACGGTCCGGGCGCCAGCGCGCCAGCGCGCCAGCCTTGGCGAAAATCTATATTTCGGAGGTGGGAGGACTAGCGGCGTCACGGCACTGTGCGAAGCCAAAGCCGTGTCCGGTGGAAAGAATCGTGAAAAGTAAATAGTTAAATGAAACCATTTGCTGAGACAGTAGTTGTCGTGTGACTTCCGAAAATGAACCACCTGATTTCTTTTTCGCAGAGTACTGCCCGAGGCGTGGACTCTGTGAAAACGAGGAGCTGTGAAGGCCGCGAGTCGATGAGAGTGGAATGGACCTTTGATAGGACCCGTTGAACCCCTTCAACCAAATGGCCTCTCTTTCTTTTACTTCCGTCATCGCGACGGTCAACTTTCGATGAGGGGAAGTCTTTCTCTTCCAGTGCCGGCCCGCCCCCATCTTGCAGTGGTGCACACAAACTGCGGAATTGGCACATCCCTTTGGTAATACCCTTAATGCCCTTAAGCCAGTCCTGCCGGTTCTGCCGCCGGTCCCTACGGTGTGGCAGAGGGCCCCACCGAGGCCCAGGCCGGGGCCCAGGCCTGGGTCCACCGTTTGGAGATGCCATACAAGCTTTGCCTCGGCTTGGGGCTCGGGGCCCACAGTGGGCCAGAAGACCGGTGGAGGCGGCCAAAATGCCGGACGCGTTTTGAGCTCCAGAGTCGCAAAATGGGCCTCGAACCGAACGTGTGACCCCAACAATGGACTGCTCTCCGCTCGAGGAATCCATCGGTGGGGTCACACGTTCGGTTCGAGGCCTGGTTAGCGACGCTGGAGCTCAAAACGCGTCTAAGATTTCGGCCGCGTCCGCCGGTCTTCTGGCCCACTGTGGGGCGGAGGCAGTCCGATAGCACAGGCGCCACTTCGTTCGTCTCAATGGCAGTGTCTGTCTCTCTCCCTCTTATCACTCACGGAGCCTGGAGTAATCAAAAGCCGGACTCGGTAAACAGGGCAAGTTTGTCCAGGTTATTACTCTGGACGCGAAACGTGAACTCGCATTCTATTAGATTGAAACACGCTCACTCACAAGCGAGAGCCAATCCAACAAAAAGGAAAACGACGGCAATTGTGTGAGCCTTGGATTACTCTTTCTCTGGACGTGTGTGATGTCAACTTTTTTTTATTTTATTAACAGTGTTCTCGCAACGGAGCGGGTTGTCCTTCTGATGAAGGCTGGAGTGATTTGGCCAGGCCCAGCACTTGTGTGGTGGACAGAGCCCTGCAAACAGTCCCCAGGGAGTCGGTGTAAGGCGCGCACACACGCTCTCTCTCTCTCTCTCTCTCTCTCTCTCTCTCTCTCTCTCTCTCTCTCTCTCTCTCACACACACACACACACACACACACACAGCCGCGCAAACAAACAGGGCCGGACACACACACTCAAAATCAGTCTCCTCTCGCTAATGGGGATTCTGGCGTAGTCGCAAGCGAGGCTCGGCCACTGTACACTGACGCCGAGAGTCGTCACTCTGTCTCTCTCGCTCCTACATGCAACGGCCCACGAGTGCGAGAGAGACAGACTCTGCCGGCGCGACCACTGGCTACGCCACTGGCCAGGCCGATGGGCGGCGCCTTGCCGCCCCAGCTGCGGAAGTCCCGAAACGGCAAAGTTTCTCCACTACTTCCATTTAATTGCGGCAGAGAAATGTGTCCGAAAGCCTCACGCTGAAAATCAGAAGCGACCCACTGGGAGAGAAACAGGCGAAATTAAGTGTCAATGACGATATTTATTCGAAACTCCAAGATTCTCCTGCAGATTTTTTTTTTTGAACCCTGAGAAAATTAGCACAAGTGAGTCTCTGAGTCAAACTAAGAACTCGTATTTCCGATAACCTAGTGCGAAGTTGAAGGCCAGCTTTGTGCTCGATGTTTCCAAAAGAAAACCACGCCACCAAAAAGCAAAACGTTTCCTGCGCGTTCACCGTCCCACCTTGCTTTTTTTCTTTTTTTTTAGTTTAGAACGAGCTGCACTGGAAGCCGCCACTTGTTCGGTCTGCTGGCTGCCGGCGGAGCGCGCCAGTCAGTCCGGCCAGCCGATACCCAGTGAATTAAAACTCGCCGGAAAAAGGGGGCATTCAAATGAGGGGGATTCGATCCACTGGCGTGTCGGAGCGATTCGATTCCAGAGGCAAACAGGGGCGGTACACTGGTGGGCCGCGAAGCCGGCGCACAGTGGGCCAGAAGACCGGTGGAGGCGGACAAAACTCGAGACGCGTTTTGAGCTCCAGAGTCGCTACATGGGACTCGAACCGAACGTGTGACCCCACCAATGGATGGCTCTGCGAACGAGGAATCCGCTGGTGGGGTCACACGTTCGGTTCGAGGCCCGTTTAGCGACTCTGGAGCTCAAAACGCGTCTAGAGTTTCGGCCGCCTCCTCCGGTCTACTGGCCCACTGTAGCCCCCGGCCTAGCCCGCCAAGGGCCGGAGCCAGAATCGCAGAAAATGAGAGGCAGGTGCTAACAAACGTGTGCGCTGTCTCTCTCGCACTCCCAGCTGGACGCGCCAGGACTGCGAGAGGACTGACGGCGCGGCGTGGCGGAAAGGCTCGGCCGCCCTTCCAATCCGCAGGGGGCAGTGTCAAAGGGAGAGAGAGAGAGAGAGAGAGAGAGAGAGAGAGAGAGAGAGAGAGAGAGAGAGAGAGAGAGCATCGAGGATCTGCATTTCCTTCCGGTCTGCTTGCCTTTCCCCTTAATAGAGCATCACAGCGGGTTCATCCGCATGTACACATGCATTCCCCCCTCCCCCCCTTTCCCCCCAAACACACACCTAATGTTCGCCCCAACTGCATGTCGTGTTTGAAGTCCGTTTGGACTTGCAGGAGTGCCAACTTAAAAACCGGGTCGCTGAGGCACAATAACTGGACTCGGTCAGTCCGTCGCACTGGCCGTGCACCCTGGGCCATGAGGTCCGGTGGTTAACAGACCCCCCCGGCTCGGCCACACCCCGGCCAGAGTGAGGAAGCGTGTCGGACACGCAGTCATATGTTGAGGCAGGCGGAAGAGCGGGCGAAAAAGCGCTGTTGTTTATGAGCCAGCGCCGCGGGCCCGGGTTCAAATCCCGACTCTTTTACCCCCGCTGTAAATGCCCTTTGCCTGTTCGCTGCGGACTCGCGCAGCGAGAGCTAACTAACCCGAGATGAGTCCGGAGTGCGTGGACTGGACAAAGGGAGCGAGGGATGGCTTCGCCAAACTGTGTTGCTGCCTGTTACCTCGCGTTGCTTTTCCCTAACTTCGCCCCGATTGTGCCCGGTCCTGGAATGGGCCAGCCGACGTGAACGCCATCAGTTAGGTTCATCCGACGACTTTCTTTGGTTGGCTTAGTAAAAGCGTGTTAAACTTCCATTGCCTTTGCTAATAGTTTGAACCTGATTTTTCTTAAACAACTGGACACGAGAGCTGCAGTCAAAGCGATGCCGTGGCATATCACCTTGCGGGGCTTGCCGGCCCCACCACGCTCCGACGCACCCACCACGCCCCGCCGCGCCACGCCCCGCCACGTCACTGCAAGACATAGACATGGTTGTCTTCATGGAATGGATGCGAAAGCACGCACTGGGAGGGGGCACCCACAACAACGGATCCAGTGCCCCACCACTGCAGGGGAGTGACTGGGGGGGGGGGGGGGGGGGGGTTAGCCAGTGCAGCGGCCTCCAAGGGGGCCGGCCCTGCTCCGAGATATATTGGATTGGTGTGGGGAAGGCGGCGGTTAGAGGCTGACCCTTTTGTCCGAAGCACACTGCCCGGAAGCTGCATGTGTGCCCCCCCCCTCCACCCTCCCTCCGTTTGCCGAACGGCGAGCACACGTGTCGCGGAAGGATAGACACGTGCGGGCGACTTGCACGACACTGCAAGCCATGCACTTGTTGCTGGAGAGAGAGAGAGAGAGAGAGAGAGAGAGAGAGAGAGAGAGAGAGAGAGAGAGAGAGAGAGAGAGACCTTCATTCGGTACCAACGGGCATCGAACAAAAGAAAGTCACTTTATGTAACGTTTCCACCGTCCCACCCGCGCAAAGAAGAACGATAATTTTAAAATAATCCAAAAACTTACAAGGCGTTCGAGGTGCGAGCCGACGAGAGATTTTGCATTTTTCTTCGGGTGGAGTGGAGAGGGGACGGGCTGTATAAGCAGATGAAAGGAGAGGCGAGAGGGGATGAAAGAGGTAATTGTTGTGGCAGGAAGCGGAGTGGGGTGGAGTGAGAAATGAAGGAATTGGGGTCGCAAGTCCGGATCGGAATCCGGCTTTGGGGAGGGGAGGGAGGAGGGGGGGGGGGGGGATGGCGAGGGATGGTCAAGCTGCCGAGTCACCGCAATGGCAGGGGATGTGCCATGGTCACCCTATGACGCGTAAAAACAGTTTGCGCTTCGCGCGCTCTCGCCCCAGGAGAGGGGGGGGGGGCGGAGGGCCAGTGCACCGCGATATTGGCAATTATTGCAACGCGTAACTGCCGGCCAGACCATCATGTACTGCGCAGGAAGCTCGAATAAGTCTCACTCAAGCCGATGTGCGGAGGGAGGGAGAGCGAAAAAAGACTAACAACCTGGAATCACAAAAAAAAAAGCAAAAGCAAATTTCTTTTTTTTTTTTTTTTAAGAAGAGAACGCCGTGGGGACCACGGAGCAGTGGCGCGACCACGAACGGCTGGAATATTTAGAAAAAGACACAAAGACAGGTGGACGAGATGAATGCTAACAGAATAAGGGTGAAGCGGGCGAGGGAGTCCTACTTGCTCATTAAGACGGCCAGTTCGGTAGCTCTTGGCTGCTGGCACAGCCCCCCTCACTCTCTCTCTCTCTCTCTCTCTCTCTCTCTCTCTCTCTCTCTCTCTCTCTCTCTCTCTCTCAAACACACACACACTCACACAGCTGACGGCCGCCTTCATCAACTTCTAACAATGAGAGCCAGCAGAGCAGACCAAAGCACACAGGAAGATCCGTCTGAAAAACTCCCTCCGCCGCAGCAGCCGCCGCAGCCGCCACCTCGTCTTCATCGCGCGGTGCGCGCAGCAATAGCCTGCGAGGTAGGCCCGCCCGCCGCACAGCCGCGTCGTCGCGATGCCTGCCGCCCGGGCGCCCCACCCAGCGACGCGTTTCGAGCTCCAGAGTCGCTAAGCGGGTCTCGAACCGAGCGTGTGACCCCACCAATGGATTCCTCCTGCGGAGAGCAATCCATTGGTGGGGTCACACTTTCGGTTCGAGTCCAATTCAGTGACTCTGGAGCTCAAAACGCGTCCGGGGTTTTGGCCGCCTGTCTTCTGGCCCACTGTGGGCCGGACCTTGAATGCAGCGTCCCATTGACGCGCTGCAGTTGGGCTACTCTGGTGGGGGGCGCTGACCCCGTTCGAGTTAGCATATTCGATCCACTCACTCTGATTGCGTGTTTGTCCCTCGATCGCAGCGGCCAATGCGGCGAATTCGACGGCCACACTGCAAGGGGGTGGGGACCGGAAACCGGAAACCGGTCCCGCGGCAGAAGAGCAAACTCTTTTTTGAGCTCCGGTGTCGCGAAATGGGACTCGAACCGAACGAGTGACCCCACCAATGGATTGCTCTCCGAACGAGGAATCCATTGGTGGGGTCACACGTGCGGTTCGATTCCTGTTAGGCGACTCTGGAGCTCAAAACTCGCCTCAGTTTTGGCCGCCTGCACTGGTCTTCTGGCCCACTGTGCCACCTGCACGTCCCCTGTTCACCACACTGTCAACCGCCATTCTTCGGGTGTCGCTGGTCCCGACATTGCATACATCGGCGCGAATTTTCCGATCGTGATTGACGTGAGGGCCCGCGAATGAGAGACATGCACGGAGACCGGAAAGGGGGTGGGGGGGGGGAGGGGGGCACTGATAAAGCGATACAACGGGAACTGCATGCGCAATGAGCGAACGAGAGCGTACTGTCAGCGCGAGCAATGGCGAGGGGGAGGGGGGGGGTGTTACGTGCCCGGCTATTTATCACTGATGTCGTCGCCCGGCTCCGCAGTCTTGACTTCCTTCATTTTCTCCCCTCGACGTTCGCCAGGCGTGCCATTCAATCTCAGCAGGATTTGCTTTATTATTTCAACAAACAAAAACAACAAGCGAACAGAAAAATGACCCCAAATAAAACGAGGAGGAAAATGCGCCGCGCGCTGTGAAGGACTCGAGGACGCGTAGCGCCGCATCGCACAGTGGGCCAGAAGACCGGCGCAGGCGGCGAAGACTCTAGACGCGTTTTGAGCCCTACAGTCGCTAAACGGGACTCGAACCGAACGTGTGACCCCACCAATGGATTCCTCGTTCGGAGAGCAATCCATTGGTGGGGTCACACTTTCGGTTCGAGCCAGGACTCGGGCTCAAAACGCGCTAGATTTGGCCGCCGCCGGCTTCGGCCCATGGTGCACGGCCGTGGGATCTGAAGAGCTTGCCTCCAGTCGATGGAAACTGGGAAAGCGCGCACCCGTTTCTAAGGGCTTACCGTGAGGGGACGATCGGATGCACACAACCGCGGGCTGTATGTGGTGGAACAGACAACATTGACGAGACAGAAACAGACAGGAAGAGACAGACACAGCCGAAAAGAAACTGCACGAGTCTGGCTCTGCCGATAGACAAACAGGCCGACTTCGGGCGCCCCGGTTTGAGACCCGCACCGACGCAAGCGGTACGTTTAGGCCGAAGTAAACCGGTTAGGTTCCGTTCCAGTCAGACCAATTCGCCGGTTCAATATTTGGACAGCGTCGGTCGGTCGGTCGCGGGCCGCCTCTGAACGCAATAAAATGAAAATAAAAGTTCCGTCAACACGCTGCTGTTGTTGTTGTTGGTAGGTTGTTGGAGAAACATTTCATCTGGGAAAATGGGTGAACGAAGTTAAAAAAATTTTGTGCCCGCAGTGTATGAGCGCACCCCCCCTTTTCAGCCGCGAGGCGACGGCCCCTTCTAGATTACGTGCGATTTCGGATTACTTTCACTTCGCCACGTGAAATCGGATGACGAGAGCGGAAAAGAAAAGGGAAAAAAATTGAGAAAGAGGAAAAAAAGTGACTGGTCTAATTAATTAGGGCCAGTAAAAGGGCCGGCCAGGCCGATCCGTGGTGCGGATGCCGTGCCGAGAAATGGGCCAGTTTTACTCCGGAGCTCGCGAGCCCCCCCCCCCCCCCCCCGCAAAAAAAAACAAAAAAAAACACACACACACGCACAAGCTGGTGGGAAATCCAAAAGTAAACAAACAGAGAAGTTTTTATTATTATTATTATTAATATTATTATTTACAGGGATCTGCAAAAAAAAGTTCTTGGCCTAGACTGGCCTTTGCGCGACTGTGCAAAGTCACGGCCAGGCAAAGCACCTTCAACAGCAAGGGGAGAGAGAGAGAGAGAGAGAGAGAGAGAGAGAGAGAGAGGAGCGGAGAGAGAGAGAGAGAGAGAGAGAGAGAGAGCCCAGCTTAAAATTCCACCTGGAATTTCCTCTGGATTTCTTGTTTCCATCTGGATTGCTCATATCCATATGGGATTTATATTTTCCAGCTGGAAAGGGTCATTTCCATACCAGGCTGCTGTCTGAAATAAGGGTCCAGATGGAAATTTTTTCCATAAGGGTTTGAGTTACCCAGAATGGAAATTGTATTCCACTGTGGAAAGTCTGATTTCCATAGCGAGATTTCCACAATGGATTTTACTAGAAATCCAGGATGGATTTTTCATTTCCAGACTGGATTTTGTAAGCTTTTGTCCGCTAGGTGGCGCTAGTGTCGCTTTTTTTGTCCTGAAGTAGATAAAAGGCTCTCCTAGCTCAAAGAAAGTGCCCTCATACTTCCGAATAGGTGGATTCTGAACGGTATCCATGAGAGTTATGAATCCTTATGTGAGTGATGTATGTATCAGTATTACAGGCTGAGAATTTTATAATCTAAGTTATCTCTCGCTTGTGACCAAGGCTCCCAATTTCCTTAGTCGAGGAAGTTTAATTCCAGGGGACATGTGACAAATCCAGTACCATCTGGCACATCAATCAATTTTTGAGGCAGTGGCACCTGCACCTCTTTGGTGTCTGTACCATTGCCGAGCTGGCTTTAGCTTATCTACTTGATAAGCTTGCTCTAAATACTCAACTAATTCCTGCTTGAATCAGTATGAATACGTGAAAAGAATCCATATTTTGAGAAATTGGGGGAACACAGGGGGCACGCTCCATTCTAAAGTCACTGCGATTAGCAGTGTTAAAGTATGCCTCTTTTTTACAAATAAACGAGTACAGTATTTTGGAGTGATTTCCATTTCCACAGATGTGTAAATCCATACTGGAAATCGGAAACCCACAATGGAATTCATGAAATTCCAGATGGGAAAACGTTCCAAATACCAGCTGGATTTCAGATCCCTCTGGATTCTACTTTCCACAATGGAAATAAATCCAGACCAATTTCCAGGTGGAATTTTAAGCTGGGGAGAGAGCGCTACTTAGCGGAACCGGAAATTGGCTTTAACGGAGACTGATTTGTCCCGGAAACGGGGCGCCAGGTAGGCCGTGGGCCGGAAGCGACCGGAAGACGGGCAACACAGCGCCGCCTTGCGCCCATTCGACCGCCGAGTTGTCTTTTCAACGACTGGGCTGGGGCGCCGGGAATGTCAACATCCAAACAGGTACCTGGAAAAGTTTGAAGTGTGGCGTCCCTGTCGATCGCTGGTGGAAGCACACCTGAAACAAACGAAGGAATGCGTTAGTAGAGTCCGAACCGATCCATAATTTCCTTCAGTGCTGCAATTTAGAAATTATTTTATTTCGCAGGGATTGCAGTTTTGTGGGGACTTTTCGAACTTGGCCAGTTAATTCTGAATTTTCAGAAATGATAAACGCCCAGAGTGGTGGTGTTTAAATTTTTCGGTATTTTTTTCGTTTTTTTTTCTCCTTTTGTCGAGCTTTGACGCTGGTGATTTGCAATCGTCCGCCCAGTGCCGCACTGCTGTCCATATTGCAGGCTGTAATCGAGTTGAGCCCTAATCCCGTTGATGACGCGCTGACAGGCGAATCGCAGTGTCATGGTGTCCATGGCGTCCGCGGTGTCCGTCCACGGCCCGCCTTTGTCCACCAATGGAATTTACTCACTCGCACTTGTCCCGCGAATAGACTGTACTCTCTCCCACGCTGTCACCATCCGTCCGCCCGTGACAGCGGATCAAACACGCCGCAGCCGCGGGGCGGGCACTGGCACACGCTTGGAACCTTGCGAAGTGTTTTGAGCATAATTCACTTTGTTAGACGAAGAGATAGTTCGTTAAATACGAAGTATTTTCTTTGCAAGCTTATGTATGCTCAGAATAGTACTTTGTAATGACAAGCTGCTTTTCTTTGTAAGGCCTGCAATAGTTTGTAAGGTTTTCTCAGTGCACGAGCCGATTTCACCTGTACTCACAAAAAAAAACAACCTCCAATTTTTGTTAATGTTGTTGTTGCTTTTTTAGCGTTTGACCTCGAGTGTGATGCCTTTTTTCATCGCCGCACTCTACACCTGCAGCCGCATAGTGGCTGCTTCCCCGAAGTCCATACTCGGATACTTGTTATCTCATCATACCCCCACACCGTAAACAAAACCCCCGGCCCGGAACACGCTGCTTTGTTCTAGATCTGTGCTAACTACCACCCCGCCCCGCCCCGCCCTGCACTTGACTGTGCTGGCCCAGCAGCCGATTACTTCCGTAGACGGGCATAATTGAATCGGTTCAAAACAGGAGAGGGGAGGGACAGAGAAAGAAGTAGGGCGCCGTTGCTCCTAAGGTGCCGGGAAGGCAGAGAGAGAGAGAGAGAGAGAGAGAGAGAGAGAGAGAGAGAGAGAGAGAGCTGCAAGAAGCAGGGGAGGAATCGCGAAGGGGCTGAAAAATGGTGCGGGGTCGTTGAACGAGGACGCGAGCAACAAGAGAGTCGTGCCTGTCTGTCTGTCTGTCTGTCTGTCTGTCTGTCTGTCTGTCTGTCTGTCTGTCTGTCTGCCCGTCCGTCTGTCCGCCCGTCTGCGCTGCGCTTAGCAGGGTCTCGAAGAGAATGTCCTTCCCGGCGACATTACCCCTCAGACCGATTCCACGGCCACCCTCGAAAGCGGGCACAAGCCCACTTGACGCAAAAGAAAGCCGAGTCGGGGAGGAAGAAACGCAATAATGGCGGCAATTTCAAAGGCCGACATGCCTGGGCAGTGCTTGGCTAGTGCCTGGCCAGTGCCTGGCTCCACGTGTGCGCGTCGACCAATGGCGTGGAAGCGTTGGGGCCCTGACGTGTGTGTCAGCCAATCGTCGCTGCGCATGTGAAACTCGCAAGACCGTTGTTCTGTCGCACGCAAATGATAATTATTATTTTCAAAAGTCCACTTAGAACGGAAAATCACTATTTGTTTGTGTGAACGGGTGTGGGTGTGGACTCCAGCCAGCCTCCAGCCAGCCTCCAGCCAGCCTCCAGCCAGCCTCCAGCCCTCGTAAAACCAAACGAATTAAAACTTGCAAATTGTTATTAGTTTTTTAGTAAATTTTGCTTAATTTTAAAAATTGAGTTTAATTTGACTAAATTTAAGTATTTTTAGTTAATTTTCATTTGCAAAACTAGAATTTGTTAATCTTTGTAAGCTGCTTTTAAATTTTTAAAATTTTAAATTTTTAAAATTAAAAAAAATTACTAAAAAACTAATAAAAAATTTACAAGTTTTAATTTGTTCGTTTTACGAGGGAGCCAGCCTCCAGCCAGCCTCCAGCCAGCCTCCAGCCAGCCTCCAGCCAGGGTCACGGTGGCTCCATTCCACCGGTAGGCCCACTGACGCGGAAAACCAACAGGGGAAAAAATCTGTCGTTGCATGACTGTCCCGGAGGGTGGCTCTGCACCGCTCCGCTCGGCTCGGCTCGGCGCGCAGGGAGCGCAGCCCTGGGCCCTGGGGCCCGGGGCCTGGGGCCCGGCGTGAGGTGGTGGTCCGGAAGGTGGAGGGTGAGGCTGTTATTGTGGGGCATCGCCAGCATCGGCCATAACTACGCGGCAGTGCCGGCAGTGCGGCCCGGATTAACTGATAAAAAGACCCTCCGATATTGCAGCCCCGGCTAAGCCAGTTACACGCAGAGGAGCCCCTTCACATTCCCTGCCCGGCCCTCCCGCCGAATTCCTCCCAAGCAAAAGTTGATTTTATTTGATTTTTTTTGGCTCGGATTTTCCGGCGATCGCGGCGCATTTTCTACAAACTAATGCGGAGCCGCCTTCAAGCGGCGCGGCTCAATCGGAAGGCTTCCGAAAACATGGAGTTGCAGGTCGGCGGTTTTCCCAACGGTGCACAGTGGGCCAGAAGACCGGTAGAGGCGGTCAAAACCCCGGACGTGTTGAGCTCCAGAGTCGCTAAATGGCACTCGATTCAAACGTGTGACCCCACCAATGGATTGCTCTCCGAACGAGGAATCCATTGGTGGGGTCACACGTTCAGTTCGAGTCCTGTTTAGCGACTCTGGAGCTCAAAACGCGTCCAGAGTTTTGGCCGCCGGCGCCGGTCTTCTGGCCCACTGTGCTGCCGGTGCGCTCCCTGGACGTCCCCGGGACTGGAACCAGCCCGCCTACAATTCCATCAAAACGATAACAATCCCTCCACCCTCAACTAGATTGCACGGTGATTCCCATTTTGCTAGTTTCATTAATTTCTGCCGGCGCCTGGGGCTGGGCCGCCCTGTGTACTGCGGAGTCGTTTCATCGCTCTGTCTCTCCCACACCTTCAGGGGATTCCCCACGAGTGCGAGAGAGACAGAGCGATATGGAATGAGTCTGCTGAACAAGAAATATCGCGGCTTAGGCACCCCTTACCCGACACGAGTTCGAGGTTCGGCCAACAACGTTGCAAATAATAAATGGCAGCCTTCAAGGCGGCCCCAAATTTCTTAATGGCCCCTTAGAATCAATAACTTTCTATCAAATTCGCACCGCGCTCTCAGAGGCTGAAAATTCCGTCTCCAGAGAGAGAGAGAGAGAGAGAGAGAGAGAGAGAGAGAGAGAGAGAGAGAGAGAGAGAGAGAGAGAGAGAGAGAGAGAGAGAGAGAGAGAGAGAGTGAGAGAGAGAGAGAGAGAGAGGACCCGCTTCGCATCCCACGCGCGACTTTGCCACTTTCCGCTTGAATCAACTCTTAACTACAGAGAAGTGTGGTCACTGCTCGCTTTTTTTTAGACCCGCCGTTTTTTCCAAGCCGGTCCGTGGCGGTCAAGCGAGAGCAGGCGGTCAAAGGGAAGGGAGCACATTCCTCAAATTGGCCACAATTAGCGTCTTATTATTCCCTTCTCCGAATTCGAGTTGGCAACTAGGCGACGGCCAGCCCGCCAGACTGGACCTCGTGGGGCGGGGCGGGGTGTCTCGCGCCCAATACGAACAAGAAAGGACGCTAACTCGGCCGGATCCATCCTGCCCCAGTGCCGAGGTTGGTACCCACACTACCAACCAGAGAAACGTTGAAAGCTCAACCAAATTCAAGCCCAAAATGGATGTCGCTAACATAGAAAATAAAACAAACAACCAGAAAAAAATTTAAAATGAAAGAAAATGAGTAGGGAATGAAACGAAGACGGAAGTTCGTAGTTCGAACTTTAAGAAAATAAATCCACCAAACGGTGCGTGTTTTTGTTGTTGTTGTTGTGTTTCTTTTGTCGCTTTCCAGGATGCTGTAGACGCGACCGATGGCGTGGCGGCCATTACATATTCAAGGGCCATTCTTCAGCATTTGTTCGTACACTGTAACAAGGGTGCGGAAATTGGAACTGGCTAATGGCGTCGAGACGAACGCTACAGATCGAGTCTGGGCCGGGGCCTCGGCCGGGGCCGTCCTCTCCAGTGCTGTGTACCGCTGAGTGAATTTCGCCACCGTTTCGCGAGAGAGGTCCCCCATCGCCGTCGCTCTCTCTCTCTCTCTCTCCCCTTTCCCAGTTTGTTCTCGATCTCCTTTTCCTCCTTGTGCCCCTGCCCGTATTACTCGGCCAGCAAGCGAATGATGGATAACCGGTTTCTTCCGCGTGGGGTCACAGCGTGTATCATAAATTTATGCACACGATTTCTTTTCGAGCGGCCGCTCTGGCCTGCCCGCTCTGCCCGGCCGCTCTGCCCGGCCCGCTCTGCCGCCCTGTTGCCACTCGTATCAAAACCCCTCATGCACATGGACGCCCTCATTCATTTAGCAGTGCCACAAAAATACATGAGAGGGAAACAAAAAGAATGCCGGAGCGACGAAAAAAATTTGGGGTCCCGACCGGTACTTGAACCCGCGACCTGGGATCTCGGCGCGCAAAGTACGGAGCGCGACCTTTCCGCCTGCACTCGCCAGTCATGGTCCTAGACGTGATGGCGTTTTGAGAGCAAGTCGCGCCGCTCGTCTGCCCCGCCCCCTTTCTCCCGGCGGCCTCTCTCTCTCTCTCTCTCTCTCTCTCTCTCTCTCTCTCTCTCTCTCTCTCTCTCTCTCTCTCTCTCTCTCTCTCTCTCTCTCTCTCTCTCTCTCTCTCTCTCTGCACCCCGTCCTGCTCCTGACACACGCCGGACCGGCGGGCACTCCCGCCGTCCATTTGGGGCCGCCAACAGGTACGACAAAATTGAGCGGCAAAATTTCGCGCCAAAAAAAGTGGCGGGAAAACACGAGTCCGCGCCACGCCACTGCGAACCAGTTTCAGGAGATTCCGCTGAGGTTATTTCACAGTGGGGGCAACACTCTTCTGGGTAGTCCAGGACCCTTGCAAGGACTTGAACTCAAATCGCATCCAATTGGACCCTATTGGCAGATTAGCGGGCTGGTGACCTTTCCCTCCCCCCCCCCTCCTTTCACCGATCATTCACCCCCTCCCCTCCGCCAGGGCGACTCTGCCAGCTGGCACACTGGCAGGAAGAAACCCTACCGAAAACCGCGCGATAAACCCACCCGGTTCTCCACTCTTTTTTTTCCGCCCCACTGTCGGCGCTCTCCGCTCCCTGCGCGTGTTTTTGTCTCTGTCCCTCTCATTATTTCCCCCGTAAAAAAAAGGCACACATAACGCAAAACTGACGCGAGCTTGGCCGGAAAATGACACGATTTTTCAACGATGGCAATTCTTGGCGGCTGCATCGCCGCTCGGCGGGAGGCGGCGGAGGGGAGGGGAGGGGCGGTAATAGTGCCGCCCCGCCCCAGTCGGGGTAATCCGACGCGGGCCGCCATTACCACCGCCATCATCACATTTTGGCGGTAAAGTGCAGCCCGTTTGAAAAGTTTCCTCTAGACGGCGTCGCGGCTAGCGCGGCTAGCGCTGATTGTGTCAGATGCAAGGTCGTTGCGGTTGTGGCGTCTTCCCCGAGTGAGCGGGCGGGCCGACGGGGGGGGGAGGGGGGGGGGCACGATTTGCGTGCAGCTATCATTATTGCAATTCGTCTCCCTCCAGTGACCCAGGAAAAAATGCCCCGGGAAGTGTGGACGCGTTTTGAGCTGCAGAGCCGGTAAGCAGGACTCGAACCGAACGTGTGACCCCACCAATGGATTCCTCGTTCGGAGAGCGATCCATTGGTGGGGTCACTCGTTCGGTTTGAGTCCTGTTTAGCGACTCTGGAGCTCAAAACGCGTCCGGGATGTTGTCCGTGCCTCGACCGGACTCCTCTGGCCCACTGTGGGCCGCCACGCCCTGCCGGAGCATGGACAATACAGGGCAGCAGGGTCGAGCCAGGTTGACGTTCCTCTGCGCAAACAATGGTCGCCAATCGGGCTCTGTTTGTTCGGACCGTTCCAATTGGCATCAAAAGGCACCGGCACTTGAGAAGCCCAGCTCGCCTTGCCGGTCCACAGTGGGCCAGAAGACCGGTGGAGGCGGACAAAACTCTAGACGCGTTTTGAGCTCCAGAGTCGCTAAATGGCACTCGAACCGAACGTGTGACCCCACCAATGGATTCTTCGTCCGGAGAGCGATCCATTGGTGGGGTCACACGTTCGTTACGAGTCCCATTTGGCGACTCTGGAGCTCAAAAGGCTTCTAGAGTTTTGTCCGTCTCCACCGGCTTCTGGCCCACTGTGGGGCCCGGCCACGGCCTCGCCCCGCGCTGCGATACCTGGAGACGCAATCAACACCACCAAATCAACTTCTCTTTTTTTGGTGTATTCTCTTATTTTTATCGTCAGGTTGTTTTGCTGGCACAGTCCCCCCGACAAGTATGCAGTGCATAAAGAAACGGGCCCACTGGCGGGTTTCCCCCCTCGGGCCTGAGACGGGAACCAGTGCCGGAACCGCGATTGGCTGACATCGCCTTAATGCATGTAATCACGTCATAGGATGCGGAGGAGTAGGGGGGGGGAGCGTAACGGGCTCTTAACAGGCTTGCGGCGGGTCAGCCGGGAAAGAGCGTCGACAGACAGACAGACAGACAGACAGACAGACAGACAGACAGACAGACAGACAGACAGACGGACAGACAGACAGACAGACAGACAGACAGACAGACAAACAGACAGACAGACAGACAGACAGACAGACAGACAGACAGACAGACAGACAGACGGACGGACAGACAGACAGACAGACGGACGGACAGACAGACAGACGGACAGACAGACAGACAGACACATGGACAGACAGACAGACAGACAGACAGACGTAATGACGGGAAGAAGGCTTGGCCGGAAATCTGGGGCAGCGTTAGTGATCCACCTTAATGAGAAGATGGCGTGGCCGGCGCCGTCTTTGCCGGCGAATCATATCGGAGCCATCTCCCGACGAGTGTCCGTTTCTCTGTTTTCTGTTTGCTCGGGCCGCGGTTCGTTCCCATTGGCGGGGCCGGGAGGTGGCAAGACGCAGCGATTGGCGCACGCTCACCGAACCGCTAGAACGCACTCACACGGGCAAACACACGCGCACGCACACACACACACACACACACACACGCATGCACGCACGCTCGTGCGACACGCTCACGGACGAGTGCGTCAAAACGAGCAGCCGGAGCTTTGAAATGTGATGAGCTTCCAGACACCTAAATATATATTGCCCCAGCGAGCGCGGTGCGGCCGCCACCACGTGCGAGGCGGAGGCTGCCTGCCTGCCTGGCTGCCTGCCTGGCTGCCTGCCTGCCTGGCTGCCTGCCTGCCTGGCTGCCTGCCTGCCTGGCTGCCTGCCTGGCTGCCTGCCTGCCTGGCTGCCTGCCTGCCTGGCTGCCTGCCTGCCTGCCTGCCTGCCTTGTTGACAAATCGAGCGAATGCTTGGTGCAGATGGGAAGCACTTTGTCATACGTGTGGGAGCCCCCACCGCCCCCGCCGCCCCCGCCGCCCCCGCCGCTTCCGCCGCCCCCGCCGCCCCCGCACTAGCCTCTTGCAGCCCGCTCCTTGCCTGCCGCTCAGCCTCCCCTCGTCCCCCAGGTCTCCAAATCCCGTTTCGAAAAGCGAATTGCGCTTGCGCCCTGAGCCTAAATAGGTCGTGCTTGAAAAATCAGTCCCGGTGTCGCCATAAAACAAAGGGTTCAGAGGAGCACTGCGTAGGCCAAAAATCCTTTTTTGGTTGTTGCGCCCGTTGTAGACCGCCCCACAGTGGGCCAGAAGACCGGTGGAGGCGGCCAAAACTCTAGACGCGTTTTGAGCTCCAGAGTCGCTAAACAGGACTCGAACAGAACGTGGGACTCCACCAATGGGTCCCTCGTTCGGAGAGCAATCCATTGGTGGGGTCACACGTTCGGTTCGAGTCCCGTTTAGCGACTCTGGAGTTCAAAACGCGTCGGACCGCCTCCATCGGTCTTCTGGCCCACTGTGTGGCTCCGCCCGCCCCGCCCACTGGGAGCTGTCCGGCCCAGCCGTGGGCCTTCTAGCAGTGTGGTGTGTGCCTCGCCACGTACATCATGAGGGTGAGGGCGTAGCTGCTGGGGACTCCGGAAGGCAAACAATCAGGGTCCGAAATCACCTCTGCGTTGCCGCACAGACCGAGCAGCCAGCCGCGAGTGGCGCGGACGGAGCAGGCAGCCAGGCAGGCAGCCAGCCACCCCAAAGGGATTCCACGCCCCGAATGCCAGGGAAAACAGATATATCGCCTGAGGGAGAGTGACTCGTTCGACGCGCCCAAGAAGCTCTGTCTCTCTCCTTCTTTCTGTCTCCGTCCCTCTCACGACAAAGTCCCACGGCCACGCAGCCGAGATGCGAAATACGTGACAGGTCGGGGTTCAGCGGGCGAGGTGTGGGTTCAAATACCCGCGACAGCGGGGCTTGCCTCGGCCCGCCTGCTCTCCGGATTTTCACTCTCGCGTGACTGGATCTTCGACGGGCGGAGGACTTGTGTCCTCATGTCATTCCTCGTGGTTTCCAAGAGGAAAGACTACGCCGGAAAATGATAACGTTTCGTCAATATTGTTTCAGAAGTTGTTGACCACGTGAAACTTTATCAAAACAGTTTTCCGAAGTCGATTTCTGTTCGGGCGACACGCATGATGCCGTCAGGGCGAAGCGGCGCAGAAAAAGCGAGAAAAGTAGTTGCTTTTTTTTTCTTCGCTACCAGAAGGCGGCTTCCCGCTACGCGCCTCGTGTCTTGTTGGCTCTAGGCAACCCCTCAGAGCGTGTGAGCGTGTGTGTGTGAGCTTCTTGTCTTGATTGTGAGGCTTACAGGGCCTCTCGGACACGGTCCTCACGCACGGTCCTCCAGTCCGAACGGGGGGCTCGGGTTTTCGTCACCACTGCTGGTGATCCCCTGCGACGGGTAGGTTGTCCGTCCGAAAGACAGGCGCCCTGCCCAGGCAGCGCACAGTGGGCCAGAAGACCGGTGGAGGCGGTCAAAGTCCCGGACGCGTTTTGAGCTCCAGAGTCGCTAAACGGGCCTCGAACCGGATATGTGACCCCAAGACAACCAAAAACTTTAGCAAAAATGATAAAATTGAGCCATCTTTTAAAAAAATAATAGAGATTCTAGACTTTGTGGCCGGCAGGGTTTGCGGGTGCGGGGAGTCGAACCGCCGAAAGTGGGCTCGGCGCCTCAGGGCGCGCCGGGCTGGCCGCAGCTGATGCTCGGGCTCGGCCCACTGCCCTGCTTAATGTACGGACAGCTTTACAAGGCAGTGGAAAGTTGCGCGCGGATTTACGGGTGGAGTGGAGACACTGCACTGCCTCGGCACCGCCTCCCACCTGGAGTATCCAGCTGGAGAGTGCGTCCCAGTGTGTCAGAAGGAAAAGCGGCGCGGTATTGCCCTTTTTGGAGGAGAAGAAGGAGAAGGAGGGTGCCTCCTCGGCGGGGAAAAAGAAACAAAAACAAGGAAAAAATAACAAGACGCTGGCCGAAGAGCAGGGCGAGAGGGAGAGAGAGGCCTAAACAAATGATGGAGACGACGCTTCGTTGTCCTGGACCGGCCGAAAAATACATCGGAAAAAAAAAGGGGAGAGAAAATGGTCGGACCGAAAGATATATTCCACTTTGGTTCAATTGTCTGTGACACTGTTCCATTCTAAATTGCAGAAGCGCGTCAGTGAAAAGAAGGCCCCCCGGCTTGCCTGCCGTTTGACCGTTGCTTTGTCTCGCTCCAGCGCGCCGAGCCGCGCCGAGCGCGGTCTGGCCCTTAATGGTAATGGTAATGGCCGGCAGGCACCACGCGCACACGGCTGCGTGCCGGGACTGCCCGCCTCGCAGGCGCTACAGTGGGCCAGAAGACCGGTGGAGGCGGCCAAAACTCTGGACGCGTTTTGAGCTCCAGAGTCGCTAAATGGGACTAGAACCGAACGTGTGACCCCACCAATGGATTGCTCTCCCAACGAGGACTCCTTTGGTGGGGTCACACGTTCGATTCGAGTCCCATTTAGCGACTCTGAAGCGCAAAACGCGTCTAGAGTTTTGGCCACCTCCACCAGTCTTCTGGCCCGCCCACTGTGCCAATCTCCACTCCCCACTCCCCTCTTCCCACTTCCCATTTCCCACTTCCCGTCCAACAGAGGTTGTCGAATTCCGCGAAAGCTAAAAACGAATCTGACCTTCGAATCGAATGAGATTGCGCATTGACTTGGGCCCAAGCTTCCCTTTTTATTTTTTTCACGGACGACAGAGGAACAAGAGTTCGTTAACACTCTGCGGCCGCGGGGCTGGGACTTCATCCGTGAGCTAATTTTGAAAAGCCGTGCGGCCATCCGGGAACGCGGATCCGGGAATTCGGTCCCAGCGGCAACTGGTGGGCAGGGCGTGGTGGTGGGCCCGTTGCGGAGTGGCTTCGGGGAACTGCACGCGGTGACTGCAAAGTGGAGCATCGACGGGTCGATGAAGCGTCCGCACCGCTAGTTTTCGACTGAACCCGCCCGCGCCAGCCGGAAAAACAGCACCAACATGTTTACGTTATTTATTTTTTTTTATTTTTCGGGTGCCGGGAAGAGGATGAGGGTGAGCGGCGGAGAGGATTGCACCAGGGAGGGCAGGGGATCGGTGAAGAAGAGGACGCACCCACTGCAAGTGACATTCGCTGTCTTCGCCATCTGATTTTGAAATTAGCATTCGGGCCGTGGCCTGAGACGGGGACGGGGGGATGGGGGTGGAGGTCGTAACTGGGAAGCCAGTCGGTGAGGGGGTCAAACCTTATTTGGGAGACCGACTGGAGAGAGAGAGAGAGAGAGAGAGAGAGAGAGAGAGAGAGAGAGAGAGAGAGAGAGAGAGAGAGAGAGAGCCGCGTGTCTCGCTCGCACGGGCCGCGCGCGGAATCCAAACAAACTAAACGATACGCCTTGTAAAATGCTACAGGGGAACCTGCTTGTGACGGCCAGAGAGAGAGAGAGAGAGAGAGAGGGCAGAGAAGAGTGCGCGCTCGAGACGCGCTGGTGGAATATTTCATTTTCGACTGCGCTGCTGCTGCGCGCGGCAAGGCGGTGCCTTTCTCTCGCGCGACTGTACAAGGCGGAGTCGCCCAAACTGGCGTTTGATGATCAAACTCGCTGTCGTCGCGCTGCCCGTGTGCGACCGGCCGCTCTCCGTCTGGGCCGGCAACCCCAATGACAGTGAATGTGGTGAATTAGCTCTGCCTGGGTCGGCCTCGGGTCTTGGAAAGGGAGGGGGGATGCATGGGGGCATTGTCCTTCACCTGCCAGGCCATAACCACCGCCCGCTGTGTTCCGGTGGCACCTTCCACCCCGCCCCGCCCCGCCCCGCCCCGCCACGTCTGGCCGTCCGCTAAGCCTCTTGCCAAGGCACTGCCAACAGGCCCATTCCCGCAATGGGACCTAATTTCTAGATGCAAATGAAGCGACCCACCTTATCCAATCAGTGGCCGACACAGGCCGTCCACGCCGTATTAATCTAAGAATATCTGTGTGTGTGTGTGTGTGTGTGTGTGGCGAGGGGGGTCGAGGCGTTGAACGGTGGCTAATCCAGCGACAATCGTGTCTAAGAACCCAGCAAATACAGTAGAGGACCAGAGACGCGTTTTGAGCTCCAGAGTCGATGGCCTCGATCATAACGTCTGACCCCACCAATGGATTGCTCTCCGAACGAGGAATCTATTGGTGGGTTCACACGTTCTGTTCGAGTCCCATTCAGCTACTCAGGAACTCAAAACGCGTCTAGAGTTTTGGCCGCCTCCGCCGTTGCGGGCGTCTAGCCCTGGCGGCCCCAGTGCTGCTCTTAATTGGCTGCATTTAAACCGCGTCCGGGTCCGGCAGTGGCCGAGGCAGTGGCCCTCGAGAGCTCGTCTGAGCCGTCTGCCGGGCAGCTCGATGGAGTGCAGCCGGCCGGTCAGCTCAGCGTCCGCGTCAGCGTCTCAGTCCCATCGCAGCAAATTAATTGGGGCTACACTGTGAGCCGTTCGCTGGGCCCACAGTGGGCCAGAAGACCGGTGGCGGCGGCCAAAATCCCAGACGCGTTTTGAGCTCCGGCGTCGCTAAACAGAACCCGAACCGAACGTGTGACCCCACCAATGGATTCCTCGTTCGATGAGCAATCCATTGGTGGGGTCACACGTTCATTTCACGAGAGAAGTGACGATATTTTGCCGTGCCTTACAGCGACTGCCCCTCAGCCTTACTCAGGCTTCGCTGCAGCTCGAATTTGAGGATAGAAGAAGCAGGCTGGCCGGTCCCTTTGGCAAACATTCAAGAAACCCAGTCCGTGCCTGATACTCCCCCCCCCTCCCCTTCCCCGGCCGGCCGCGGAGAGCATACGCCCGGCCATATACTAAACACAGATAAGCAGGGCGGCGGGGTCAGCGGCTGTATCATCAGGCTTATGGGGCCGGTCTCTGGCCCGGATCACGAGGATGGGAATATGAAAGGCAGGACGGAGAATGGTGCTCGGCCATGAGTGGGAGGTACACAGTGGGCCAGAAGACCGGTGGAGGCGGTCTAAACTCCAGACGTGTTTTGAGCTCCAGAGTCGCTGAGCAGGACTCGAACCGAACGTGTGACCCCACCAATGGATTCCTCGTTCGGAGAACAACCCATTGGTGGGGTCACACGTTCGGTTCGACACCCTAAAGCTATCGAGTCAACCCATTTTGTACGAATTTTGGCGTTGGATGTTTCACTATTTTGAGTTTGTTTGTGTTGATGACTTCGGGGAGACTGCCTGCACACTGCACACGAGAGGAAGAAACCGGGTGACATTTCGCATGGCGCCCCATGTGTAGCGCGTTGGACCTCTTCCAAACAGCCCGCTTAGGCGGGGTCGGTACTCTGTGAGAGCAGCCTCGCCGCCCATACACAGTGGCCCGGAAGACCGGGGACGCGGTCAAAACCCCGGACGCGTTTTCAGCTTCAGAGTCGCTAAACCGGACTCGAACCGAACGTGTGACCCCACCAATGGACTGCTCTCTGAACGAGGACTCCATTGGTGGGGTCACCGGTTCGGTTCGAGTCCTGCTTAGCAGCTCTGGAGCTCAAAACGCGTCCAGAGTTTGCGCCTGCGCCGCCGGTCTTCCGGCACACTGTGGGCGTAAAGACTACTCCAGGCTGATCGAGAAAAATGGAGCAGGAAGAAAACCTCAAGCACCCTATCCATTCATCACACGCGGGTAAAGGCGGCCCGAAGGCCCGTAGGCTCGAAGGCTCGCGAAGGGTGCACGAAGGGTTATTCACACCATCATACTACCGGCCTGCCGGGCCGGGCCGCGCCGGGCCGCGCCGGCCTGCCGCGCTCCCGACGGGCCCCATCGCCACAGAGCTGCATTCATCACCCTCATTCATAGGCTCGCCAAAAAAGGGACAAGGGAAGAAAGAGGCGGTCGCACACGCACACACGCAAACACAAACGCACACACACGCACACACGCGCGCGCACACACACACACACACACAGGCGCGCGCACACACACACACACACACACACAAACACACACACACACACTGAGCAAAAAAGGGAAAGGAATCAGAGTGAGGGATCGTCTGCAAATTGCTGTGGCTTTGGACACGAGCTGGAGGCTCGGAGACCGCGGCTCGTGAGACGTGAAAAGAGAAAAGACAATCCCCTCCCCCTCCCCCCCTTGCGGTCGGGCGGGGCACGCGACAAACACATATTTATTTAAATTGCTGTATGTTTATTCGTCTGATAACAATTTCACGCGGAGGGAGAAATATTTGCTTTGTATATGATTTTGTGTATGAGTTGATGCGGTTCATGTGTTGGTTCATACCGAATCACCATACACACACACACCAAGACGCGACGCGTGTAAAAATCACTTTTCGGCGGCACAACAATGTCAACACGGCCGCCATTTTTTCCCAGTGGACTGCGGCTGGGCGGCGCGGCGTACAGTGGGCCAGTAGACCGGTGGAGGCGGACAAAACTCTGGACGCGTTTTGAGCTCCAGAGTCGCTAAACGGGACTCGAACCGAACGTGTGACCCCACCAATGGATTGCTCTCCGAACGTGGAGTCCATTGGTGGGGTCACACGTTCGGTTCGAGTCCCATTCAGCGACTCTGGAGCTCAAAACGCGTCTAGAGTTTTGGCCGCCTCCGCCGGTCTTCTGGCCCACTGTGCGGCGCAACCTCACACAAGGCCGTGCTTGGCTGCGCCATGGCTCCGGCGCGCTGCCTGCCGCGCTCCAATCTAGGCTGGCTTGTTTGATGTCGTTCCCTTATGCACGCGCGTCCTCGCCAAATCCCGAAAACAAACTGCTTGAGGCGGGCCCTGCCTGCACGGCCCTGCCTGCCACGCCCCGCCACGCGCGGAAGCATTTCGTAAACAACTCGACCGAAACTCGTTTAAGAGGCAGTAATGATGCGGACACAGCGGCCGAAAGAAAGGAAGAGACCTTGGCCGCGAGACATCCTCGTAGCATTGCGTCTTTGAACACCAAGTTTCCCATCTTGTAACAATTATGAAGTTGCGCGCAGGACCTCTGGGCCTCTGGGTGTGGCCCGGCGCGCGTCTTAAATTGAATGTGTCAGCGCGTGGCGGGCATGCGCAAGACAGGTGGGTGTCCTTCGCGAGCAGACAAGGTGAAGGCCAGTGGTGGCGGTCAAAAAACAAATTTCAGCTCCAGAGTCGCTAAATGGAGCCCGAAGCGAACGTGTGACCCCACCAATGGATTGCTCTCCAAACGAGGAATCCATTGGTGGGGTCACACGTTCGGTTCGAGTCCTGTTTAGCGACTCTGGAGCTCAAAACGCGTCTAGAGTTTTGACCGCCCGTCCTTCGGCCCGCTGAGACAGGCGACTGTTCCTCCCCGCCCGGCGGCGTCAGCCTCGGCGGCAGCTCGCGATAAAACTAGTGCGGCCACTACGACGCGCCGCAGCCCGCGACGCCCCGCGACGCCGTCGTGGACGACTTGCCTAAGCCCCAAAATGTAATTCGGCGCCGCTAAGCCGGCCAGACGGGGCTGGCGGCCGCCACAGCCCGGCAGGCAGGCAGCCAGGCAGCCAGCCAGGGCAGCCAGCCACAGCCCGGCAGGCAGGCAGCCAGCCAGCCAGCCACAGCCCGGCAGGCTGCGCACAAAGGAGCGGCCCCTCTCTTGAGACCGTCGGAGGAGGGGGGAGGGGGAGGGGGAGGACGCACAATAACGAAATCACCAAAGCGCAACTCCGTCATAAAGGAACAAGAAAAGCGACTCAAAAATCCGGAAGTGTTCGCCAAGCTCGCGCCAAGCTCGCACCCTGGTGGGGTCTGGCCGGCCCTGGACAGCTATCGGGGCGCCGACAACGTGGTACCCGGAAGAGGGCGGCGGGGGGTGTATGGGTTTCGGGGTCGAGAACGGGGCGTTGCATGGCGGAGTTCCCGCTAAACCACACACACTACAAACTGCGGACGTTTCGATGAAAAATAATGGAAATTGTTGGGGTGGGAAGCGACCCTGGAGCTCAAAACGCGTCTCCAGTTTTGGCCGCCTCCACCGGTATAGCGGCTCCCCTTTTCACTTATCTTCCCTTTTTTCATCTTTTTAGCAGTGGGGCAGCGGGGAAAGTCGTGTAGTATCGTTTCCTTGCGACCATTAATTCCATAGCGGCATCCTGCCCTGCATGCAGCGCCCCTGCCTCCGCCCCGTGCCATCGCCATCGCCCAACGCAAATAAAGGCCACTTCCTGTCTGCATATTTCGCCCGCAGGAGATGCTTCTTTCCATCCCCCATCTCTCTTTCCTACACACGCACACACACACACACACACACACACACACACATATATATACATACACACACACACACACACACACGATAATCTGTCCCCGCTTCCGCCGCCATCACGGTCTATCTGTTTATACGGGCATATCCGGTTCGAATCATTTCCCCGTGCGGTTGCCAAAACCTCGGGAGAAAAAAGGGAGGAGACACACATCCCGGCCAAACACGCGTGCTTTGAATACTAGTTTGAAAGGTTTCTCGCAGTCCTCGAACGGTTTACTCAAATTGAAATCGACTTTTCTGCGTTGTTAGGTTTAGCTGAAGTGACTAGGCACCCGGTGAATTTGTTATCATCCGATTGACAGTTTTTTCCCAGTGCTGGAGCAGTCAGTCCAGGCGAGGAGGATGAGGTCGTGTATCGGCCGGGCTTCCCAAGTTTAGTCGTGGCGCTGAATATTTTAAAGAGCGGGAGACGTGCAGCGGGCCGATGGCCCGATCGTCTCGGGGCGTCGAGGGCGACCCAGTAAATCCGCCGAAAAGGGATTGCCGACAACATCGGCATAATGCCGCCAAAGTTTCCCAAATTCGGCGCTCCATTGCGAGTAGCGTTCTGGGGGTGGCTCATCCGACGCGTATGGGAAAGAAGGAGAGGAGGGTGTGCCAGTCGGGCCAACTTGGGCGGCGCGCAGATGTTTGACTTTGGCGCACAATCAGGGGAGTCGCGGAGACGGTGCGCTGTAAAAACCGGTGCATTCACCCCATTTAGCGACTCGGGAGCTCAAAACGCGTCCGGAATTTTGACAGCCTCACAGTGGGCCAGAAGACCGGTGGAGGCGGCCGAAACTATCGACGCTTTTAGAGCTCCAGAGTTACAAAGCAGGACTCGAATCGAACGTTTGACCCCACCAATGGATTCCTCGTTTGGAGACCAATCCATTGGTGGGGTCACACGTTCGGTTCGAGTCCCACCCACCGACTCTGGAGCTCAAAACGCGTCTAGAGCTTTTTGGCCGCCTCCACCGGTCTTCTGGCCCACTGTGCGCCTCCACCGGTGGTCGTTTATTTGTGTCAGTTACGCTGAAAGGGTTACATTTGTTTGCTTTGGCACTGCGCGGCACTGCGAAAAGAACACAGTGTGGTGGTGGTGGGTCGTCGGCCGCGCGGCCCCGCGGCGCCGGCACGAGACAAACACGGTTGGGGCCATCACGCCGGATTAAACGTGAGAGTAGTGAACGTCTGGCGACAGGCGGGCAGCGGCCCAAACCGACGCGTTGCCATGGCGACCCGGCCCGCTTGCGTGTCGCGCCACAAATACAAATCACCCCACTTCCGTGCCGCCGATACGGCCTTGTTAATTCCGGGTATCCCGATTTTCCTCTGCGAAAAACTGCAGGGAAGAGGTGGACCGAAGTATCGGTTCCTGCGGGGAGGACCAGTGGCTTGTTGCAACGCGTCAATTTACCCGCGGCGAACGTTATTAAATATAACGAGCAAGTTGTTTCTTTGCTTGGACTGACAACGCAACCCTCAAGTCTAAATTATTTAAATGTTTATTTTTCAAATTTTCTTGTAAACTGAAAAAATTCCGCACAGTGTAACCGCACCCCGCAGGCGAGACAAACTAGTGCCGCGCTCTGCTTCGCACCCAAAACGTTGCCACGCCACGCCACGCGCTGCATTGCTGCATTGCAGTGGCGTGGCATTTTCGGGTGTGCGGGACGGACGCGCGGTCGGCGCGCTGATGGCCGCGTTTTCTGCATTCTGGTCCATTCTGGTCGAGCCTTCTGGTGGCGCTGCTGGCACCACAGTGGGCCAGAAGGCCGGTGGAGGTGACCCAGATCCCGGACGCGTTTTGAGCTCCAGAGTCGCGAAATGGGACTCGAACCGAACGTGTGACCCCACCAATGGATTGCTCTCCGAACGAGGAATCCATTGGTGGGGTCACACGCTCGGTTCGAGTCCCATTTAGCGACTCTGGAGCTCAAAACGCGTTTTTGGCCGCCTCCACCGGTCTTCTGGCCAGGCTGGCCGCCAAATCGGGGCCATTTAAATGAGTGCAATAACGGAGTGAGCCGAAACACGCATCGGGAATCGATGGCGGCGTGGCAGTGTGGCCGCGCCGCCCTGGTCAGCATGTCCGATGTGGTAGCCCCCCCCTCTCTCTCGTTGGACCATTAGCGAGTCGCACGTACAGTGGCCCTATCACGCAGCGAAATGCAAACCGGAAACGAGAAAAGGGTACGAGGAAAAAGTGGTCGCCCACAGTCCATACCCCCCGCCAGCCCGACAGCCTTGCAGACCAGCTGCACCGCTCACCTGCAACAAACACAGCAAATCGGACCCATTAGCCACCGTGTCTCTTCATCGCGCGGAACACAAAGGGGCCACCACAAAAAAAGTGTCGGTCAAGTCCCACGCGAGGTTCGAGAAAAAGGAAGCCTGCATTGTGGATCGACGTGTTTTGTGCGCCGCCATTGGTCCAGTATCGAGGGTGCGATGACGTCACGCTGCTTCTTTTTCTTGCCATAAAACATACTTCTACAAAGGACGTTCACACCCACACACAATTACAGAGGCCACACAGCCCCGCCTCACTCTCTCACTCACTCTCTCTCTCTCTCTCTCTCTCTCTCTCTCTCTCTCTCTCTCTCTCTCTCTCTCTCTCTCTCTCTCTCTCTCTCTCTCTCTCTCTCTCTCTCTCTCTCTGGCCCCGGAACTACCACCGGCCGGTCACGTGGCACAAGGCCGTATCTACACTAGAAATTGTCGCGAGTTGCGGCGCGAGCCCGACGAGGTCCACCACAATGAGCTATTATGTCGCCGTTATCATATCGATATGAACTCTCGTGATTGGAACAAAGCTGTCTCGCACGAAGAGCAACAGGGGGCTCGAGGCACAGCAAGACCGGTGGATGCGGTCAACACACTCGAAGCGTTTTGAGCTCCAGAGTCGCTAAACTCTAGCCGAGCCTGAACCAGCGGGCCTGGACGAGCCTGAACCAGCGGGCGAGAGAGAGAGAGAGAGAGAGAGAGAGAGAGAGAGAGAGAGAGAGAGAGAGGGAGAGAGAGCGCTGATCCGCGCAAAGCCTGCGTCTGACAACCGCATCCCCGCGACACTGCGCGCTCTGTGTCAGATATATTCGAAGAGAGAGAAAAAAAAGCACAAAAGAAAAAAGCGGACGGAAAAAAAGGATCCGCTGCCTCCTCCTCGCGTCGCGCCACTCAGAGCAAATATACATTGCACACGCACACGGCCGTGCAAAAAGACGCCGTGCTTGCTCACATTCTGCTGCCCAGTCGCGGCGTCACGGCGTGTCCCAGTCCAATTTTTTTTTCTTTTTTTTTAAATTATTGCTTTAAATTGATTCATAGCAGCTAGAGCTGGTTCGACACTTTAAAAAATATGCGTACGTTTCCGGGCGCAGATTTTCATTTCATTGCAGTTTTTGTCATTTTCATCCGCTTTTTTTCTTCTTTTTTTTTCTTTTGGTGTGCTTGGCAGCGGCAACCACCACGGCCCGCCAAGCCACGCGAAAGCTTCGCGACGCGTCGGGGTATGCACAGGGAGAGACTCTCGGCCGCGCAATAAATATTTCACGTTGGCAACTTTGGACCGGAAGAGATGCAGTGTGCAGCACAGGTTGACGACAGCGAATAACAACCCCCCCCCTCTTCCCCCTCTTTCTAGCTCTCTCTCTCTCTCTCTCTCTCTCTCTCTCTCTCTCTCTCTCTCTCTCTCTCTCTCTTTCCCTCTCTCTCTCTATCTCCCTCTCTCTTTGCCCCCTTCCCCTACCACCCCGCCTGAAATACGTCTCGCCGTGAGAAAAGTTCGCAGACATTTTTCGACGCACGGCACTTGGGACTGGAGCCGACCGGGAGCGACTGGGACTAGGGGGCGCACCGTCGTATCTCGGACGGCCCCCCGGCGCAGTTGGGCCCCCCGGCCCCACGGGGCGGCAGGGCGGGGCCCGGCGAGGCCGCGCCACTGCGGGAACAGATGACTGCATGCTTTGGCGCGCCCCGCTCTCTCTGTCGCACTCCTCGATCGGGACGCAGTTATTATTTCTGGGGCCAATCGGCCAAGTTTTTATGCGGTATCTGGCGCGCACAGTGGGCCAGCCAAAACTCCAGACGCGTTGCAGAGTCGCTAAACAGAGCCGTATTTAGCGACTCTGGAGCTGAAAACGCGTCTAGAGTTTTAGCCGCCTCCACCGGTCTTCTGGCCCACTGTGGCGCGTGGTTCCGTTCGCGCCAAAATGCGCCACTCCGCTCGACTGCAGTGGCCTCCTGCATCCCCTGGACGGGCCGCCAGCCACCACCACAGCGCGAAAACCAAACGCATCTCCGCCAAAGAAAACAACAAATATTTCAACTATCACACTCGTGATGGAATTCACTCAGCAACAAATGTCTGTCCACAGCTCGTGAGAACACTCCCACACTCACACTGACATAGCCTAGTGAACGTGTGTGTGTGCACACACACGCAATCATGCTCGGCTGACAATGGAAGTTAGCAGCCCCGGGTCACCCAGTTTCGCCCACATAGTTTGCGCCACGGCCCAAGGGCCCAGGGCGCAGGTCTTAGGCCCTGCCAGCGTTCTGGGTACACTGTAGGCAGAGGAAGTTGGGCAGCCGGGTTGGTGAATCCGTGAATCCACGCGGACGCATCAACGCGCTGTTTCGTACACCAGTGTCGTCCGTCTGTCTGTCTGTCTGTCTGTCTGTCTGTCTGTCTGTCTGTCTGTCTGTCTGTCTGTCTGTCTGTCTGTCTGTCTGTCTGTCTGTCTGTCCGTCTGTCCGTCTGCCTGTCCGCCCGTCCGATCGTCATTAGCTGTTCGGGGCGAAAAGAGTCGTTGAAAAATGGAGCTCGTCTCGGCGAAGTCACGGTGGAGTCGTCGCCCGTCGCCGCGGACCCCTCCGGCCAAGCCAGGGCCGAGCCGGGGCCGACACGGCGACGAGGAAATCAAAGTCCCTGGCGACGCCCCCACTGGGAGCCCCCCCCCCTCCCGCAGCAGCCGTAGCCACTGACCCCGTGCCACAGTGGGCCCTGGTCGGCCCTGGTCGCCCCTGGCCGCTGGCACGACCATTCACGGAGGGACTTTCAGCGAAATAAAAATAAAGCCAACGCCAGCCGCTTCACGCATTCCGAGTTGGAGTTAGCAGCCCTGCTCTGGCGGCCCTGGCCGAGCGGTCGTCTCAGGCAAACTAGAGACCTAGAGACTGACGGAGAAGCGCGGGCGCCGATAAGCGCACCAACAGTTTCTCATACTCCTCGCGCGCGGCCGGAGAGCTGTTTCATATTCCAGACAAAATGGCGGCGCACGCACTTAACGGCTAGAGAAGGTTTTTCGGTCACAGCTTCCAAACCGTTCTAGATAGAGGGGTATAGTAAGCGAGCCGATTGTAGGTCTCTGTACAAGCTACAATCGGCTCGCTTACTGTACCACTCTAACTTGAACGGTTTTCGAGCTGTGGCCGAAAAACTGTTCCGGTTGTCTGCTGCGCTCCGCCTGGCCCCACCTTACCGCACCGCTCTCCGCTCCGCTCCCTGTCCCCTCCCCGCTCCCCTCTGGGCCGGCCCAGACAAAATGGCCGCCAGCGCGCGACGGCGCCCGCGCTTCTCCGTCAGTCTCTAGGTCTCTAAGGCAAACTTGACGTCATCACGTCCTTTCGGGTCTTCGGGGACTTTCTCCTCTCTCTCTCTCTCTCTCTCTCTCTCTCTCTCTCTCTCTCTCTCTCTCTCTCTCTCTCTCTCTCTCTCTCTCTCTCTCCTCTCTCTCTCTCTCTCTCTCTCTCTCTCTCTCTCTCTCTCTCCCCCCCTCGTTGCAGGGTTGCCTCATAAGCAAGCAAACAGTGCGCCGTGTCGAAAGGGTTGCCAACCTCAGCCTGCCTACCGGCTATAGGGTAACCCCGCCCGGCGCAGTCTCTAATTGTTTCCTTGTCAAAGTCGGACCGATAGTCAAAGACACGCGTCTCGGTTGCTCCTTTCGAGGAAGCGGGGCCGGCTTGGCTGGCGCGGTGCGGCGGCGGCGGCGGGTATTTCCAAGGGTATTTCGCGGTCACAACAATTTGGTCTCGAGTTCCCCCCCGGCAAGGCCTTGGCCAACTCCGTGCGTAAACTTGGTGGCCCCGCCGCGGCCCGGTACCGCTATCACCGCACCGTCGGTCGGCACACTACAACAGGGGACGAAAGCTGAAATGGCGTAGCTGAGAAATCTGGTCCCAAAAAAATTTTACTTCGAGTGGTTTCGAACCTCGGTCCAGCCACTTCGCACACCATGCTCCAACGCACGGAGCTACTGGTACCACACCAGCGCTGAGGTTGAAACTCCTTTTGATCTACCTCCTCAATAAGTCAGCTGCCGAAAAAATTGTGGTTGATCCAGTCTCGAACCCGGGACCTGGTACATCCCAGGCGTCGCTCCTCAGTCTCTTCAAGTCTCGGAACCACCAGTACGTTGCTCTAGCTCTTTTCCCGGTTTTTGGTGCCCTGTGAGTGCGCTGCACACTGCGGAATGCCGTGCCGACCCCTAATCTATCGCGCCGAGTGGATGAGGCTCCCCCTGAGCGTCCCCGGGGGCGCCGGCCGCGGGGGGGGGGGAGACGCAGCGAGAGTGAGGCGCTCTAACCTCATTCTCACCTGGGCCCGGCCTGGGCTCGGCCCGTCGCCGCGTGCGTCCGAGCGAGACTACACCCGTAAAATTGGAAAAGGGGGTGGGGGCCGAGGGGCGCGAGGGGGTGGGGGGGCGCCATTGTGCCCAGACGGATCAGCTGGCCGCTGATGCGGGCCTCGGGGCAGAAAGGGGGGGAGGGAAGGGGGGGTGAAGGGCAACGATGGGGGACAGACGCGGGCAGCGTTACAAAAATGTGCACCTGGGTCCTAGCCGCCCTGGCCACCCTGACAGTGGACTGAGTCCGAGAGTCGTCGCTGTGTCTCTCTCGCACTCGCAGGGTGTCCGGCGGGGAGAGACAGAGCGACAACTCTCGGAATCAGTCTGCAGCGTGTCCGACTGACACCGCCCTGGGCCGCGTCGGGGCTCGCGGAGGGGGGGGGGGGGGCTGCCGAAAACGACTGCAGGAATTCAGCGACGGACTCCAATACCCCGCCAGCGGTCGAGCGAGGCCGAGCGGGACGGGGTGGCGAAAGGGCGAACGGACGGACGGACGGACGGACGGACAGACAGACAGACAGACAGACCGCGGGGGAGGGGGAGGGTTGCAAGGTCACGGCGCGAGATACGAGCGCCTGTGGCCGCGGTGGCGCCAAAGGTAGCGGCGTAGCGGCGTAGGGTGGCCGGGAAGGGGAAAGGGAAGGAGCCCTGACTCCGCCAGCACACGGTGGGCCAGAAGACCGGTGGGGGCGGCCAAAACTCGAGACGCGTTTTGAGCTCCAGAGTCGCTAAACAGGACTCGAATTGAACGTGTGACCCCACCAATGGATTGCTCTCCGAACGAGGAATCCAAAGATGGGGTCACACGTTCGGTTCGAGTCCCGTTTAGCGTCTCTGGAGCTCAAAACGCGTCTGGAGTTTTGGCCGCCTCCACCGGTCTTCTGGCCCACTGTGGCCCGGGCCACCGCTGTCCATCTCGGCGGCGCCCGTCCTCCGCCTGTTTTTGTTCGGGCTGCAACGAAAGCAAGCGTCGTGTTAGCGCAGCCAGGGCGGCCCTCGTATGAAGGGCTACTCGTGTCCGATCAGCTGCCCTGTGGAGGGCCGGCCGAAGGGCCGGCAGAAGGGCAGGACCCACACGAGGGCGGCAAGAACACGTAGTGGCGAGCCGGGCCGGCCGGCCGCGCCGCGGCGGGCATGGCAAGAAGCTCGGGCCGCCCAACGGAGGGGCGTGGCGGGCCGATATCGCCACACAGGCCGCACAGGTACGGATTACTTTTTCACAGTGGCCACGACCGGAAGCTCTGGCTGAAGCCACTTCCGGTCGCTGCGGGCCAGAAGACCGGTGAAGGCGGCCAAAACTCCAGACGCGTTTTGAGCTCCAGAGTCGCTGAAAGGGACTCGAACCGAACGTGTGACCCCACCAACGGATTGCTCTTCGAACGAGGAATCCATTGGTGGGGTCACACGTTCGGTTCGAGTCCCATTTAGCGACTCTGGAGCTCAAAACGCGTCTGGAGTTTCGGCCGCCTGCACCGGTCTTCTGGCAAATCCACCGTGCTTGTTGAAACCGCAGCGATGCACCCTCTTTCCATGAGGCGCGGTTAGCGCGCAAACACGCCGGAGGTAAACACTGCGCCGCCACACCCTCGGAGCGGTGCGGAGCAGTGCGCGCGGCCGACGTTGCAGTGGAGGCACGCTCGCGGTTTTACCGCGCCTTCCGAGACAACCGGAACAACGGCGTCGTTCTCACCCCCTCCCCTCCCCCGGCCGTCTGAGGGGCGTCGCGACAAGGGGGAGCCAGCCCCCCTCCCCTCCCCGAGGATGTTGCCGAAGAGATTATAGCAGACAAATAAATCTGTCAGTGAGACGCCAGGCCGCCGAGCCTCACCGAGCCGCCCACACGCGGTCGCCCTGGTCCGGGTCCGGGACGCGCGGGGGCCGAGCAAGGTATCCGGGCGACAAGGTGACACGGACAGAGCCCCGCGCCGCAGGCCGCGTCCCGCCGCGCCCCGCCGCGCCCCGCCGCGCCCGCGGCGCCGCGCCCCGCCGCGCCCCGCCGCGCCCCGCCGCGTCGACACCGGGGAGCCCCTGAGCTAGCCGTCACGCGCGGCCCCGGGGGCAGCAGGGCAGCTGGGGCAGCACAGAGGAAACGGATGCCGACTACAGTGTGCGTGCATGTGGCGTCACCGCCGGCGGAGCGCGCGCTAAATGACTCCACGCGGTGGACACAGTGGGCCAGAAGGCCGGTGGGGCGGGCGGCTAAAATTCGAGACGCTCCAGAGTCGCTAAATAGGACACCAACCGAACGTGTGACCCCACCAATGGACTGCTCTCCGAACGAGGAATCCATTGGTGGGGTCACACGTTCGTTTCCAGTTCCATTTAGCAACTCGAAAAAAAGCGAGAAAAATATAGTGATTTTGTGATTTGAACCGACGACCCCGACATTGGAAACCGCCGCCCTTGACCGCTCGGCCAAGGTTCCCAAGGCCGACCGGGCTGCCGATGAGCGCGACCGCAGAGGCCGGGCCAGCCGGGGCTCGGTGTCACCATGGCGTCACGGCGTCGACAGTCCGCTGGCCGGCCTGCCATTGGCCGCGGTGAGGGGCCGCGAAACGCCATTAAACCTGAGTCGGGCCGGCGTGCCAAAGCCACGGCCGAGCCACATCGCCGCCAAAGACTCTGTCTCTCTCGCACCCCAGCGGCCCGGCGCGGCGCGCCGTGAGTGCGAGCGAGACGGAGAGGCGGCCGGACTCTGCAATATGGAAACGCCCTCGCTTGCAGGCATTAGCTCCACCGAAAACCGCGGCAGCGCGGCGAAAAGGAGTTTCTTCTTTTTGGGACCGCGTCCACTGTAGGGTCCGAAGGGCTTGGCAGCGCCCGCTGGAAAAATTAGCCGCTCTCGGATCCCGAAGAGCCACTACGTCTCTCTCGCACGCCCACGCCGCGCCGCGCGAGTGCGAGCGAGACAGAGAGGAAGACCGTCCCCTGGAGAGCCAAACGACCCCGATCGGCGCGGCGCCCCGAGTCCAGCATTACGGCCGGAGCGGCCATCGCCAAAACGGCGCGCCTTTCGAGCGTTATGCTAAAGAGCCTAAAGTTGGCGAATTAAATTTTAAAATGATGTTGTCTTATGCGCGACGCGGAGAAGTCTCGGCGTTTACGAGATATTGATCCGGACAGCGAGGCAGACGGGTCTTCAGCGCCCGGCCATCGGTTCAGTCCGCTGAATCGGCCTGTCTCCGCCAGCCGTGCCTGCCGGCGCACTAGCGACACACGGGCAGGCCGTGGAGGATCACGTAGGCCAAAAGGTAGAGCAAGAAACAAAAAAGCGAAACAAGAAAAGGATGGAAAAAAATGGCGCTGTCGGCGATTCGCTCCGCCAGAAACGAATGCAAATCCACTTGAACAAAAGCTACATACAGTGTGCGCGCAGTCACGCGCCGCGTCACACGTCCGGCCTGTCACGTCGGGTGACGTCACGCCGTGTCACGCCGTGTCACGCCGTGTCACGCCGTGACACGACGCGTCAAGACGTGACGGTACTGCAGCGCCAACGGAAAGGACCCCAAGGATGTAACGAACGGGACACACACACACACACACACACACACGAGAGCGGGCTCCCAGCCTCGCTCCCAGCAGACGCTTCTAATCCTTTATCGATGAAAGAAAATTTCCTGGCGGAGGATGTGTTGCTCAAAGATTTCCCCCGCCCACCCCCCCTGTCCTCCTGGGCGCACGGCCTACGGCCTGCGACTCCGCCCTCCGTAGGTACAGAAAAGGGCCCCAGTTGTAGGAGGCCAGTGGCGCGGAAAATGCCTTAGCGATAGTGAAAGGGGAGGGGGGGAGCGCCCGGTCACTCGCAGTGTGGGCACACACGCACCGGTGTCACTCACCGAGCCTGTCCGTCGGAACACCAGCGAGAGACGTATTTGTCAGCAGAGGCACGGCGCTGTCACCAGTCGGTGAAAGAAAAAAAAATTGGTCCATGGACACTTTAGTGTGCGGAGACCCGCGACTCTTTCCGAGAGGGTGGCCGCAAATTTTGCATGATCCCCGAGTCTTCTTCTCTGTTGCACTCTTGGCGGGGATGCGGCAGATTCAGAGGGAGGGGGGGGTGCAAAACGGAGCTCTGGGAAGGAAGGCGGTCGTTTTCGGCAGTCGTAATTAGGAAGGCCGTCCTCGTGTCGAATACCAATGAGGAATGGGGATGGGGCGGCCGGGCTGCGCGGGGCTGCGGCACTTCAACTTATTACAAGTTTTGCTATATTCCACATGATGAAGTCCTTGTCGCGAGCGAGCAGGGCCTCCTTCTTCTCCCTCTTCTCCTCCTTCTCCGCCTTTCCCGGCACTGCACTGTGGGCCACAAGACCGGTGTGGACAACGAGCAATGGGGTCACACGTTCGGTTCGAGTCCTGTCCAGCGACTCTGGAGCTCAAAACGCGCCTGGAGTTTTTGGGCCGCCGGCGCCGGTCTTCTGGCCCACTGTGCGTTCGGCTTCGACCTTCGGGCGGCGACTTTATATCTCTGGAAATGATGCTCTCCCTGTCTCTCTCCCTCCGCCATTCCGCGGCCACTCTTCCCTTTATTCACGGCCTTCTACGACACTAGAAATAAGCCCCCCCCCGCCAAGTCGCAGCGCTCCTGCGAACGGAGAACACTGGTTGTAGTAATTTCTAATCCGCCTCAGCGCGGCTGCCGCGGGGCGCCGCGCCGGGCCTGCAGAGCGAACGCCGCCTGCGTCGCTCTGTCTCCCTCGCACCCACAGGGCGTCCCGCACAGGAGCGAGAGAGACGGAGCGTCTCAAGCCTGGCAAGTCCAGCCCGGCTGGGCGGCGAACCGGGCCACTTCCTGGTAACGCCACCGCACAGAAAAATTAAAGACCTTTTGTGCTTTTTGCAGTGTCTTTTTCACACGGATGGTCATACTGATCAACTTTTCCTTTGGATACTTTTTTTTTTTTTGCTTCTTTTTTTTTGGAGTGGCTGCCGGCTGCCGAGGCTGCACTCCGTACTCTCCTGGTACTGTGCACCGCGAACCCAGCTGCTGGCAGTGCTGGCCGTAGCGGGCAGTGGCGTGGCATGGCGTGGCGTGGCGTGGCGCTGACGAGGCGCCACAGGCGGCCAAAAGGGCCTCCAGGGTCTGCAGCGGGCCTCCAGGGCCTCTCCAGAGAGTTCAAAGCAGGTCCTCTGCGCGTTTCAAGAGTTGCAGTTACCGTTTTCCACCTCTTTTTCCACTCCTTTTTTCGCTTTTGCTGGCCGCACTCCCGTTGTGCCGCGAGTGGCCCGGTAGTGGCCCGTGGCAGTGGACCTGCTCTGACAGGCTGCCTGTCACTCACTGGCAGTGTGCACGCGGCGCGGCGGCCTGTGTGGCGAGCTCTCAACGGATCCTCATGACCTGCGACCTTCAGTAGGGCTGGGCGGTTACTGGATTTTATAACCGGTTATCGGTTAATGAAATTAACCGTTTTTCTACCGGTTATCGGTTATTATTTTTTAACCGGTTATTTCAAAATAACCGGTTATTTTCGAATAACCGGTTATTTTCGAATAACCGGTTATTTTGGAATAACCGGTTATTTAAAATTAACCTACCATTTTCGAATAACCGGTAATTTTTTTTGATAGAGTTAAAAGTAAACGAATGCACGTTTTCAAAACACAGCAGGGCTGATAAGTCAGGTTAGAAAATCTACGGTTCTGAGATGAACTCTCTTCGTTTGCAGACACGAAAACGATCTGTTTTGCATGCTCCGCCGTTAGAAACGTTCGCAAAAGATTTGTAACTAGTCTATCCTGGCTGAATAGCCGGTCAGATTCAATTGGGGGACACCGGTTCTGCCGTGTACTTTCTGCGAGGGAGGGCGACGTTTGCCCTCCAGTTAACCGGACTAACCGATTAACCTGACAACCGGTTATGCTGGAAACGGTTAATTGATATTAACCGGTTACACCTATAACCGGTTAATTCAAAAATTTTTAACCGAATAACCGGTTAGTGAAAATAACCGGAAAATTAACCGGTTAACCGGTTAACCGCACAGCCCTAACCTTCAGAGTCACCCAAAAATCGCGCGCGCTCCCTTAACCTTGCTTCTTTCCCGATTCGATTCTGCCAAAGATGATGTTCAGTCTTGTGTGAACTACCGCCCGACTGCTGACGAATGACAATTAACGCTCACCACTGTTCCCCTTCGCTGCGAAGATGGCCCCTCCGCCACGCCCTGGAGGTCCTGGAAGCCCTTTTTCCGCGGCTGTCCTTCGTTTTTGCGCGTCCCTTGCTACCCTCTTTGCCGGCTCGCTCTGACGCGCCCAGCGCCCCCAATCTGAGTTCGATATCCTGGTCGCCTAACGGCGGCAAAAAGCACGCCAAAAGCGCGGCAAAAGCGTCAGTCCACAAACGGACGAGATGCCTTTCCTCCTCGTGCAGTCCACAAATCCTCGGAATGCCTCTCTCTCTCTCTCTCTCTCTCTCTCTCTCTCTCTCTCTCTCTCTCTCTCTCTCTCTCTCTCTCTCTCTCTCTCTCTCTCTCTCTCTCTCTCTCTCTCTCTCTCTCTCTCTCTGGGTGCGATCCTCACATCTCGCAGCGTGACGCCTGGGCTCGCCGAGTCCGGCCGGAATATAACAGCAAATGTTTAAAATTCATGGAATAGGTAATGGCGTTAGACTCTCCCTGAATCGCAATCCCGGCGAGTGAACTGCACGCCGACTGCGAATTGTTTGCCCGTTCTTTCTGTTTCCGTTTACAGTGGTTCCGTCACTTTGCTGCGCGCCCACCTCCTGGCTGGCGGCCCGGAGGGCCCGGAGTCTCGCCTGGGACAGGTTTAAGGTTTAAGGATGGACGTTCAACAAACGGCTCTGTCAAGCATGAGCCTCTCACTGTTACTTAGTGAGGTTGATGGGCAACACAGGGGGCCCTTAGTCCGCAGAGTGCGGCTCCGAAGAGCCACACTCCGCTGCGCGCGTACGAATGGGGCGACTGTCAACCTTGTGGTACAGTCAGGGTTTTAACCCACCCAATCTACTGCCCGAGCAACCGTCGTCGCAGCAGTCGAGGGGTGCGTGTAGTCACACACCGCTCGTCCGGCGCCTTCCACGGTAAAGGATGAAAAACTGAAATGCTAGTACACAATAGATTTGGCAAATGTCAACTGACTAGACAATTGACAACTGACTAGACAATTGACTTCAAAATTGACAATTGACTTCAAATTGACGATCGACTTCAGAATTGGCAATTGACTTCAAAATTGACAATTGACTTCAAAATTGACAATTGACTTTAAAATTGACAATTGACTTCAAAATTGACAATTGACTTCAAAATTGACAATTAGACTTCAAAATTGACAGTTGACTTCAAAATTGACAATTGACTTCAAAATTGACAATTGACTTCAAAATTGACAATTGACTTCAAAATTGACAATTGACTTCAAAATTGACAATTGACTTCAAAATTGACAATTGACTTCAAAATTGACAATTGACTTCAAAATTGACAATTGACTTCAAAATTGACAATTGACTTCAAAATTGACAAATTGACTTCAAAATTGAAAATTGACTTCAAAACTGACAACTGACTTCAAAATTGACTTCAGGGCTCCAAGCCCTGAAGGTTTAAGTGATGAGAGACTGAATTCGGGAATAGTTGTTGTTCCACGGTAATATGTATCCGGGAAGGGAGCCCTGCTTAGGGATTCCGGCCAGGCCAGGCTAAAGGCCGCCCCGCCTCGCCCCCGGCAAGGGCGGCAAGGGCACGATGAGGTAACAGTGGTGGCGTCCTTCCGATTCGAAAGTCAACGCGTTACGTCCGCCTGGCCCTTGGCCTGGTCCCTGGCCCGCCGGCTTTCGATCCGAAAGTAGTTCAAGCCAGGCGGGAAGTTTAAAGAGATCGAGACGGGCAAGAGCGTCAAGGACACCGAGGACGGCGAGGGCGGCGAGGGGGTCCAGGCGAACTCGGCGTGGCCCGGAATTTGTTTCAGAGATTGCACTGCCCTCCGCGCTGCGGACAGACTTCCTGCAGTGCAGAGACCGTGGCCGAGGCCGGCACACACTGCACAGTGGGCCAGAAGACCGGTGACCGGCCAAAACTCTAGACGCGTTTTGAGCTCCTGAGTCGCTAAATGGGACTCGAACCGAACGTGTGACCCCACCAATGGATTCCTCGTTCCGAGAGCAATCCGTTGGTAGGGTCACTCGTTCGGTTCGAGTCCCGTTTAGCTATACAAGTGCTCTTAACGCGTCCCGAGGTTTTATCGGTCTTCTGGCCCACTGTGGACCGGAGCGCAGGGCGGCAAAATTGAATGCTAACGGGGCTCGTTCGTGCATGAGATGACAAAGAAGCAAGATGCCTTTCTCGCGTGTCGTCGCCGAGGTGCCTAGCGTGCACAACGGGCAACAAGGTGGCGAAGGGCGCGTTTACATAGTGCCAGTCGGGTGGGCAGGGCGAGGGTGCGCAGACAGACAGACAGACGGACGGACGGACGGGCAGACAGGCTGACAGGCTGACAGACGGCACATTCTCGTCCGACATTCCTACACGTTGAGCCAACGCCTAGCATTCATGTCCGCCACGACTGCAACGCGACCGCACTGCCACCGCCGAATCTCCCTCAACAACAACAACACGTCAAAAACAACAGCAGCAACAACAACAACCAGGGCATGGCCCGCGAGTACATATAAAGTTCACCGCCGTTTTGAAGGCCAGATCGCAGGCGATATAGGGCAAACCAGCAAAACACCAAGTACTTTCCGAGGAGGAAAAACAGCACACACAAGGCAAATAACACGGCGTGGCCGAAGTTTGGGTGCCCGTGTGCGGAGTAAGTCTACAAAGGGAAAGTACGCAGAGGAGCAAGAGTTAAGAAAGATGGCTGTTGTTGTTGTTTTATCGGCAGAGCTTTTTGCTTCTGTTTTTAAGGAGTCCGCCTCTGTGTTTGGACATGCAGATCGCAGACGTGGGCATCCAGCAGCCAGCCCGGGGGGAGGGGGAGGGGGAGGGGGAGGGGGAGGGGGAGGGGGAGGGGGAGGGGGAGGGGGAGGGGGAGGGGGAGGGGGAGGGGGGCGACAAATGCCGGCCGGGGGGAGGGGGGGAGGAACCAGCCAGCGAAGACACGCAGTCCCACTAAATACATAAAACATGGACGAAATTTAGTTTCGTTTCGCTCCATTGGGTTTCTTTCCAGTGATTCTTTTCCGTTTTGGCGCGTCGGAGTAAGCCCGGCGCCTCGGCCATGGCGTGGATTGGTCGTGGCTCGGCCTATCCGGGTGGCCGTCTCCGCCGTCTCCGTCGTCGTCGTCTGCTGGCCGGGCTGGCCGGGCTGGCCATGAATACGGCGCGAGCCATCAGCATGCACCGCCCAAACAAAGGCAGCGGACGCCCGGATGAAGCCTCTACAGTGGCGCGGCCCACAGTGGGCCGGAAGACCGGTGCAGGCGGCCGAAACTCTAGACGCGTTTTGAGCTCCAGAGTCGCTGAACGGGACTAGAACCGAACGTGTGACCCCACCAATGGATTGCTCTCCGAACGAGGAATCCATTGGTGGGGTCACACGTTCGGTTCGAGTCCTGCTTAGCGACTCTGGAGCTCAAAACGCGTCTAGAGTTTTCCGGCCCACTGCGAGGGCCGTCTCGAGGCCCATCGGCCGGCCTGCAGCCCTTCCGGCTGCTTTTGTGCAGCAAGGGTTGGCGTGTCGCGGGTCAAATTCATTGCGGGAAATGGCGGCCTGGCCGGCGGGCCCAGTCGGCCCCAGTGTGCCAGAGGGACGGACGGCCGGGGAAAGGCGCTGCATTGGCCGAACAAATCAATAGCCGCAATCAGCAGATTCCTTCCTGAGCCCGCCCCGCCCCGCCCCGCCCCTGCTGCCGTGGGCAACGCCAGGCAACGCGGCAACGCCCCCGGGGGGAATCGAACCCACGGCCTTTTCGCACGCCCTTCCATTTAGCGGTGGCGGAAAATCAGGTGCACGCACCACGGCACCGCCCAGCGCCCGCGGCCAGCCGGACCACCCAGCCGGGGGGGGGGGGGGGGGGGGGATCACGGTGGGATCAACTGTGGATACGACCGGGAACGGAGGGTGTTGAGAAGCCACAAGTGCAGGGGGAAAAATCCCGCCACGCGGGTCACAATGTTCAGGGAGAGAGCGGGGAATTCACTGGGAGAGCGCGGGCTGTTTCGATTTTATCCTGCAGTTATCTCGTGCGACCCCCGCCTCTTCTGCGCGTGCGATTTCTCCCTCGATGAAGGCATTGGCGCACAGCTTCTACCTCCCCGTGCCATTTAAAGTCAAAACATGTTTTAATTCGTCGGCTTTTGTGCAAAATGATGCACTCAGTTTCTCTCATTCTTGCAGTTATAGCGCCATTGAAGCACCCAGCCACTCTCTGACTGTGAGCACATGATTTCTTAATTTTGAACTAAAACTGCGAAAACTACACAAATTTCTACTCGCTTTGACAGATTTTATTCTGCGTGAATGGTTATGAAACGAGCCGAACCAACACTGCTGCCGGGCAGCAGTGAAACTACCCACCTGGAAATTACATTCCCCACAGGCCTGCAGTGTAGTGGTAGCATAGAAGTAGCGGTGGCAGTAGGCACGAGGAAATTCGGCAAGCAATCAGTCGGCAACAGTGGAGTAGGCGAGCGTGCGTGTGTGAAAGAGAGAGAGACAGAGAGAGAGAGAGCGAGAGAGAGAGAGAGCGAGAGAGAGAGAGAGCGAGAGAGAGAAAGGGCCTCCTCTCGTCCAGCCTTCGCGCCCCTCGGCTCGGCAGGGCCGCGGAGCAGATATGGACCCATAGCACGTCATCTCTCTCTAACTCACACACACGTACACACACACACACACACACACACACACACACACACACACACACACACACACACACACGTGTGCAAAGTGTACCACGCGGGTCCAGTGGAACCCCTTTCAAGTACATACCGACGCCAAAGCAATTGCCGCCAGCGCCGCAGTGTGCGTGTGTGCGAGAGAGAGCGCGAGAGAGTCAGTGAGTGTGAGCGAGTGCGCCACTAGAATTGGTGGGGCCCGGCCGGGCGCGGGCGAGGGGGGGCAGGCCCGCGGGGATCGCGCCGAAAGGTTGCGTATTTTGGACGGATAATGGAGGATCGAGGCGGGGTATTCATAATGCCGGCTGGGCGGTTGATGGGAGGGCGGTCGGGTCACCGCCATAGAGCCTGCCAGCCTGCCTGCCCGCCTGCCTGCCTGCCTGCCAGCCTGCCTGCCTGCCTGCCTGCCTGCCTGCCTGCCTGCCTGCCTGCCTGCCTGCCAGCCTGCCTGCCTGCCTGCCTGCCTGCTGCTGCCTGCCAGCCTGCCTGCCTGCCTGCCTGCCAGCCTGCCTGCCTGCCTGCCTGCCAGCCTGCCTGCCTGCCTGCCTGCCTGCCTGCCTGCCTGCCTGCCTGCAGCCTGCCTGCCTGCCTGCCTGCCTGCCAGCCTGCCTGCCTGCCTGCCTGCCTGCCGCCTGCCTGCCTGCCTGCCTGCCTGCCTGCCTGCCTGCCTGCCTGCCTGCCTGCCTGCCTGCCTGCCTGCCTGCCTGCCTGCCTGCCTGCCTGCCTGCCTGCCTGCCTGCCTGCCTGCCTGCCTGCCTGCCTGCCTGCCTGCCTGCCTGCCGCCTGCCTGCCTGCCTGCCTGCCTGCCTGCCTGCCTGCCTGCCTGCCTGCCTGCCTGCCTGCCTGCCTGCCTGCCTGCCTGCCTGCCTGCCTGCCTGCCTGCCTGCCTGCCAGCCTGCCTGCCTGCCTGCCTGCCTGCCTGCCTGCCTGCCTGCCTGCCTGCCTGCCTGCCTGCCTGCCTGCCTGCCTGGCTGCCTGCCTGACTGACTGACTGACTGGCGGTCGCTCACTCGAATCAAACGCGATTAATACCGTGTTGGCAGACTGATTCCGAGGGTCATCGCTGTCTCTCTCGCACAGACACGGGACGCCACGAGAGTGCGAGAGGGACAGAGCGACCCGCGGGCATGCACGGGACCGCGGACGACGAGGTGAAAACAGCGCGTAAAACAACAACGACCTGCAGGGCGTGTGGGTCATGCATCGTATTGATGATTCAATAAAGCGCTGCACAGTGTGCCAGAAGGCCGGCGGAGGCGGCCAAAACGCTAGACGCGTTTTGAGCTCCAGAGTCGCTGAATGGGACTCGAACCGAACGTGTGACCCCACCAATGGATTCCTCGTTCGGAGAGCAATCCACCGGTGGGGTCACACGCTCGGTTCGAGCCCTGTTTAGCGGCTCTGGAGCTCAAAACGCGTCTAGAGTTTTTGCCGGCAGCGCCGGTCTTCTGAGCCACTGTGCTCTTGGTTCGAAAATGTGCGGCCGAGATGGCGGCTGGTCCGAGCCCGGCGGGGCGGGGCGGGGCGGGGCGGGGCGGGGCGGGGCGGGCCGGCGGAACGGAGCGACGCAGCGGGCTGCGAACGCCACAAGTTTCTGCGAGATAGTATTGCATGTATTGCAGAGAGCTTGGGGAGGGGAGCCCTTATGAAGGCGCGCCATTTCGACCCAGTTAGCAGGGCGCGGCTCAAATTCATCCTCTCTCTGTCTCCCTCCCTCTCTCTCTTACAGTGGCGGTTCCTGGCGGGGCGCCCCGCCGCTTCCTCCATCTCTCCTTGTACAGGAAATAAATTAACTGGACGCCTGAGTGGATCCATTCCACGTGGCTTGCAGTTCTTCCTCTTCCTCTTCATATTCTTCGTCCGCCGACGCCCCACCCTCCACCCCGGCCCTGCAGGCCCTGCCGGCGCTGTGGCGCTGCTGGCCCAGTTTGGACAGCACTGAGCCTCCTCAGCCTTCATCTTAAGTTCCACAAGTGCGCCGCTGTGCCTTCCTCAGGCACTTGGTTTGCTTCTATGGGCCGGCCCGGACCAGCGCCTCTGCACGCTTGTCTCGACTCGAGGCGGGGCGGCGGGGGGGGCGGGGCGGGGCGGGGCGGGGCGGGGCCGGACCACACAGTGGAGGAACATCAAAGGAAGAAGATGGCATTAACTGCAACGCCAACAACAACACTACCCAGCACCTCCAACAACAACAACAACAACAACAACAACAACAAGCGGTCAGGGCTGCAGCATCCGGAACCTCGCACTGCGTACGATTTCTGAAGACACTTGGATACGATGCAGTTTTGTTACCGTAAATAGATCCTCTTTTGTAACAGAAGGCAAAATTTTGACACTGCGGAGTAATTGTTAAAAAGAACCTCACACCAGCCAGCTGGGCTTCGGGAGGCCAGTGTTGCCTACCCGCCGGGCGCGAAGCCGCTCTCTCTGGGTTTCTTTGCGGAACACTCGGGAGCGTCGGAGCGGAGCGACACATCGTGAAGAAGGGGGAGGGAGAGAGAGGGAGAGAGAGAGAGAGAGAGAGAGAGAGAGAGAGAGAGAGAGAGAGAGAGAGAGAGAGAGAGAGAGAGAGAGAGAGAGAGAGAGAGAGAGAGAGGGGATTAAGATGTGTCCGGCATTCCTTGCGTTCTGCGGGAAACCACACGTTCTGTGGCCGCGAAACAAAGCGGCCGTCGGACAGGAAAAAGCAGAGCCATGTAGAATGAGAACAAAAAGCGCATGTTTTGCATCGCGGACCTTTTATTCGCCGTCACAATACGCATTCCCCGCACCAGGCCCACTAGTATCAGCGACACCGCAATCGACAGTGGTATTTGAACCTGATTGGCGGTCGAAACTCTAGACGCGTATTGAGCTCCAGAGTCGCTAAATGGGACTCGAAACGAACGTGTGACCGCACCAATGGATTCCTCGTTCGGAGAGCAATCCATTGGTGGGGTCACACGTCCGGATCGAGTCCCATTTAGCGACTCTGGAGCTCAAAACGCGTCCGGGATTACCAACTGCATGAGGGTTCCCGAGCGCTCGGCGCGTGTTTTCCAACTCTTCAATATTTCCGATCTCGTCGGCGGAGACGGCTAAATTTATCGCACGCATTAAGCCTCCGAAGCGCGCAATTGTAAGTCCGGTTTCCCCCTCAAAAATGCGTCCCTTTTCTGGCAACTTTGTCCGCGAATTGGCGCGTAAATCAAACCGGATTTCTGTTCGCGCGCGGGAAACGCGACGGAGGCGTGGCGTCGGACACCAAAGTCGCAAAGGCACATTACGGTTCCTCAAATTTGACTTATTGCCTCAGTGGGCGCGGAAATCTTGGGTCTTACTTGCGCCACCGATCGAGCACGGAAAGTTGAATTGAAAAAAGAAAAAAAAGAAAAGCGGAAGGGAAAATGGTGAAAAAAGAGAAGGAGGGTGCGTTACCCGTTGAGGCGCGCAAAGGCAATGAGCGGAGCGCTGCGCAAGATTTACATTGGGAGTCAACATTTGAGGCGAACGCGGTGGGAGGGGAGGGGAGGGGGAGGGGGACAGGACGGTAAATAAAATCCATCGGTCACAACTGCTCCATTTTTGCTCCGGCCGTGTCTCTCGTTGTTCCCACTTTTTGCCGGGGCCGCCGGCGACGCACAGTGGGCCAGAAGACCGATGGAGTCGGTTAAAATACCAGATGCGTTTTGAGCTCCTGAGTCGCTAAGCGGGACTCGAACCGAACGTGTGACCCCACCAATGGATTGCTCTCCGAACGAGGAATCCATCGGTGGGGTCACACGTTCGGTTCGAGTCCCGCTTAGCGACTCTGGAGCTGAAAACGCGCCTAGAGTTTCGGCCGCCTCCACCGCGGTCTTCAGGCCCACTGTGCCACGGCCTTTTTGACGTGGGCTGTGTTCCGAGGCTGACCCACTAGCAGTTGTTACGGTGGAAGCCTTGCGAATCAGAGAGAACGCTCGCGTGCTTTGCGTAGCAACTGGAAAAAAAAGACGGCAAGGAGAAGCAAAACAAAGGGGCGAAAACGGGGTAACATAACAATCATAAAAGTAGCCCGAAAAAGAAGAAACCAGATTCAAGCGCGCGGCCTCACGGCCTGACGGGTTGCCGCTTGACGGGCTGACGGCTGGGGTGGCGGGACTTGGCCATGGCCGCTGCCTCGGCCTCGCCGATGGTCTTTGCCTCTCTGTGAGCCCGGTTCACCCAGCATCATAGACGACTACGGCCCCGCCCCGCCCCGCCCCGCCGGCCAGCCGGGTTCCGGGAAAGGGCAGGGCGGGGCGGCGGGGACCCAGGCGCGCTTTTAAACAGGTTTACCCTCTCCGACAAGATCTCGTCTCCGTCCGCCCCGCCCCGCCTCTCAAGGCTCGCTCTAGAATGGATTTTGGGCGCATTAAGCGCATCCGGCGGCGGCCGAATCGAAACAGGGAACGTTCGTGGAGCGCGCCCGCAGTTCGACGACTGCTGGCGACGGCGGTTTTTTCTTCTTTTTTATGTGTTTCTCCTCTTTCTGTGCGCGGTTTCCGTGAGTGACCTTCACACAGAGGCGTCCAAGCCGCTCCAAAGTGAGCCAGGAGACCGGTGAAGGCGGAAAAATTTCTAGACGCGCTTTGAGCAGCACATTCGCTAAGCAGGACTCGAACTGATCGTGTGACCCCACCAATGGGTTGCTCTCGGAACGAGGAATCAATTGGTGGGGTCACACGTTCGGTTCGAGTCCCATTTAGCGACTCTGGAGCTCAAAACATGTGTAGAGATTTGGCCGCCTCCAGCGGTCTTCTGGCCCACTGTGCGTTGGTACCACGGCGTTTCGAGTTCGGACCGACAGGCGAAAACGTGTGCCTAGTCACGTGCTGGTTGCCCAGTGCGCCTCCACCGCCAACTTGTTGGGTAACTCTTGACACAGTTTTGCTCATTAGTCATCGCTGGCTTGGTGGGACTGACCGAGGCGGCCGAAGGGGACCAAAGGGGAAGCCTGAAGCCCACCTGTTAGACGAGTTTCTTAACACCGCGCGGATAAGTGGCAAAGTGCTGCAGCGAGTTGAAGGGCGCTTTGCTCAGTGAATCCCTCTCCCCCACCCACCTTTCCGCTACCTGGGCTGGGCGTGCACCACTATAGAACCCCAAGTTTCCAAGCCGCTCCGGCGTCTTCGCGGCCTATTTACATTGTGGCTGCGGTGCGGGATTTTTGCAGTGCAGAGCGCTGCACAGTGGGCCAGAAGACTGGCGGAGGCGGCCAAAACTCTAGACGCGTTTTGAGCTCCAGAGTCGCTAAGCAGGCCTCGAACCGAACGTGTGACCCCACCAATGGATTGCTCTCCGAACGAGGAGTCCATTGGTGGGGTCACACGATCGGTTCGAGCTCCATTTCGCGACTCTGGAGCTCAAAACGCGTTGAGAGTTTCGGCCGCCTCCACCGGCCTTCTGGCACACTGCGGTGCGCCGACTCGCCTGCGCCAATCGAAGCGTCCGCCCGGCAAACTCTTTAAAGAAATGTCCAGGCCTTGTTGTGCGGCGGCACTGTGCCTCCAGTTTCCCAGGAATCGCGCCTCACGCCCCTAAACGCGCCAACGGCGCACAGCTCGCCCACGCCTGCGAGACCAACTTTCCCGGGACAGTTCTTCTTTTCCTCTTTTCACGTCTGTGATTAGTTTGTACGGAATGAGGCCCACGGGGGTTTTCAGGGTTTTTTTAACGCTTGGCAGACGCCTCATGAGCGCGAGAGAGACAGAGCGATGACTCTCGGAATCAGTCTGCTGCCGACACCGACACGCTGTACTGGAGCGGATGCCTGGAGGGTGGGGCCCAGGGCCGCGCCGCACAGTGGGCCAACCGGCAGAGGCGGCCAAAGACGCGTTTTGAGCTCCAGAGTCGCTAAATGGGACTCGAAACGAACGTGTGACCCCACCAATGGATTTTTCTAATCCATTGGTGTTCGTGTCCCATGAAGCGACTCTGGAGCTCAAAACGTGCCCGGGATTTCGACCGCCGCCACCGGTCTTCTGGCCCACTGTGCGCCGTGGCCGCCCGCATCCCCAGCCGAGTCTCCTCCTGGACCGAGGGGGTAAACACTCCACGAAATCGTGTACAGAGTACTCGGTATTACGCGGTATTACGGGGACATAACACGTGTATTACGGCACTAAAATGCCAAAATTTGGCATATTTAGCCCCAAAATGGTATTACAATTACGTGTATTACGCGTAATACACCATTTTTGTGTACAGGGTATTACGCGAGTGTTTACCCCCTCGTCCTGGACTCTAGGAGTGGAAAAAGAGCCTGGGCCGCACCTTGACATTGCTGCAGGCTGAGGACCAGCAGGAGCAGCAGCGTGGCCGAGGTGGTGGTGGAGGCCGCCATGCTGGCCATGCTGGCCACACTGGTGGTGGCCGCGTCCATGTCGTCCATGTCCGTCTTCCGCTGGCAGTGCCCGCGTCGTGCGCCGGTCATCCTACAACGGGCGGCGGCGGCCGCCTCTACAGTGTGGGCACAGGCGGCGCCGCGGCATGGCAGTGTGGTGGCACTGCGGCACGCACACACGCAACACACTGACACCTCGGGCACAGGTGCCGCAGCACTGTTGGCGCCTCGGCCAAAACGAAAACAAATTCAAACACTGCACACTGTAAGTACTCCAGGCGGGTAATCCAAATCCGGGAGCACAACACTCGGCACTGGGTGGGGCGGCGGGCGCCGGGGGCGGTCCCGGGGGCGGTCCCGGGGGCGGTCCCGGGGGCGGCTGCACTGGCAGTCGACGAGAGCACACTCGACGCGGCGCAGGGCGGACGGGGTGGTCGCGAGGCAGCGCGGGGTGGAGCGGAACCGACGTCCTGGCCTGCTCGGCTAGCTGGGGCCGTCTGTGGACTCTACAGCGTGGAGCCCCTGCCGCGCCTTGCCGCCGCGCCGCCGCAGCCCACCAGCCCCACGCCCCAGCCGGGCGGACCGGCGCCCCACACCCCCACCCGCCCCCGCCGCCCCCCCCGCCCTCACCGCCCCAGCACCCACCCTCGCCTCGACGCAGTGCACTAGCGCTCTCCCTCCGTGGCGGCCGCGAATCGCCGGCACGACGCAGATTTCAGGTCTCTCTCTCTCTCTCTCTCTCTCTCTCTCTCTCTCTCTCTCTCTCTCTCTCTCTCTCTCTCTCTCTCTCCTCTCCTCCTCTCTCTCCTCTCTCTCTCTCTCTCTCTCCTCTCTCTCTTGGAGTCAAATGCTCCAGGCGAAAAATCAAGCGGGTAGGTTTCTTGCCTGCGAGGATTGATATTTGTAAACAATTGGAGAACAATGGAAACCTATAAAAACTCCCTTGCCTCCCCCCCCCTCCGGATCCGCTTCTGATACGGCGGGCCGGATAAGAGCCCTGAAATCAGGCGGCGCCATTTCATCGGGGTGCCGAAAGGCCGGCAGGCCGAGAAGGCCAGGAGCCACTGGGAAAAAAAATAAATCCATCGCCACATTTCACTTGGGCACGCCACGCCGCCACGCCGGGCGCAGCCCTTTGTACGACAACTATTCCATCAACGACCGACCGTTTGCCCAGATTGGGGCACTTATCAATTAAATCGCCTCGGAATCCGCGCCCGCCCCGCCCCGCCCCGCCCCGACGACGCCAGCATCGGCCGGACGACGCCGGGCGAGTGCACGCGCGAGCTCTCTGGAGGAAGAGAAGGGGGGAAGAAAGGGAGAAAAGAAAAAAAGAAGGAAAAAGAACAATGAAAGTGGTTCCGATTTATTTTCGTGCGAGCAAACACAGCTCTTGGCCACGGCGGCCGAGGCGGGCTGAGGGAGAGAGAGGGGGGAAGATGAGCGTGGGACAGAGAGGGAGCACGGGGTAGGTACCTACGGCTGCCAATGCCCGCACACATCTCAGCCCGGAGACACTTGTGACTCTGTCTGTCTGACTGTCTGTCTGTCTGTCTGCCCGCTTGCGCGTCTCCCGGCCTGCGTCTGAGGGTTGAGCTGCTGTTGGAGAATCCGCACATTTCACTCTCCCGCTTCTCGGTACCTCATTCACTCACTCACACACTGACGCACGCACCGTCTCTCACTCTCTCTTACACACACACACACACACAATTTTTTCGAGCGTTGCGTCGGCGTGTTAGATGTGCCCCACTTCCAAAACAGTCGCTCCGCTATTACTCAGCATGCTCTCTGGCCCTCGCGCCCCGCCCCGCCCCGCCCCGCCCCGCCCCGTGGCGTGCCCCCCGCGCGACTCCGCCACTGATACGGTGTCACTGCGGCGTCACAGACCGCGCGGCGATGGCAACTTTGTGACGCGCTGGATATAGGCGAACTGTGGGCATCACTCACCCGGCCAGGATGGCGGGGGGGAAAGATAGGGGGGGGCGGCAAGAGTGAGAGAGCACCCTCGAAGTCAAAAAACACGCACAACGCAGCCCACGGTGGGCTGGCCGCCTGGTCTAGCCCTTAATGGTAATGGTAGTGCGAGGTAGGCAACAAGGCTGCATGAGAGTACGCGGGTTGCCTACCCCGAGACTCGCAGGCTGAGTCTCCAGCGGGCAGCCACCTCGCCGATGCAAGATGAGGATATCGGGGCGCAGGCAGAGCGGACGCCATGGCCTCCCGGTAGCTCAGTGGTTTAGAGCATGGTCTGGGAAGCGGCAGGTCCCGGGTTCGCGACCGACCGATGTACCATTTTTTCGGCAACCGACTTCTTGAGGAGGTATATCCAGAGAGGATACAGTACCAGCGCAGGCAAAGCGGACGCCATGGCCTCCCGGTAGCTCAGTGGTTAAGAGCATGGTCTGTGAAGTGGTAGATCCCGGGTTCGAGACCGATAAAAGTTACAATTTTTTCGGCAACCGACTTCTTGAGGAGGTATATCCTAGAAGATAAACTACCAGCGCAGGCATAGCGGACGCCATGGCTCCTCGGTAGCTCAGTGGTTTAGAGCATGGTCTGGGAAGTGGCAGGTCCCGGGTTCGAGACCGCTCAAGGTACCCTTTTTTCGGGACCAGATTTCTCGAACGGCAGCTCAAGAGGAGTTGCGACATCGCCGCCGACAAGCTGGTTCGGTGGCTGAGCGGTCAGGGTAGAGGAGTTGACTAGACTCGGCACTCGGGGTCGCGGGTTCAAATACCCAATGTGACCCCTCTGAGGTAAGGCCTCTGAATCTGGACTCTCACTGTACCACAGAAACCGCGCGCACTTCGGGTGGGCCAGCCCAATACGAACCCACTAATCTGTCGAATTGCGCGGCAGGGAGCGTCGGATGAAGGCCCGGTTCCCATAAGAACACCGAAGCTGATCGGCGGGTCTCCTTGAGACTTTCGTATTGCCACTTTTTGCCGTCAATTTTTTCCTGCGGGAAAGGTGCAAATCGGACGGGATGTCTGGCCGCCAGCGAGGTGGCAAGTGAGGCCGTCGTTTGCCGAGCCGACCCGAGGGGCCAGTTAGAACAGCAGCCGAGCGCCGAATAAGTAGGGGCAGAAGCAGAGCTACCCGAGTGCCCCAGCGAGTACCCAGGCCGACGGCCCGACCTCGATCCTCGATCCGCTCTGGGCCACCGGGAGGGCCGGGACCCACTTCGGGTGCCGAAGGGCCGAAGGCACACACCGGGCGGTGCAGCGCGGCGCTCGGCGCGGCACAGAAGACCGGTGGAGGCGGCCAAAACCCCGGACGCGTTTTGAGCTCCAGAGTCGCTAAACGGGACTCGAATCGGCCGTGTGATCCCATCAATGGATTGCTCTCCGAACGAGGAATCCATTGGTGGGGTCACATGTTCGGTTCGAGGCCTGTGTAGCGACTCTGGAGCTCAAAACGCGTCTGGAGTTTTGGCCGCCTCCACCGGTCTCTAGGCCCACGGTGCGCAGGCGCGGTGGAGTGCCCTGCTCATTCCGATCTCCATCGCCTCTTTGCAGGACACCGCGAAGGAAGACACACGTTGGAGCAGAGTGCCGGGAAGCTCGCCGGAGCCCGACAGCCGTCCGGGAAAGCTAGAAAGCTAGAAAGCTGGGAAGCGGAAAGAGGAAGGGAACTAACTGCGCGTAAGCGGAATTCCTGCGCGGAATGCTGACATGCGGAGAGAGCGGCTGTCTGCTGCTCACCTGGCTCCGTTATTGCACTGTGGGGGGGGGGGGGGGGGGCCTGCCGTCTTTAATCCTGGAGCAATCAGGCTGGAGCCGAGTCACACACCGTGTTAATTTGTTCGTCGTGCAACCTTTCGCTCCGTGCTCCCATTGGTGGGGTCACACGTTCGGTTCGAGTCCCATTTAGCGACTCTGGAGCTCAAAACGCGTCAAGAGTTTTGGCCGCCTCCACCGGTCTTCTGGCCCACTGTGCAGGGTGCGAGGCTTGGGGTCGGCCACTACACCACTTTCCGAAGCGCTGCTGCCCGGCACTGCCCCGGCACTGCGCTGGAGAGCGTGCCACTCCACGGGGCGACATCAACATGGACCGCTGGACATCCCCCCCCCCTCGCTGCTGGAGCCGCCGCCTCTTCGGACACTTCTTCGCCCCCTGGAAAAAAGGGGGAGGGGGAGGTCGCCTTGAGGGACGGTTGGTGTCTTTCATAACCCTTGGTCGCGTCCCAGGCGGCGCCACTTCGCAAAGTCACCCCACCACATTCACTTGGAGTACACGAAAACACACGTTCGCACACACTCACACACACACACACACACACACACACACACACACACACACATTACGCACTGCATTGCACCTTCAAGATGCCCCTGCCGTGCTCGCTGCGGTGGGTTGCGGTGAGTGGGGTTGCCTAGACTCTCGAGGGTCGAATGCTTCCGTGCCCCACTTCCTGTCTTCGTAACGAACGGTGTCCCTACACCGTGAAAGCGGCCTGGATTCAACATCCAATAGTCTCGGAAGTTTAAATTCAAGAAAACGGCAAGGCGGTGATCATTGGATCGAGCGTGTTCCAATCGTTCTTCAAAGTAATTCCCGATTAGGTGATACTTTTGGTCGAAACGCAACGGCCAGCCTGCGTAGTCTCACCCCTGCAACAGGCAAAGCTCTCGCAAAAGGCTTTCACACTGTAAAGTCTGTTTGCGCTCACTCGAACTAACCTAGTGGTGTTGCATTTCCTGCGGGGAGTATGGACGGGGGAGGGATTGAAAGAGAGAGGGGGCGAGGGCCTTTGGGTCTGGCATCACACCGTGTTGGTTTAGGGCAAGAAGGAGAAGTGGCCATTGGCAGTGGGGTCATCGGCACCGACAAGACAGGACAGACGGACGGACGAGACAGACAGACAGACAGACAGACAGACAGACAGACAGACAGACAGACAGACAGACAGACAGACAGACAGACAGACAGACAGACAGACATGACAGACAGACAGACGGAGCAGGGCCGGTCAGGATGCCAAGGAGAGATATGACACCAGGGCGACCCAAGCAGCCGATCCGATCATGTAGCAATATCCGTAGTAGGCGGGGTTCGGGGTTCGAGGTCTGGGTTCGGGTCAGCTGGATGTGTGAATGTACAACGAGGGACCCGGCGTTCCATAACACATTCATCCCGTACGCCCGAAAGAAATGCAGGGGAAAGCGGGGGAAAAATAGTTTAGCGGTTTAGCGAAAAAACGACGGTAGGAAAATAAAAAGTGAGATGGACAGAAAGAAAAATAATTCCGTAGTTCTCCGCTATCATTAGCAGGGCCTGCAGGATAAGGAGCAGCTTGCGGGAAGAAAACGGAAGTAGAGGGGGGGGGGGGGCTAGAGGGGTCCGTGTGACGTTTCGCCCCACCTGTCGGCAGCCTGACCCCGGCCCAGCGTGGCCCAGCGTGGCCCGGCCCAGCCTCCCCTTACAATTGAGAACGTGACAATCTTGTGTAATGTGGGTGAGGTGAGCTTTACCTCCCAGCCAGCCCCCTGCAGGGCACGGCCCATGGCAGGGCGCATGGCACGGCCGGCCCCCTCGCCACAGCTGCCCTCCACCCTCCGAATCGAAATTTAGCCGCCTTCATAGTTGTCAGTATGAAAAGGTGACCTTTGGTTCGACGGGCCAGCCGGTAGGGGGACTGGGGACGTTTCGAAACGGGGACAGAGGTGGCTTCATTCGCCACGTACGCAATAGTGGCTCTCTCTCTCTCTCTCTCTCTCTCTTCTTTCCTTCCCTCCTCTCTCCCTCTTCCTCTCTTCCTCTCTTTTCTTCTCTCTCTCTCTCTCTCTGCCGAGAGGAACGCTTTGGAGTTAACCCGATTGGCAATCGGTGGCGTCTGGCGTAAAAAGCGAAATTAGGAACTCGGGGCCACATTGTTGGTTCCTGAGACGCGACTGCAGGCCCCGCAAACATGACGCCGCGCGCCGCGCGCTGCGCCCGCCCGACTGAAGCGCCGGAGCACACAGTCAGGCCAAAGTTGGGCTGCAGCGCGCCAAGTTACTGCAAACTTGAACACGACCTTCTATTGAAGACATCTTTCGCGTCTTCGGGGTGAGCCGTGCCGGGCCGTGGCGCGCGGGGTGGGGGCGGCCACTGCCGGCTAGAGGTGGCTAGTCATGTGGCACTTCCCCTTCTGTCTGTCTGTCTGTCTGTCTGTCTGTCTGTCCGACTGTCTGTATGCTCGTCCGGTGCGGTCGCCACCCAAACCCCAAACATACGCCCATGGTGGTGGTAGTTTTGGTTTACCGTAAGGGACGCCCTCGCCGCCCCCGCCGCCCCCGCCGCCCCCGCCGCCCCCGCCGCCCCGGCCGCCAAGTTGCACCGCAGGGCCCCTCCCCCACCCGTTGCGCTATTTTCGCACGTCCCTCGAAAGCGGTCACGCCAAAGCGAAAGTGCTTCTTCCACGAAATACCAAGCGAGCCGCTTCCTACACTGGGTTTTCGACGCCTTGCGAACTTGCCCCCTTGTTTATTGAAACCAAACGAATGGCTCTGGTTGGACGTCAAGATGTCGGCGTGGGACGCAGAGAGACAAGTCAGGTCGACTTGCAGCATGTTTCTTACCGTCAGAAAACTTTGCAGACCGTCCAATGTGACCTTAAACTGTCCAGTGCTGGCCAGTACCAAACGCTGACCTTAACGACAGACTTTTTAAAAAAATACATCCGGGGGTTGGATGTGTGTGCACTGTAGGCGTGTTTCGGTAGGGCTGCCTTTTCCTTTAATGCACCGCGGGACTTCCGGCGTATCCGGAAGCGGAGAAGCGCCTAAACGCCCCTGATGCGATAAATCCGTCTTGCCGTCGCCCCGACGCTTGCACCCTCACCTGGGCCAACCTTGGCACGCAACGCGACGCGACGCAACCCGGTCGACGAGCCCTCCCTCCCCCCTCCCAACCGGAACTTCCCATGGTGGCGGACACGTCTCGGCAACTTCTTAGCTGTGTCCGTCGTCTTACCCACTGCAGATTACTCCCCCTTCCCCTCCCCTTCCACTTACACAGTCACGTACTGGGGCGGGGCGGGGCGACTGCCGAGGTAAATAAGCCCCAACCCCTGCAGGCCTGCACACAATGGTCGCAGCGAAAGAAGACATTACGACGCCGAGTCAAAATGGAATCATCAGACAAACCAGCGACGAGGGTGATTAGCGTTTGAGTGACGTCGGCCTCGTTTCCGGCTTCCGGTTTCCGGCGCAGCCTGGCCGTGGGTCACGTGACTGGCGCACAGTGGGCCAGAAGGCCGGTGGAGGCGTCCAATACTCTAAACGCGTTTTGAGCTCCAGAGTCGCTTAATAGGACTCGAACCGAACGTGTGACCCCACCAATGGATTCCTCGTCCGGAGAGGCATCCATTGGTGGGGTCACACGTTCGGTTCGAGTCCCATTTAGTGACTCTGGAGCTCAAAACGCGTCCAGAGTCTCGGCCGCCCCCGCCGGTCTTCTGGCCCACTGTGGGGCCAGGAAAAAGCGCATCGATGTATGCCATTCGCTGGCCGCGCACTGTGGCGCCGCTCCAGGACAACTTGGCCCAATTTTGCAATGCGCCGTAAATCCGCTTTCCCGCCAAAGAGATTCATCGCTTCGCGCAGTCACGTTGGCAGCCCCGGTTGTTATTTTATTTTGGCGTCGCTCGGTTGGCACCGCCAGGTTCCTCCCGGTTCATCCGCCTCTCCATATCTCCCCGAATAAGAGCGGCAGCGAATTTATTTATCCGTCTCTGTCAGTTCCGCGCGGTTCCGCGTGCATGCTGCATGCCGAGGGGGGCGAGAGCGAGTCAAGTTTCGATGCTGCTCAAGGCGGTGCTGTTGGCGTGTGCTCTCACGTTCCACCTGCCGGATTCGGGACAGCCGCCTCCAGCCTCCGGCCCGGCGCACAGTGGGTCAGAAGACCGGCGGCGGCGGTCAAAACTCTAGACGCGTTTTGAGCTCCAGAGTCGCTGAATGGGACTCGAACCGAACGCGTGACCCCATCAATGGGTTGCGCTCCGAACGAGGAATCCATTGGTGGGGTCACACGCACGGTTCGAGTCCCCTTTAGCGACTCTGGAGCTCAAAACGCGTCTGGAGTTTCGTCTGCCTGCCGGTCTTCTGGCCCACTGTGCGCTGGCTGCGCCCCCGACAGAGTTTAAAACAAATAAGTGTTGCTTCTGACACGCGGCGTGGCATGGCGTGGGCGTATGGAGTTGCCTGGCGAGGCGTCGGTGGCAGGGCCTTCTATTATTCAGGCCATCGGCTGCTAGTGGGAACGATGCTCTCCGCCTCCGTTTCGAAAAGAAGGCCGTGTCGTGTCATCTTTCTGTTGGCGGGGGGATGCAGACCGCGGCCGCGAGTCTAGGACTCTCAAAACAAACGGAGCCGTGCCAGAAAACTTCAATCTAAAAATGCTCGGGAAACGCCAGTGGGAATGCTCCAGGCAGGAAAATGCTTTGAAAATGCTGCGAAAATTCCAAAGTTGCAACTGTTCCCCCTCGACCCTCCCTCCGCCCCCGAGATTGGCGTGGAGGTTTACGAGCGGCCGGCGATGCGGAGGGCATTGCCGACGGCGCGGCCGATGACGCGTTGGCAGTGGACACGCAGCCTCGCTGCCCCGCTGCATGCATCAGCCCGCAGGCCTAGGGACGGCTCGGCCGGGCCTGGCCAAGCTCCGCACATGCTCAAATTTACCGTTTCCGGGTCCGGCCCGATTTCTGCCTGCCGGTTCGGAAGAGGGTGGGGTGTGGGGTGGAGGGGGTGAGGGTGTTTGCGGCCGCACGCCCGGCCAGGACGTCCAAGCCCGCAGGGACGCCGCCCGCCGCCGGGGCCGCCGGGGCCGCCAGGGCTTCTGCAGCACCCTGTAAACAATGCGCCGGCCCGGCCTCTGCCCGCCGAGGACGTGGACGCCGTGGAGGCCGTGGAGGCCGTGGAGGCCGTGGAGGCCGTGGAGGCCGTGGAGGCCGTGGAGGCCGTGGAGGCCGTGGAGGCCGTGGAGGCCGTGGAGGCCGTGGAGGCCGTGGAGGCCAAAAAAGCCGTGGACACCGTGACGCAGGGGAGGTCGTGGAGGCCGTGGAGACGGTGGAGGCCGTGCCCCCGGACAGCCATTGGCGGTCGTCCAGGATTATTTTTCAGCCGGCGATGACAGTTATTGTTTTCTCAAGGCGGGACGCTAGGGGTGTGTCCGGCGGACACCCTGCCACGGCGTCGGCGGCGTCGCCACGGAGGAGGGAGGGTGACCGGACGGCCGGCCGGACGGCGGTACACCGCGAAAACAAGCAGCGGGAAGGGGCGCCAGCCCACAGACCGGTGGGGCGGACAAAACTCCAGACGCGTTTTGAGCTGCAGAGTCGCTGAACAGGACTCGAACTGTCCGTGTGACCCCACCAATGGACTCCTCGTTCGGAGAGCAATCCATTGGTGGGGTCACACGTTCGGTTCGAGTCCCATTTAGCGACCCTGGAGCTCAAAACGCGTCCGGTAGTTTGACCGCCTCCCCGTCCTCGGCGGGGCGGGCCGCGTTGACACTTCGCAGTCCGCGCGGGGCCGTGCGCCGTGCGTGTCGCGAGCGAGTCGCATGTGACTTGGCAGAGAGTGGAACACGGCAACAGGTGAAATAAATAAAACACAAACAAGCGACCTCTGCGGCCAGGGCGGCCAGGGCGGCCAGGGCGGCATTGACGAATTGTGGCCGGGTGGTGGGGCGGGGCGGGGCGGGGCGGGGCGGGGGCGGGGCGCGGGGCGTCCGGCAAGTGGGATTCGCATACACTGTAAGCCTCCACTCCGCCGGGCGCGCCGGGCGGGACCCCCTGGGCCAGGGCGGCCCAGGGCGAGCCGGGGTACTACTGTAGGGGCTATGCATACACTTGCCCAAAATCTGGAACCACGATCTCCCCTCCCCTCCCCCACCCTCGGCCGACTGCGGTTAGCCCTACCTGCTATGCCTGCTGTGGGGCAATAATACAAACAATTAGAATACGGCGAGGCGGGATTAAGATAACACTGAGCCGCGGACCGCCTGGCGAGCATTTATTTTTACAAAGAGAAACCTGCGCACTGTACTAATTGCTTTTCGAGTCAAAAGATTCAGTTTCGCGCACGCGTTTTGTGCGTGCCTCGTTGCGCGGCGTGCCCGTGTTGTGTGTGCCAATCCAGTGTAGGAGCCGACTTGGAATATTGAAATCCAAGCGCTCCTTTTTCGAGGTGTTCACGGGCGAGTTACTTTAAACATAGACTTTTTATTGAGAGGTTGCATCTGGTACCACATCCAGTATAAGTCATTCGAGTCCTTTCAACATCTAAATCACCCTGAAGCCTTTTTTTTGTCCAGCGACTCGTACAGTGCACTGTTTGTCCCAGCGTTTCTCCCCGGTACTCCGGCCAGCCCCTCCACTCGCCATTCGCCACCTGCACTCATCAATTCTCATACGTTCGGGCCTATCCTCGGGCTTCGGGCCGCGTTCGGGGGCCGACCGGAACGACTTGGAGAGAGAGAGAGAGAGAGAGAGAGAGAGAGAGAGAGAGAGAGAGAGAGAGAGAGGAGGCGGCAGCGCGATGACGTCACGGCAAACAGATCTGTCTCCATTCCGGTTGGGGCCGTCCACACGGTCCCAAGTGTCCGGCCAGCCAGTCGGTGCCACTCCAGAGCCACGCTGGGCCAACCACCAAAAAGCACTCGCACTCACTCACACACACACACACACACACAAATAACCAAAATATTGGCTGGCAGGCGATGCGTCTTGCAAATAAACGAGCGGTGAATGTGGCAAAGGCCATTCCTAATTTATGTACGCGGTCAAAGTTTGGCCGGACGGTGCGGCTCGGAACGGCTCGGCCCGGGGTAGGCGCGGCGGCGCGGGGCCCTCACGCTGGAATGGACGACTTTCGGCCCACTGACTCACTCGCCTCGGCCAACATCGGGCAGCATCGGCCGCCACACTGCCGACCCTGGGCCAGGCCTTCGCCAAGCCTCATCAATGTAAAAGGCTGCCAAACGCGCTGCCTAATTCCGCTCCTATCCATTTCCAAACGCGCCTTTGGGAAAAAGAAATTAATGGAATGGCGTGTCCGATGAGGCCGCGCCGCCTCGGGCCGCCGGCCTCGGACGGGTCAAATGATGGCGAGGGGCCTTCAGAAAGGAAAACAACAACAAACTCCGGCAGGTGTTTGAACCCGCTGACGTCAGTCTGAGGGGGAAAGTTGCCCATTTTCCGTATCGGAAGCACTCTGCCATTCATCCTCAGGAAGCTCCCAGATGCTTCCAGCTGCTTCCAGTGCCGTGGCGGCTCGGCCGGGGGAGCGCTCCGTGCTGGAGCCACGCTGGAGCCGCACAGTGGGCCAGGAGACCGGTGGAGGCGGCCAAAAGTCGGGACGCGTTTTGAGCTCCAGAGTCGCTGAATGGGGCTCGAACCGAACTTGTGACCCCACCAATGGATTGCTCTCCGAACGAGGAATCCATTGGTGGGGTCACACGTTCGATTCGAGCCCTGTTTAGCGACTCTGGAGCTCAAAACGCGTCTAGAGTTTTGGCCCCGCGCGCCCGTCTTCTGGCCCACTGTGAGCCGGGCTGGAGCGCGGCGTACCTGGAATTCTCCAGCCAAAAGGCCGCCTCACCTGTCATGGCAGTTCCAGCATCAATTACCCGGATCCATTCAGAAGCAATTGGCGGGCGTACCGCATGCTCCCACACACGCACACACACACGCACACACACGCGCACACACACACGCACGCTCACCTGCCCACGCTCGGGTTTGCGAGTTCGTGCGTGTGAGTACTGTATTTCATGCTCGCATTTGTTAATTAAATTGCTGCAGAATCCGCGAATTCACCAAATAGGCAGGGCGCGTTTACGCTCCGTGCCCCCCCCCCCCGCCCCTGCGAGAAAAGCATTACTCAGCACGAACAAGCCATGCGGCAGCAACCGTGAAATTCCAAAATACCTCGGCTGGCTGGGGTCATGCATTAGCCCCGGCATCACGGACGGGCGCGGACGGAGAGAGGAAGAGAGGCCGCAGGAGAGAAAGGAGATTGGAAAAGGAAACTAAGATGAGGAAGGGAGAGGGCAGAAAAGAAACTGTTTGCGATTAACCCGTTGCTTCGCACAATGCCTCTCCGAAGCCGCAGCGCATTCACAGTGGTTCTACGTGGCTGCGCCGCGCCAAGCGCGCATCGCACCGATGGACCTGCAAAAAGGGGAGGGGCAGTGCCTCTGTCTCGCAACACTCGGATGCATGCATCACGGGCCTGGCAGAAAGGCCAGCGGAAATGCAACCGGCCGCTGCACCGACCAGAGCGCCTCCCCTCTCCAGGAATGGTTTTTCATCCCCGTGTCTGTGCGCTTCGGTGCCGCACTCGGGATGCACCCCAGCAGCACCCGAGCATGGACTTTCATAGAGGCGTTCTCCTAAATCGAGCCGGAACCTACCACACGGACAGACGTAGCTCGAGGTACTGGGAGGGCCAGGGAAAACTCTTACGGAGACTGGGAGGGCCAGGGAAAACTCTTCCGGAGACTGGGAGGGCCATGGAAAACTCTTACGGTGACTGGGAGGGCCAGGGAAAACTCTTACGGTGACTGGGAGGGCCATGGAAAACTCTTACGGTGACTGGGAGGGCCATGGAAAACTCTTACGGAGACTGGGAGGGACAGGGAAAACTCTTACGGTGACTGGGAGGGCCAGGGAAAACTCTTACGGTGACTGGGAGGGCCAGGAAAAACTCTTACGGTGACTGGGAGGGCCAGGGAAAACTCTTACGGTGACTGGGAGGGCCATGGAAAACTCTTACGGTGACTGGGAGGGCCAGGAAAAACTCTTACGGTGACTGGGAGGGCCAGGGAAAACTCTTACGGTGACTGGGAGGGCCAGGGAAAACTCTTACGGAGACTGGGAGGGCCAGGGAAAACTCTTAGGTGACTGGGAGGGCCATGGAAAACTCTTACGGTGACTGGGAGGGCCATGGAAAACTCTTCCGGTGACTGGGAGGGCCAGGGAAAACTCTTCCGGTGACTGGGAGGGCCAGGGAAAACTCTTACGGTGACTGGGAGGGCCAGGGAAAACTCTTACGGTGACTGGGAGGGCCATGGAAAACTCTTACGGAGACTGGGAGGGACAGGGAAAACTCTTACGGAGACTGGGAGGGCCAGGGAAAACTCTTACGGAGACTGGGAGGGCCAGGGAAAACTCTTACGGAGACTGGGAGGGCCATGGAAAACTCTTACGGTGACTGGGAGGGCCATGGAAAACTCTTCCGGTGACTGGGAGGGCCAGGGAAAACTCTTCCGGTGACTGGGAGGGCCAGGGAAAACTCTTCCGGTGACTGGGAGGGCCAGGGAAAACTCTTACGGTGACTGGGAGGGCCAGGGAAAACTCTTACGGTGACTGGGAGGGCCAGGGAAAACTCTTACGGTGACTGGGACAGGGGGACCCAGGGAAAACTCTTCCGGTGACTGGGAGGGCCAGGGAAAACTCTTACGGTGACTGGGAGGGCCAGGGAAAACTCTTACGGAGACTGCGCGGTGGCTGTACTTCTTTCAGCGGCGTGCTGGGACTGCGGGACTGTCGCTGCGTCTTGTAATCTAGAGCCAAGTGTTATCTCCCGCCGAGATGTACAACGAGTGAAGCAAACTGTATCGTGCTTTCTTCCGTGGAGAGCCAGCCCTAAGTGCTGCGAAGGCAGGGGGGGGGGGGCTTACGTCGGCGGGCTTGCCGAGGTGCAGGCACGCAGCCATTAAGACGCTCAATTTCGCGCGGGGTGATGCGCGAAGCCGCCGCGAGATGGCGCACAGTGGGCCAGAAGACCGGGGGAGGCGGCCAAAATCCCGGAACACGTTGCGACCTCCAGAGTCGCGAAATGTGCCCAACATTCAGTTTTTTTGCTCCGTTTTTTTTTAAATTCCACAAGGTTTTATTTTCATTTTTTTTCTGATCTAATGGCCTTGCTCAGTTTTTCCCATTGGTGCCCAACTACGTATCCTCTTTCCCACGTTGCTCCGCGGGATCCAGGATTCGGTCGGCTTAATGCAAGAGAGAGAGAGAGAGAGAGAGAGAGAGAGAGAGAGAGAGAGAGAGAGAGAGAGAAGGCACCGTTCAGCTCAAGTGTGCCGTGGCGCCCCACCGCTCCACTCGGCGTGGCCCCGTGCAACTCGGTATCCCTGCAGGCCTGCAGGGCTTGGGGCCGCCTCGCCGCGGCTTGCCCTTTCCCCTCTGCGTCCCTGGGGGTCATTCGTTACTCGGGTTTCATAAACTTGCGAATAGCCCCCCCAGGGAACAATCCCGATGGCAAAGATTATATAGCTGCCCGCTGCAAAACCGCGGCGCTCCGCCGGCCACACGCGCTACCGGCTCGTCTCTCTGGCGCTGCGAAAGTTTTAAAGAAGCTTCGGAGCCAATACTTGCTCTGCAGGGACCCAGTGCACGGTGCACTGCGGGCCTGAAGACCAGCGCAGGTGGCTCAAACGTGTTTTGAGCTCCAGAGTCGCTAAACAGGAATGGAACCGAACGTGTGACCCCACCAATGCATTCCTCGCTCGGAGAGCAATCCATTGGTAGGGTCACAGGTTCGGTTCGAGCCCGATTTAGCGACTCTGAAGCTCAAAACTCGTCGAAGATTTTGACCGTCTCCACCGGTCTTCTGGCCCACTGGACTTGCAGCGTGAGCATCGGCCGTGACGCGTGCACGGCGTGCTCAGGTTGGCGGAACTTCACTTGGCGCTTGGTGACTGGAGAAACTCGTCAGAAGCAAAGCGAGGCACAGCCAGCCATGGCAGAAACAACGAGTCCAACAATTACACCCCCTGAGGGGTACCTGCATTTAGCCCCCTTGCCCCCTCCTCCTTCTCCCCCCCCCCTTCCTCCCCTCCGCTCCCATTGTCGTTCCGCGCCCCCATTGAAACGTACAGCTATACATCTCTTGCAGCGTGGGAGGAGGCTGGGGGCAGGCTGGGGGTGGCTGGGGGGCGGCAGAGACAAAAACATGAAAGCAAAGCAAAAACAGATTAAGGGGCCCTCTGGCTGGCCGGGAAAGTGAAAGTGTCACGTCCAATCATACTCGGCCCCGCCCCGCCCCGCCCCGCGAGCAACAAGCAACAAACAAGACGACAAATCATTTTTCCCGCCGACTGCCGGCCGGGCCATGCACGGCAACACGGCTCGTCCGCGAGCTTTGTTTGGAGCCGTCTGGGACTGTCTGGGGCCTCCCGAGGGGCGGGGTATCACAGTGGGCCAGAAGACCGGTGGAGGCGGCCGAAACTCCCGACGAGTTCCGAGCTCCAGAGTCGCTAAATGGGACGTGAACCGAACGAGTGACCCCACCAATGGATTGCTCTCCGAACGAGGAATCCATTGGTGGGGTCACACGTACGGTTCGAGTCCAGCGACTCTGGGGCTCAAAACGCGTCTGGAGTTTTTGCCGCCTGCGCCGGCCCGGCCCGGGCTGACTAGGGCTGAGACTCTCGTCACACTTTATAGCCGATCATTGCTGCTGATGATTGCCCACGCGCCGCGGAGCCCCCAACAAAAAGACCGAGGGCGTGAACGGCGTTCGACAGAAAACAGGAGCGTTCGGCTCGGCTCGGCGCTGCTCGGCTCGGCTCGGCTCGGCTCGGCTCGGCTCGGCTCGGCTCGGCTCGGCTCGGCTCGGCTCGGCTCGGCGCGGCTCGGCTCGGCTCGGCTCGGCTCGGCTCGGCGGCGTTCGCGGGGCTGCCTTGTCTTATCACTTCGTTTACATGCCGACTCGCGGCACGCTCGCCGACTGCGAATCGCCCTTTAATTCCTGGCGACTCCGGTTCCCTTCAGTCGCCGAGGCTCAGTCAGGAACGGCAGCAGAAAGGACACTTTTAAGTTGAAACGTTTTTCAAAAAAAAATTCAGATTGACTGCAAAAGTTTGTTTTGTTATTATATAAAAGGAGCACAACTGTATAGTTGTAATTTTTTTATATTTTATCGACAGACGGACGGACGGACGGACGGACAGACAGACAGACAGACAGACAGACAGACAGACAGACAGACAGACAGACAGACAGACAGACAGACAGACAGACAGAGGCAGGTTGGAGACGCACTCTGGGTACTCCGCGGCAGGGTAACACAGCCGGTCATAAAAATGCATACTTTACGGGCAAGGTGACAGATCTGGGCTGTTGCAGATAAATAAGGAGTTACGCTACACTGTAGCCTCGAGTAGCTTATTTAGCCGCAGTCGCTATTTTTCATGCGTTGCACAAAGGTTTCTCCTACTCTCGAGAAAAGAGTTCGCAGCCCTTGCACAAATAAACTAACGAAAAACTTTTCTTTTTTTTTTCATTTTTGTAAACGTATTTTTTGTGTTTCAAAAAAAAAGTTGTTTTTGTGCGAATATATGATATGCCCCATTCGTGAAATTGAGGCATGTGTGTACCGAAGAGACGCAGTACGGGGTGGGGGTAGTAGTTTGTATAAACACAAACAAAGTCCCCGGCGAAGGGAGGGCTTTGGGGCGAAGAGAGAAAGAGAGTGGGAGGTAGGCACAGGTGCAGTGGTGAGAGGGAGAGAGAGAGGGGTGCTGGCAGTGTGGTGACGTGCCGAAAATTGCCTCACAGGCGACCAGCCTTTTTCGATGGAGCGGGTCGCGTACTGGGGCCTCCTCCTCTTCAATTGTTGCCATTTTTCACAATTAATATTATTTTCACTTTTTGTTTCGTTTGCGCTGCAGGGAGTGGTGGGCGGCCGAAGAGGGGGATTGTTTGATTGAGTAACAACACGGCGCCTAGAATGAGGACGGCTGACTTCACGCGTGACCGGGGCTGGAAGTGACCCGCCTTGGTCCCTCGGTCGGGCCTCGGTCGGGCCTCGGTCACACCGCAACCCCCAGGACGCGTGGTCCGGTGGAGCCTGCCAACCACAGCCGTTTCGTAACCCGTTCCCCGCCCCCTCGACACCTCTCTCTCTCTCTCCCTCTCTCTCTCTCTGTCTCTCTCTCTCTCTCTCTCTCTCTCTCTCTGTCTCTCTCTCTCTCTCTCTCTCTCTCTCTCTCTCTCTCTCTCTCTCTCTCTCGTTACACTTGAGAGGACAGTCCGCGAACGGCCGAGCCGAGACCAGAAGCTGAACACGCAATTTGTCCACCTCGTCCAGCTCATTAATTTTTTCTGGACGGACGGCGCCGCAGGGAGGCGAGAGCGAGACAGAGATAGCAGGGAGAGAGAGAGGGAGAGAGAGAGGCGGCAGTAGAAAAAGCTACACGGCGCGTGCAACGGCTGCAACGACCAAGTCGCGACCCCACGCTTCGCACGGCGAGACACACACACACACACACACACACACACACACACACCGACGAAGAAACGCGCGAGAGTGTCCTATTACTCACTACATTCACCTCACCTTGAAGAAGGCACTCCACAGGCGCCGTGCTGGTGTTGTCCGCTGCGCGCCGCAGCGCCACTGGTTGCCTAGCCTCTGGTTCGCAGGCGCTTCTTGAACTGAGAGCGAGGAAGAGAGGAGCAGGGATGGGCAAAAAGGCCTGGGTCCCATTCGGTCGGAAAGTGGTTGAATCTGAAGCACATTCTTTTGTTTGCTGACTTTTGGCGGCCAGTCAAAGGCCTCCCTCGACGCTCTTCTATTCTAAGACTCTACTCTTTCATGCCCGGTCTTTGACCGCAGCTAGTTTGAGAGCAGTGGCCTCACAAAGTTGGTCGAAAAGTGATTGAATCTCCAAAACTATCATTGTGATTATGGCGGATTTCGTTGATTACTTCGCTCATTACCAACTAGACGTGACTATCTGGAGTTGGCTACCCCATTGGCTCTCACCGCGGTCTTCTAGTTCTTCCTTCCTGGCGGTTTTTCTGGTCGTCGCAGACACCTTGCCTCTCCACTGCCTGCCGCCTCGTCAGCGGCCACCTCTCGGCCACAGCCCCCCCCCCCTTCTGCCCCGACCCGGCGACTTCCGCAGCCCCACTTCCGGTCCGGGTGCAACGCCGCGTCACTTCCGGGCAGCCTGTCACCCAACCTGCCGCACCGCCCTGCCGGGCCAGGCCAGCCCAGGCCGAGCCAAGGGCTGGCGGCTCGGTCTGTCCGGCCGCGGAACGCAGGCCACTTCCGGCTCCCCACTTTCAGGTCCTTCCAGGACCTTTCCAAGACCTCCAGGGCCTTACCATGACCTCCAGTGCCTTACCATGACCTCCAGTGCCTTACCATGACCTCCAGTGCCTTACCATGACCTCCAGTGCCTTACCATGACCTCCAGTGCCTTACCATGACCTCCAGGGCCTTTTTAGTTCCTCCAGTGCCTTACCATGACCTTCAGGGCCTTACCATGACCTCCAGGGCCTTTTCGTGACCTCCAGGGCCTTTTCGTGACCTCCAGGGCCTTTCTATGAACTCCAGGGCCTTTCCAGGACCTCCAGGTCATGAGCAAACATTCCCCGCGATGCACTAGTTTCGCAAGAGTTGCCGAGTATGCAGGGTGAGGTTGGCAACTTTTTCGACACTGGTAGTTTTTCCGAGCATTCGTGACAACACTGGCAGGCGGGCGGCGAGTCCCAGGACGCCACTCTCTTCCGACCGGCCGAGACAGTGATGGTGCGTCTATGGGCAGGCAGGTCCCTCGGCAGAACCCTGTGCTCCATCGCCGCGCTGCTGAGGCCGCAGGGTTCCCGCGAGCGGCCCAGTCCGGCCCAGCGCTGCGTTCGGCAACCCTCCGTTTCGGCAATGCTCGTTCGGCAATGCTCGTTCGGCAGTGCTCGTTCGGCTCGTCCGCGTCCGGCATCGCGGCCGAAGCGAGCCGAAGCCTCCGATTCGGTTCCCCTGGGACGCGCCGGCCACGCTGGCCGCGCCGGCCGCTGCAGCGCGGAGTATCAGAATAAATCAGCACACTTTTGGCATGGGGCGTTTAACGTATGGTGCCCAGCGGGGCTGCTGTCTGTCTGTCCGTCTGTCTGTCCGGCCGTCTGTCTGTCTGTCGGGTGTTGGCCCCGGAAGGCCTCAAGCCAAGCGCGCTTGAAACAGGGCATGGGTGGTGTCGGGGTGGGGCACTATAGAGAAGTATTGGCGGAGAACAGGAAAATTAAAAACAAAGCAATTTGCGTTAACATTCTGGAAGCAAAGAAAGCGACTTTTTTAAGATTAAGTAAACCCTTCCCCCCAAACAAAATCGACTTTTAAATTCAAATTCTCAGGATTTAAATTGGAACCGGTTCGACTCGGTGCCGGGCCCCAAACCTAAACCACGTTGTGCTGAGTGGTCGACTGGGAAAGAAGTGGCGTTCGGGGGGGGCGGGGCGGGCGGGCGGGGCGGGGCGGGGCGGGGCGGGGCGGGGCGGGGCGGGGCGGGGCGACAGAAAGCGCAGGACAAGAGGGCGCAGGCTGGGCGTGCTACTGTCAGCGGAATAGAAGGAGTGCATAATGAACCAAAGCGGGGCTCCCGACACCTCCCCCTCCCCCTACCCCGCTCTAGTGATTAAATGACTGGCGTGTACACGGCGCTGTCAGCTCCACTTGAGCAGGGCGGGGCGTGGCGGGGCGTGGCGGGGCGTGGCGGGGCGTGGCGGGGCGTGGCGGGGCGTGGCGGGGCGTGGCGGGCGTGGCGGGGCGTGGCGGGGCGTGGCGGGGCGTGGCGGGGCGTGGCGGGGCGTGGCGGGGCGTGGCGGGGCGTGGCGGGGCGTGGCGGGGCGCGGCGGGGCCCAGGCCCTGGCGGGGCAGCGCTAAACAGCCCTACGCGCCGCACTCCACACTCGGCTCGGCGGGGCCAGGGGTCCCCGGTTCGAATACCGGCCTCTCCGGGCGTTTCCATTTTGGACCACGTGTGGCGATGTAATTTACTCGCCACTATGATTCGTGGCCGGGTTCGGAGAGGGGGAGGGGGAAGGTGTTCGCAGTGGGGCGTCGGTGCCTCCGCCTCCACGGCATAATCCATCTTCCAATGGAGACGAAAAACACACAACTTGGCGGAAACGTATCGAAGAGTGCGTGGCTCACGGGCCACGTGTGTGTGTGTCTGTGTGTTTAAGGAAGACCTGATTGAAGTCCTTCCGGCCCCCTCCAATGCAATCCATTGGTGGGGTCACACGTTCGTTGCGAGCCCTGTTTAGCGACTCTGGAGCTCAAAACGCGTCTAGAGTTTCGTCCCGGCCTTCTGGCCCAGTGGAGGGCAGCAAGAGGGTCCATGAAAGGAGCATCAGGAGCACCAGGCCCATTCCGCACAATTAAAAGGGCTTCAGTATCACCGAACTCCTGCCAAAGTCATTATTATCTCGCCCGGGCCGCAGAGCTCGCAATCGATCCGGGAGGAAAAAAGGCGTGCCAACCAACGGATCCGCAGGCAAACAGTGCGCCTTGCAATCCGAGTTCGCGGCACGCCATTGCAGTGCATGGAGTGCTTGGATGGCAGCGGGATTCCGGGAAGCTTTCAAGCGCTGTCCGGCAGCGGGGCCGCTCTTCGGGAAGCCTCCCCCACCACGGCAAGGCCAGGAGACCGCGGCCAAAACTCTAGACGCGTTTCGAGCTGAAAAGTCGCTGAACAGGACTCGGACCGAACGTGTGACCCCACCAATGGATTCCTCGTTCGGAGAGCAATCCATTGGTGGGGTCACACGTTCGGTTCCGAGTCCCGCTTAGCGACTCTGGAGCTCAAAACGCGTCTTTTGTCCGCCCCCGCCGGTCTTCTGGCCCACTGTGCGCGGCATGTTCCCCTCGATCAGCCAATGAAAGGAGGCAAATGGCGCATCACCTGGCCGGGGCTTCCGTTTCGCAAAGGGACCTCTGTAGCGCCCACACTGTAGCGGCAGGGGGAGGGGCCGGGAGGGGGGGGGGGGCGGGACTGTCATCACATATCAATTAGTGATGCAAATGACTTCCCGCGGGTGTCGCTGCCACACGGCGAGGAAATCCTCCGGGGCCCTTATTTGCACGCCCGTAAGTGTGTGCGTGTGTGTGTGAGAGTGTGGGTGTGTCAGTGTGTGGGCAAAACGCCTGCGGGCCGGGTAGCGAACGGGTCGCACGCCTGGTCACGGTAAAGCCGAACACGTTTACACGCACACGTTGAAACGTCCATTTGGCGGGCCCGGAGGTGGCCCACCCCAGCGAGCCACCTTCAGAGAGAGAGAGAGAGAGAGCGAGAGAGAGAGAGAGAGAGAGAGAGAGAGAAAGAGAGAGAGAGAGAGTTGACGATACCTTCGTCCTTGGAGCACACCCTCGCAAGGGCGTTTTGCTTCTCCGTACGACGTTTTGCATGGACTGCACGTGTGTACATCATTAGAGGCGTTCGCCGAACCTGTGCACAGTGGGCCAGAAGACCGGTGGAGGCGACAGTTCTCAAGACGCGTTTTGAGCCCCCAGAGTCGCTAAATGGGACTCGAACCGAGCGTGTGACCCCCACCAATGGATTGCTCTCCGATCGAGGAATCCATTGGTGGGGTCACACGTACGGTTCTAGGCCTGTTTAGCGACTCTGGAGCTCAAAACGCGTCTAGAATTTTGGCGCCCCGACCGGCCTTCGGCCCACTGTGCGTGGGCCGAGCCGACCTGGCGTCTTATTAGCTTTGCGGGCAGGCCGCGCGGGGGCGCCTTTGTCGCCAGTGCCTCATCAACATCGACTCCTCGAGGATTCCGCGAACAGCCTGGCAGTGGCCTGGCAGTGGTCTGGCAGTGGTGGCAGTGGCCTGGCACGTGCGAGGGTGGATTAGTACCGAGGTGGGTAGCAACAAAAGAATAGATGGCAGGAGCCGGCAGACAATGTTTTGGAAAATGTTTCGTTTTACTTTTGGGCAAAACCTATCAAATCGATTGGATATGGATAATAACGTTTTACTTTATTTGTATTTTTGAACCGTCTGATTATTTTCCATGAGGCGTACCTCGCCCGTGTTCCAAAACGAAACAATCATCTTAAAATCACAAATAAACAACAGAATGTGTCGGCAAGGTTTTCACCGCTCAAACTGGCCTCGCGCGCGGACGAGGTTCCGCGAGTCGCCGCGAGATGGCGCTGCGCGCGCCGAGCCGCCGCACGCTCGCGGTGGCGACCTAGGTTAGCGTAGTAACTAATTTGTAAGCAATTCCAGCTCACAGTCATGTGCGTTTTCGCGACTTCCTCGTTACTGAAGTATATTAGAGGCCACGTTCCAAGTGCGTCTGACTGTCTACATCATCGCCGACGACGACGAGAGCTGCGACATCGGGATCGTGGGCCTTTCAACCCGGGTGGCGACCGAGCCGACGGTCACAAGGTATTGGGGAGCTCCGGAGGGAAGTAGTCTTCTTGGAGGGGCGGGTCCGAGCGCTTTGAGATAGAGCCCGATCTTCTCTACTGCACTTGCAAAAGTCGTGAGGGGGTTTTGCGACACGAGCGGCCTGTAGACTGATTCCCAGAATCGTTTCCGGCGCTCTGTCCTCTCTCGCACCTGTCAGGGCCGCCCCTGAGTGCGAGGGAGACAGGTGATGGGGCGGATCAACACGCCCGCGAGCACGCGAGGAGGGCCAGCGGACTCGCAAACTCACGCAGCAGCCTCTCGAAGCACCGATCCAGGTCTACAAACGATGACCAACTATCCCCATCAGCGCGAAAACGGCTAGGCGCGCGTCCCGAAAGCGCCGCCGGGACCGGGGATCGAACCCGCGCCCGTCGGAGAACGGACGGAATTACTTGGACGGCATGATGGTGCGAAGCGCAGAGCAGCGCCGAGCACGGCCAGCCCAGCAAACAAGACAAGTTGCGCTCTTTTGCAACTTTGCTTCTTTTACGGAGAGCATCAAAATGGGCGGTTCGCCGCGGGCTTGCGATACAACTTTCATCATCTTAGCCGTGGCCGTGACCTCCACGGGCCTCTGGGACAACGAGCCATCCGGGGGCTAAGTACTTCCAGAAATGAGAATCTGCCGGCGGTACACTCTAATGGCCTTTTTAAAAACCTGGCGAGGGAGAAAACCTCAGGGCACTTTCACCGGTGGAGTAAATAAGTTCAATCAGCAAAGGGTTTTTCTCGTCACCACGCGTCCATGACCCTTTTTTGAGCTCCAGAGTCGCTAAACGGGACTCGAACCGGACGTGTGACCCCACCAATGGATTTCTCGCTCAGAGAGCAATCCATTGGTGCGATCACACCGTCTGTTCGAGTCCCACTTCGCGACTCTGGAGCTCAAACGGCGTCCAAAATTTTGGCCGCCTCCACCGGTCTTCTGGCCAGTCCACTGTGAGGCCTCTGTGAATGCGAATAGGACTCGCCACTGCGACGCGGCCAATGCAGCGGTGCATTCCTCCGCGAGGCGTTTGCGCCTTTTCGCGTGAGGACGCGGAAACTCATTCCCAACTCGGCGCGCTGGTCGAGTGCACGGGGCTGCGGCACAGTGGGCCAGAAGGCCGGTGGAAGCGGTCAGAACCCCGGACGCGTTTTGAGCTCCAGAGTCGCTAAATGGGACTCGAACCGAACGTGTGACCCCACCAATGGATTGCTCTCCGAACGAGGAACCCATTGGTGGGGTCACACGTTCCGTTCGAGTCCTTTTAGCGACTCTGGAGCTCAAAACGCATCCGGGATTTCAGCCGCCTCCGCCGGCCTTCTGGCCCACTGTGCGCCAGGCTGCCGGGATGCAGCCAGCCCGCACAACAACAGGCCTGGGCCGGAATGCCTAGATGATGTCGGTGCTCCGCAGAGAAAAGCACACTGTTTCGCCAACAACTGCAGCGCGGGCCGCGCGGAGCGCTGATTCGACAGTTGAAGTGGCCGAGACAACACAGGCGGGCGGGCGGGCGGGTCGGACGGACTGGAGCGGCGAAGCGCGCGAAGCGGCCCGCCGATCGAACAGGCAGATGCACGGCCGGGGAAAACAAAGAAAGAAAACGTCGGGTCATGTCGCCGTAAACTGAAGACCGAGTCTAAGATTGACATGCGCGAGGGCCCCCGGGATAGGAGCTCAGGCCTAGAAAGGGCAGAGAGAGCTGCTGGGTAGCTGACTGCCTACCAACCTTCTTGTTGTTGTTGTTGTTGTTGTTGTTGTTGTTGTTGTTGTTGTTGTTGTTGCAGTAACGCTACGCGCACCGCCGTCGCATCGCATAAAAATCATGGCCACTTTAAGGGGCCAATATATTTTTTGAAGGAGGTCGAGCCCTCGGAACGCATCCGGTTTAAGGGGCTACCTCGGTGCGGAGGGGGAGGGGGGGGGAGGGGGGATCTGATCGCGCGGGATAGCCGGGCGGGATATTTCAGTGCGGTGCTGCGGTCCCCGCGCGCTGCAGGCGATGAAGGTGGTGCGACATGCCCCGCCCCGACACTGTAAAAGGCAGCGCCCAGTGGGCCAGACGACCGGTGGAGGCGGACAAAACTCTAGACGCGTTTTGAGATGCAGAGTCGCTAAATGGGACTCGAACCGAACGTGTGACCCCACCAATGGATTCCTCGTTCGGAGAGCAGTCCGTTGGTGGGGCCACACGTTCGGTTCGAGTCCCCTCGGAGGCCGTCCATGCTGCGACAGACCTGAGATCCTCTTTGTCGCGGCATTCAATTAGAAGATCGTCCCGCCGGCGGATTCATTGATGCATTAGGCCTTTTTCATCGCGCGAGCTTTTATTTGCGTTGCAGGTGCGCCATTCCGCAGTAGGCCACGGCGCGGCACGCCACGGCACGGCACGGAGGGTAGTAACATTGAGGAAGCGCATCTTAACTCTCCGGGCGATCATAAAACGGTGGTGGGATGAGGTGCTGCTGGGGAGGGAGAGGGGCGCACAGTGGGCCAGAAGACCGGTGGAGGCGGCCAAAATCCCGGACGCGTTTTGAGCTCCAGAGTCGCTAAATGGGACTCGAACCGAACGTGTGACCCCACCAATGGATTCCTCGTTCGGAGAGCAATCCATTGGTGGGGTCACACGTTCGGTTCGAGTCCCATTTAGTGACTCTGGAGCTCAAAACGCGTGCGGAGTTGGCCGTTTGAACGCTTGCGATTCGCTTGCGATGCACTGACGGGGCCAGACAAGCCGGTCATGCAGCGAGCGGCCCGTCGTGAATAAAAAAGCGGCCTTGTCTTTAAAGTTTCACCTGCATGCGACCGGGGGGCGGCCCAAGGGGCGGAGGGAGCCAGCGGCACCCCGCGCCGCCCCGCGCCGCCGTGGGCATGCTGGTCGTGCTGGTTGCGGAACGCAGACACGTCCTCGGCTACACCGGGCTGCCACCTCCACCCCCTCCCCAACCCCGCGGCCCGCGCACTGGACGTTGCTCCTGCGACAGGTGCAGCTGGATTACTGTCTCTCTAGGCCTGCCTGGAGCCTGCCTGGAGCCTGCCTGGAGCCAGTGCGGAGACAATGCCCTCATTAGACGCACTGTAACTGCGAGACACTTTCGCTCTCTTGCTTTCGTCGCAGCGAGCCGCGCTCCCTCGCCCTTCACCCTGCAGGGCCCTGGCCGCGACTCACACATCACGCTCGCACCCTGCGTCACCGTCCATACTTACAGCGACTCAAACCGAACGTATGGCCCCACCAATGGATTCCTCGTTCGGAGAGCAATCCATTGGTGGGGTCACACGTTCGGTTCGAGTCCCATTTAGCGACTCTGGAGCTCAAAACGCGTCGACGGTCACGCGCAGCACTGCCCTGCACACCGGGAGTCGTGGCTCTGTCTCTCTCGCACGCTCATGGCACGCCCTGTGAGTGCGAGAGAGACAGAGCGACGAAAACCACCTCCGGAATCGGTCTGCAGCCTCTCGCGCCCCTGTGTGTAATCCCGGTGCATCACGCGTCCGCGTGGTGGCCACCGTGCAGGGAGGGGAGGGGAGGGGAGGAGGGGAAGGAGGGGAGGGGAGGGGAGGGGAGGGGGGGGGAGGGGAGGGAGGGGAGGAGGGGAGGGGGAGGAGGGGGAGGAGGGGGAGGAGGGGAGGGGAGGGGGCTTGCGGTTGCGCTCCCCCAGGTAACGCCGACGTACCGCGCGTACCGCCAAAGCAGCGGAATGGCCCCGTTGCCTCTCGTGTTTTATGCGTCAGCTCTCGCGGTGGTGAGGAGCATCCCTTGGAATGGCGACTGGGGGGGGGAGGGGCGTTAGCGGTCGAGCAGCTGGTACAGGCGGGCGTTAGGACGGCGTTAGGACGGCGCATGCACGCACGCCCATTGAAAAAGAAAAAGTCGGGGAGGAATTCCACGTCGCCGTGACGGCCTTGTCGGCGGTGCCGGCGTGCCACACCGGTCGGCAAAGATTCCCTCGCGCGCCACTGTTTAAACGGGTGCCAACCTCAGCCTCGGTAGGCAGGCTGGGTTGGCAACCCTATCAGCAGAATTGTGTCCCCCACGATCCACCAAACATTCCCACCAACCAACATTCTGCGTTGGTTGTTGTTGTTTTTTAAAAATATTACTTTTGAGGGAGGGTTGGGGGTGTTTCGAGGAGAAATGGTTTCGGAAATGCCAGAGGAAAAGGAAGCGCGTTTTTCCGAGTTCCGTGCCCGCTCTTTGAATGGGTGGGAGGCTTCGTACATTTTGCATACGCACTCACACACACGCGGCACACACTCACACACTCGCAGGCCGGCACACAACGGACCGTCGTCACCCATCGTTAGCAATCATTGTTTTCAGGCGAGTGGCCGCCTACACCTTCACGAGGGGGCTGTTCAGTTCGCGTCGAAAAGGGCCCCGCGGTGTTGGTAGAGAAACACAAACTTGTTGTTTTCAGTCATTAGTTTGATTTTTTTATTTAGTGCGCAATTGAAAAGGGGTGATGTGAAAGCAATTAAGTGGCAACCTATTGATTATAGTGCATGGGGTGACGTGATAGGCAGCAGGAAAATTGACCGGAGAGAGAGAGAGAGAGAGAGAGAGAGAGAGAGAGAGAGAGAGAGAGAGAGAGAGAGAGAGAGACAGTTCATTCGGGCATGGGTCTAACAGCTGTTAATTAATATTGATACAGGAGACACGAGGCAATGGCACCCCTCCCAGGCCGGCCTTGTTATGCTTTCTCTTTCTATGCATCCACATCCCTCACATCTCTCTCCCCCCCCCCTCTCCCTCTCTCTCTCTCATTTCTCAGTGCCACACACGTCATGGAATAGGCGGCCGGAGAAAGGCAGTCATCAGCATTATTGTTGCCATTCATTGTTTTGACCGGCTCCCTCCGCGAGTCTAATAAGGGGGCGGGGGAGGGAGAGAGAGAGAGAGAGAGAGAGAGAGAGAGAGAGAGAGAGAGAGAGAGAGAGAGAGAGAGAGAGGAGAGGAGAGAGAGAGAGGAGGAGAGAGGAGAGGGACAAGGGAAGTGAGGGAGAGAGCGGGAAACAGAGTGAGCGAGAGCCGCTATTAAACAGTGCTCTATACGACTCTCACCCGCTCGCTGCGCGAAACTTTCACCCTTCACTCCCTTCACTCCCTTCACTCGCTTCACTCGCTCCGCCGCGAGGCGCGGGAGGATGCCCCTGCAAAACGTGCTGCAGTATAAACCACGGCCCAGCCCCAACTTGCAGCCCCGGCTCGCAGCTCCCCTCAATAAACTCATAATTTCCTCCGCTCCCGTTCACACGCCTAACACCCCTAACGTGATTTTGGGTGTCGGCGCGTCGCCGCCGGCAGTGGGTGGTTGTTGCGCTCTGCTGTCGACTGCGCACAGTGGGTTTGCCACAAGACCGGTGCAGGCGGCCAAACTCCCGGACGCGTTTTGAGCTCCAGAGTCGCTAAATGGGACTCGAACCGAACGTGTGACCCCACCAATGGATTGCTCTCCGGACGAGGAATCCATTGGTGGGGTCACGCGTTCGGTTCGAGTTCTGTTTAGCGGCTCTGGGGCTCAAAACGCGTCTAGAGTCAAACTGCTGGTGACTCGGCGACGCGGCGTGATGCTGCGGTCCGACCGGAACCAGTGTATCTTCCGCCTTCGGGGCTAAAGCACTGCCTTTCTATAAATAAAGCGGACGAGGGATGCGCCCCCACCCCCACCCCCCCTCCCCTCCCCCGATCGGCCACGAATCCCGGTGGCGAGGGAAGCCCTTCTAGGGTGCGCCAGACCCTTTCGCGCCGTGTCCTCGGGGACGCAGGGCGGCAGCACCATGGCAGCACCATGGCAGCACCATGGCAGCACCATGGCCCCGAGCCGCGACACGTACAGGCCCACGCCTGCGGGGCAGGCCGGGGCCCCACACGGCGCCACAGGCATGCTCCCCACGGCTTCCGCCTAACATTATTTTTTTAGGACCGGTCAAAATCTGGACGCCTGGGAGGCCAAGGTAGCCAGCCCACAGTGGGCCAGAAGACCGGTGGAGGCTGCCAAAACTTCAGACGCGTTTTGAGCTCCGGAGTCGCTAAATGGGAGTCGAACCGAGCGTGTGACCCCACCAATGGATTCCGCGTTCGAAAGCAATCCATTGGTGGGGTCACACGCTCGGTTCGAGTCCTGTTTAGCGACTCTGTTGCTCAAAACGCGTCCGGGGTTTTGACCGCCTCCACGGGCGAAAAGGCATCAGATCCTGCAGTGGCGTGGCGGCGCGGCTGCCGACGCGAATGCTGCACCACCATTCTTGGTCCCCCCCCTCCTACCCGCAGCTCCCCCGCAAACTTTGCCATCCATTTCTTTTTATCATATTTCACTTGATGTTATTGCTTCTTTTATGTACTATACACTGTACGCTCGTAATCCAGGAGAAGGACGCAGATAGAGGGGGAGGGGGTCGTCTCGACGGGGATCCTGGCCTGCGGTACGTACCCGTTAGGACTACGAGAGAGACAGAGAGAGACGCCGGAATGGGGGTTGCCGGGACTTCCTGAACGGTAACACCCACACTAGACGCCCACATTAAGATGGCCAAGCGGACACAATCACACACTCACACAAACACAGCAAGCACATCAGCTCGTTTCACCCCAGTCGGGGCGTTTGCTTTTCTCTCTCTCTTCTCTCTCTCTCTCTCTCTTCTCTCTCTCTCTCTCTCTGCTAGTTCCAGTGGTTGGGCGTGAGAAGGTGCGCGAAATGAAAAGGTTTGGCTGTTGTGCTGCCCTGGCCCGCTCACTCAGGGAGAGCGTCAGGCAAACTACTACAGTAAAAATAAATGAGTGGCCATAAAATGGGACATTAACAAGCCGGTGCCCGAAGGGCTGTAGGGACGGGGGCGGGCCAGTCAGTCCGCACCCTTCTTTCCGCGAGCAGCTCTGCATTGAGAGAGAGAGAGAGAGAGAGAGAGAGAAGGGCGTTGTCCGAGTGACCGACAGGGCGCAGAGAAAAGCACGTCGGTGATTCGGATGAAAGCGACGGTCAGAAAGCGCGGCAGATTCGAAAACGAACCTGAATACCGATCTGTTCTTTGTTGTCGATTTTTTTGGAGGGTGGGGTGCTTTTTATTCGCATTCACTGTGGCCGCGAGGGGCAAACGTGATTCAGAGAAGAGAAGAATTCGACTTTCACGCATTGTGTATTTCTTCACTCCTCACCCGTTCTCAGCCAACATTTGAATGCGGCTTTCCGAATAGATGCATCCCTGCTGGCGAGCGTGCTCGTCCAGAGTGGTGGAGAAGCTCCGTGGAGCGCATCCATTGCGAATGCACCACAGTGGGCCAGAAGACCGGTGGAGGCGTTCAAACTCCGGGACGCGTTTTGAGCTCGATAGTCGCTAAATGGGACTCGAACCGAACGTGTGACCCCACCAATGGACTGCTCTCCGAACGAGGAATCCATTGGTGGGGTCATACGTTCGGTACGAGTCCTGTGTAGCGACTCTGGAGCTCAAAACGCGTCTAGAGTTTCGGCCGCCCCCACCGGTCTTCTGGCCCACTGCGCCGCGCCCGGCCGCGCCGCTCCCCTCCAAGCCCCTCGCGTTCCCTCAGGATGCCGCGGCGTGCGGCAGTGTGCCTCCCACGGGGACGCCAGCCTAATTGCCTTAAATTTGCAGTCCTCGGCTGCACTTCGGCCGGCCGCTCCCGAACCTGACGCTCCGTCTCGCTCGCACGCCCCGCCGCGCCCCGCCGCGCCGCGAGAGAGACAGAGCAGCCACCCTTGAGGGAGGGGCTCAGGGTGTGGCCACCGTAAGGGTTTCCCAAGAAACCCGCGGCAATAAAACTTTGATAATAGTCGCCCCACCCCGAAACTCCCACAACACGAAAACCGAGGAGCTTTTAGGGTGGTGTTTCGGCGACAGTTCCTAATTAAACTTGTCGAAATTTTTGCAGACGCGAGCTGAGCATTGGCGACGGCAGGGCCGGTTTAGTACCCGCGTAAAATTACACGGAGGAGAGCCGCCTGGCGGGACAACCCCTAAAACCCCAGAACCTTAAAACCCTTAAACCCGACAAGGCCCCGCGAAGGCCCGCTGAAGGACCACTTGGAGCTCAAAACGGGTCTAGAGTTTGGCCGCCTCCACCGGTCTTCTGGCCCACTGTGCGCTTGGGGCCGAATGGCACGCACGGGCCAACAAGATAGCGGCAAAATGAGCAACGAAATCAACAAAGCAAGAGCATTGCCAATCACAAACAGAGCAGCACGCGTCCAGCCCCCTCAGGGGGAGTGGGGTGGCCATGAGCGTATTTGCTGATTTCTTGATCCGGTTTTGCAAACGCAAACGCGAGAAATGGGTCCCCGGCTCGCTTCACGCTTTTCGCGGCACTCGAGTCGCTGGAGCTTGAGGTCGACGTCGCGCAAAAGGCAACCCCGACGGAGTCCGGCCGAGTCCGACGGAGGAGTTCCCCCGAGCTGTGGCAAAGTCCGTGGGCCGTGTCCTTTCCTTTTTCTGGGCCCCCCGGCAGCGGCGGGGCGGGACCCGGGACGGACCGGGGCCACCACACTGTAGCGCTACAGCCATCATCATTTATTCGCTTCCGGTGCATCCCCTTCCTTGCTCGCGAACCTTGCGAAGCTTGCGAAGGGCTAATTCACTTTTCGGCCGCGGAAGGGTTGGGCCGACACTGCAAGGGGGGAGACAGACAGACAGACACACAGACACACAGACAGACAGGCAGACAGACAGACAGACAGACAGACACACAGACAGACAGGCAGACAGACAGACAGAGGGCGCCAAGGTGCCTCGATGACGTATGTGGGCGGCACGCGCTGCCGTCCAGGAAGGGGAAGAAATTGGCCAAGGAGGGACGCCGGGAAGGCAGGGGCAGCTGATGGTTTCTGGCTTTGGACAGACCAAAGAAATGACGCGACTCTGGACGCGCGTCAGTGTGTGTGTGTGTGTGTGTGCGTGCCGCGCCCCAGCACAGGGGAGGCAGCAGGGAAAAGTTAGTTGCGACGGATGTTCCAACGCGCTGCCGTGCGTCCCCGTGGTTCAAAGCAATCAGTAATTAATGTTGTGTGTGTGGGCTGAATTATGATTGCGGTCGCCAAGTTGACTGAGGGAAAATATGGCTGCTCTCTCCCTCCCTCTGTGCCTGTCTGTCTGTCTCTCTCGCTCGCCCCGGCGGCCGATCACTGCACAGTGGGCCAGAGGACCGGTGGAGGCGGACAAAACTCTGGACGCGTTTTGAGCTCCAGAGTCGCTAAATGGGACACGAAACGAACGTGTGACCCCACCAATAGATTGCTCGTTCGGAGAGCAATCCATTGGTGGGGTCACACACTCGGTTCGAGTCCCATTTAGCGACTCTGCAGCTCAAAACGCGTCCGGGATTTTGACCGCCTCCACCGGTCCTCTGGCCCACTGTGAGCTGGCCGATGTCAAACCACCACACACTGCGCGCACACTGTTCACACACGCCTCGTTTCCTTGTTTTTTCGTTGTTTTTGTTGATTTTTCCTGGTTGTTTCGCGCTTCGAGTGCGGCACTGTCCAGCACAACAAGGCGGAGGGTCCGCGGTGTACCTTTCCTCGTCCCTGACCGAGATTGGCGCCGAAAGCCGCGCTATTTGTGAGTGTCTGTCTCTCTCGCACTCGCGGCGCGCCCCGCACGCCCCGCACGGGTGCGAGAGAGACAGACAGTCTTGGCCGCGCGATGATTTACCGCGCTGTCCGCAAACAAACCTAATAAATATACACGCCGACACGGAGGCCTTATTTATTGCCGAAATAGCGGTCCGTTTAAAGAGATCACCGCGGGGGCGTGTTCGGGGCGTTCGGAAAGGCCGAGCCGGCGTTGTTCGGAACGTTCGGGACGTTCGGAACGCACGCCGCACAGTGGGCCAGAAGACCGGCAGAGGCGGACAAAACTCGAGACGCGTTGTGAGCTCCAGAGTCGCTCGAACCGAACGCGTGACCCCACCAATGGATTGCTCTCCGAACGAGGAATCCATTGGTGGGGCCGAGTGCGCCGCGAGGGCTCAAGTGCGCTGAGTGGCAAGTGTGTGCGCGGAGGGTGGTGGCGGCGAAAACGCAAGGCACGGCACTGCACTGCAGGCCGCTGCCGGTTTACAGTGGCGGCGAAGGACTTGACCGGGTTCGCGTCGAACTAATGCGCAGACTAGGAGCGGGTGTGTGTCGAGGGGTTGGAGCGGCCGGAGAGAGAGAGAGAGAGAGAGAGAGATGCGGCATAATCCGTGCTGATTTCCGAAGGGCTCGACCCGCGGAAATCCCGAAAGCTGGCGACCACCACTTGAATAGTGGAGCAACAAGCGGGGCTTTCAGGGCTTGCTGGGCTTGCTGGGCTTTCATACACGCCGACGTGTTGACGACCTTCGGAGGCCACGGCCATGCCAGGGAGAGGGCCCACCCCGCAATGCCCATCGAACACTCATTTGCATGGCTGGGACAATGGGACGGGGTGGAGCGCTGCGATGGCTGCGATGATCGAAAAGCGGTCCAGTGAAACTGACTGAGGTCCGGAGAGTCCGGAGGCAAGGTCAATGACACATCGGCGCGTCGCTAGGCCAGCCAGGCCAGGGCCAGGCCCCAGCCCTGGGGCGCCGGGCTACACCACGCTGCCTTGCTGCGGGTTGAGCAGCAGGGTCCTTCGTCCTCGCCTCCTTCGTCCTCGCCGTCCGCTCAACCGTCCGGGACTTGGCCTGGATTAGCGAGGGAAATTGGCCATCATCTGCATACTCATGTCTAGTGCTTTGCTTGGCGTGTCAGTCAGACGCGCGGACGGACGGACGGACAGACAGACAGACAGACAGACAGACAGACAGACAGACAGACAGACAGGCGCGCAGGCACAACTTGAAAGAAAGGCGAGCACCTTGTAGTTATTCGGCGACTTGCTTCAAAGAGGCGCCCTTAATTGCCGCCCTATAGGCCCTATCCGTGCACCCGGGATGTAAAAGGAAACTGTCAAAGCACTTGTCCCGCCCTGGCCGAGCCGGTTCGGCCAAAAAAAGGGCTGGGGCCCTCGCACCGCGGAGCCCTGCGAGAGCCATTACGGGCCATCTTCCCTTCTTACTCGGAGCCAACCACCCTGCCGCGCCGTGCCGCGCCGTGCCGCGCCGTGCCTTGGCTGGGTCCTCATCCACTCGAGACCCCCTCCCCCCTGATTGGCGGCATCAGCATGGCAGCACATGGTAATGCGCCTAAGTGAGGGTGGAGCGGTGGAGCAGCCCTGTGCCAAGCCCTGCCTGCCAAGCCCTGCCTGCCAAGCCCTGCCTGCCAAGCCCTGCCTGCCAAGCCCTGCCTGCCAAGCCCTGCCTGCCAAGCCCTGCCTGCCAAGCCCTGCCTGCCAAGCCCTGCCTGCCAAGCCCTGCCTGCCAAGCCCTGCCTGCCAAGCCCTGCCTGCCAAGCCCTGCCTGCCAAGCCCTGCCTGCCGGCGGTGTGTCCCGTATGCATCTGGAGCTAATCACTCAAGGGGCCGCGCCTAAAGGACGTGACCGATTTTAAGCACAATGCCCTCAATCTCCTCTCGACAACCACATGCCACCCTGCCGCCCCCTCCCGCCTTCCATCCCCTAACCCTCTTGATTCCCCCCCCCCCCACTCCACAACCACCCCTTGCACGATAAAGGGCTGTACAGTGGGCCAGAAGACCGGTGGAGGTGGCTAAAACTCCAGACGCGTTTTAAGCTCCAGAGTCGCTAACCAAGACTCGAAATGAACGTGTGACCCCACCAACGGATTCCTCGTTCGGAGAGCAGGGGTCAGACGCTCGGTGCGAGTCCTATGCAGCGACTCTGGAGCTCAAAACGCGTCTCGAATTTCGGCCGCCTCCACCGGTCTTCGCTGGCCCACTGTGGGCCGCTGCACTGAACCTTAAACCCACGGAAAGGCTGGGCGAGGGTTCCCGGGTTGCCCGTCGGGCCCGGCCCAGCACAGCCCGGCCCGGCACAGCCCTCCTCGCCGATCCGGCGGACCCTCCGGAAGACATTGTTCACGTACAGCTCGTTTTACCTTAATTGAATTAATTAATCGAGTTGCTCGGCCAGGAGTAAAATCCAGCTTATCACGCACAATGTATTTTCCCAAGGAGCTACAGCGGAAAGATCGCATCGGAAAGTGCAGGGGGTTTTCTTCGACGGCTTCGCCTCGGCTTGGCCGCCCCGCAGAGTACTACCGAAACTGTATAAAAGCACAATTAGAGGAGAAAATGTGTCAACCTTCCGCGCGGACCGCAAGGTGGGGGCGGCATCGCGAGTTGAGTCGCCGAGACAAACGAAATATGCAAAAATATTCATGAAAACCATTTAGGCGATCGCCTTGGAGACCCCCGCAGAAGGCGCCGCTCGGCCTGGGCCCAGCACAGTGGGCCAGAAGCCGGTGGAGGCGGCCAAAACTCTAGACGCGTTTTGAGCTCCAGAGTCGCTGAATGGGACTCGAACCGAACGTGTGACCCCACCAATGGACTCCTCGTTCGGAGAGCAATCCATTGGTGGGGTCACACGTTCGGTTCGAGTCCCATTTAGCGACTCTGGAGCTCAAAACGCGTCTGGAGTTTTGGCCGCCTCCACCGGTCTTCTGGCCCACTGTGCCCAGCCTCGCCCTGCCCGGGGCTCGGCTCGGCTCGGCTTGGCTCCACGCAAGGATAATTGATATTAACTAACTCAGTTTAAACCTCAGGAGTGGCTTAAATAGATTCATTCCTACTGCCCTGCTCTTCCCGAGGCCGGCAGGGGGTGAGGGGCTTGGCCTTGACTGGCTGGTGATGAATGGAAAGGTAGAGACGATGCAAATTTGCGCTCTCTCTCTCTCTCTCTCTCTCTCTCTCTCTCTCTCTCTCTCTCTCTCTCTCTCTCTCTCTCTCTCTCTCTCTCTCTCTCTCTCTCTCTCTCGCCTTCCTCGCCCATCCCGCGGTAATCGTTTCTCATTGTTTGTGAGTAATGCACAGCCAGCCGAACACTTTTCTCGCCCCCACGTGGCCGATCATTAGTGCACACAGGAGTTCGGCCACCTACGCCACCTTCCGTGAAGCAAACCTGAAGAAGGAAAACCTGAAGGAAAACCTCGGGTCGGGCTGGAAAGACAAGTCGACTGCGACTTTCTGGCGCAGCATCTCGGGCATATTACTCTCTCTGCTTCTGCCGAGCGATTCGGGAGCCTCTCCGTCGTCGCTCTGTCTCGCTCGCACTCCCGCGCGACGCCCGGACGGCGCAGGGGTGCGACAGAGAGGGAGCGCCCCCCCGGCGGCGTCGGCTCGCTCGGCTGCGTCGCCGCGTCGCCGCGTCCTCACGCAGCCACACCCCGGTGGCCCGATCGCTGCCCTCCCCTCCCTCCCCTCCGATGGCTACCCGGGCGCTTGATACGAAAATTCCTCAATGGCATTCTTGCGCCATATCCGGCCGTGCCAGTAATAAAGAGGGCCGTGCCGTGCCGTGCCCTGCCCTGCCCTGCCTTGCCGTGCCACACTACAAGACGAGGAGCGCGGCACGGCACGGCGCGGCGCGGCAGTAAAGATGCCCGTCATGTCGTCGGACGTCGCGTCTCGGCCGCTTGCTGCTGCTGGTCGTGAAGGCGGCGAAGTGGCACTGCATGATGTGGTGCAGGTGATGGGGGTCGCACGTCCGAGTCAGCAGAGAGAGAGAGAGAGAGAGAGAGAGAGAGAGAGAGAGAGAGAGAGAGAGCGAGACAGAGAGAGCGTGGCCGTGACCTCGTCGAGTCCTTGTTACACCGTGGATCCTTTCAGGACCGCTGCTTAATAGTTTGCTTCGAGTGATTCGCCCCACGGGAATGCAGGGCCCCCTCGGGGGCGGTAAACACGACGGGGGGCCGTGTCGTCCAGCGCCCGGGGGCGGCTTGGGGCGGCAGCAACAGTCACGCGCGGGGCAATAAACGCCTTAATTCTCAACGTGACCCCCTCCCTGCAGGGCCCCCGCCGCACAGTGGGCCAGAAGACCGGTGGAGGCGGCCAAAACTCTAGACGCGGTTTGAACTCCAGAGTCGCTTTAAATGGGAGGCCAATGAAACGTGTGACCCCGCCAATGGATTTCTCTCCGAGCAAGGAATCCATTGGGGGGGTCACACGTACGGTTCGAGTCTCGTTTAGCGACTCTGGCGCTCAAAACGCGTCTAGAGTTCTGGCCGCCTTCGCCGGTCTTCTGGCCCACTGTGCGCCGCCCCCGCAGGACACGCCCCGCTGTCCGCGAAACGGCGGCGACGTTGCCCGTTTAGGACTGCAATCCACGCGGGGCCTCCGCCAAGGCTCTCGCCCTGCCGCAAGTCCTCAACTTGATGGAATTCCTGATTCGAGGGGCGTTCGTTCAAGGGAGTGCACAGTGGGCCAGAGGACCGGCGGAGGCGGTCTTCATCCCGGAAGCGTTTTGAGCTCCAGAGTCGCTAAATGGGCCTCGAACCGACCGTGTGACCCCACCAATGGATTGCTCTCCGAACGAGGAATCCATTGGTGAAGTCACACGTTCAGTTCCGGTCCATTTGGAAGCAAAAGCACGCTAGTTAGCGGCCAATCTGCACCTGCAAGGACTGCAAAGCGTTAATTGGCTGGCCATTAGTGGGCTGGCAGAGACAGAGCTGTATCTGATGCGGTGTATCTGCGCGCGGGGAATCCAGAAATAAAAGCCGCCTTAATGGCGATGGGAGGCGGAAGTAATCCCCGGCAGCGCTAGGAAAGTGGCTGATAGTCTTGCACGGCCGCGTCCGCCACCGCACAGTGGGCCAGAAGACCGGTGGAGGCGTTTTGAGCTCCAGAGTCGCTGAATGGGACCCCAACCGAACGGGCTACCCCACCATGTCGTCAGTCCGGTCCGTCTTTGTTATTGGTCGCCTCATTTCGTCTGCTCTTCCTGATCCACGATCAAGGGGCAGTGTGAGGCTGCTTTTCGGAACGCCTTTCGGAACGCCTTTCGGAACGCCTTTCGGAACGCCTATCCGAACGCGCCCGGACGTTAAGTGATGACACGCGGTGAAAACCCCGACAGCAATTTCCTTGAGAGGACCTCGGCCCGTCGGGGCACGGTGGGGCGGGGCGGGGCGGGGCGGGGCGGGGCGGGGCGCGGTAGCGGGGTAGCGGCACCCCCGGGGCCAGTCACGGCAGCTGCTGGCTCCGCAAATAAGAGATCACAGCCCGGTTGCAATACGCCGTGCTTGCGACTGCTTGCGACTGCTTGCAAGCGACCGTCGAACCTATCGGGCCTTGTCCGGGCCTCACCACGGCAACTCCCTGCTGGGGCTAGCTGCGCGAAATGCACCACCAGAAGAAGGGCGCCACAAAATACCAAACTTCGCTCTTTCCTATTCATTTTCCTGCTATTTTGTTGTGGAGGAAAGTATTGCAGTAAGTTGGAGTGCATATTGTTGCAGGGTGGAGCGCGGCTACCTCAGGCACATACTTCAAGATGAGGCTGCCGAGGGGTGCCCTGAGGTGCCGCGCTGCCAGCCAGAGAGAGAGAGAGAGAGAGACGCCGGGAAAAATTGGCCTCATTTGAATCCGCGCGCCGACAACTTTCGATATTGGAATTAGGCGTCGGCGGGCAACTTGGTCGTATGTTAATCCCACAGTGGAGGGGATGAAGGACCGCACGGGGACACGCTCGCCCTATCTCTCTCGCACCGCAACGCCCCGCGAGTGTGACAGAGACAGAGCCACGACAGCGGAGCGTGGGTGCGAGGACCAGGGAGGTAAGGAGGACATGGGGGTTATCGAACTGCTGACGATCGGATAATAACAGAGAAAGTTGTACGAGTCAAGAAAGCAAAGGCGTGCCGAAAAGAGAGAGGGAGAGAGAGAGCGAGGGCTGCGGATGAAAAGGCCCTCATCAAAAACGCATTAATCGTGTAAAGCATACCGTGGGAACGACGCAGACGGGCGGCGGAGGGGGAGGGGAGGGGGGAGGGGAGGGGAGAGGGAGGGGAGGGGTAAAAAGTGAAATGGCGTGTCTGAGTCATCCGGCGAACGCGCCAAAGATTTACTCGCGAAGAAAAGTCTCATCACCTGTCTTGTCGCTCTCACCGCGTGCGGCGCCTCGTCCCCTCTCTCTCTCTCTCTCTCTCTCTCTCTCTCTCCTCTCTCTCTCTCTCTCTCTCTCTCTCTCTCTCTCTCCCGCGCTGCGGCGGGAGCGCCTGCGAGGTAGGCCGTCCCGCCGCGCAGGCATGTGCGCGCGTTGCCTGCCTGCCGGGCGGCTGCCGGGGCTGCCGGGGCTGGGGGGCTGGCGGCCGGGGTGCCAGCGGCAGCTGCCCCGCCCAGCCCCGCCCGCCGGGCAGGCGGTAGGCAACCCATCCGACAGCCCGCGCACGCCGCACACCGCCAGCAGACGACAGGGGACAGGGCGTCGCTACCCCGGCCGCCAGGGACCGCCAATAGGGCGGCGGAGTATCGCCACTCCACTTGTTGTCTTCGCACTGCGGACTCATTCCGAGACCTCGAACCGAGCGTGTGACCCCACCAATGGATTCCTCGTTCGGAGAGCAAGCCATTGGTGGGGTCACACGTTCGGTTCGAGGCCCATTTAGCGACTCTGGAGCTCAAAACGCGTCCGTGGTTTTGTCCGCCTCCACCGGTCTTCTGGCCCACTGTGCGCCGGTGCCTCCTGTCCGCACCCCACAGCGCTGAGCTCGGCCGAGGCGGCAAGGCCCTAAAGCGCGGCGGGGCTGTAAAACCCGCGGCCCGCCGAGCAGCGGGAGGGCCAAGACGGCCAAAGGCGCGAATCAAAACGCGCTCGCCCTTCTTTTCGTCCCTTTGCCGCCCCTTTGCCGCCCCCGGCCCGCCCCTGGAGGGACAGCCCGGACATTGTATCGGAAGCACCGCCGATAATGACACCAGTAAATATGTAACGGCTACCCGGCGGGGCGATTGTTGTTTGCAGACGCCCAGTGCAGCCAACAACAACAACAACAACAACATCGGGTTCGTCGCGGGTAGTCGTGGCCCTCGGCAGAGACACACAGGGACTCGGTCGGGGAGGCGAGGCCGCTTGATTAGAAGGCCCGCGATGGAATTAGTGCGACGTGTGAACAAGGCCGCGCGCCTTATTCGCAGGATCGGCGTGTCGGTGCACGGTGGGCCAGAAGACCGGTGGAGGCGCCCGAAACTCTAGACGCGTTTAGAGCCCCAGAGTCGCTAAGCAGGATTCGAGCCGAACGTGTGACCCCACCAGGATTCCTCGTTCGGAGAGCAATGCATTGGTGGGGTCACACGGTCGGTTCGAGTCCCATTTAGCGACTCTGGAGCTCAAAACGCGTCCGGGGCGTCCACCGGTCTTCTGGCCCACTGTGCGGTGCGTTGGCAGCCCTGTCACCGCGTTGGCGGAGACCTCTTGGAGACGAGAAACAATGAAACAATCAGCGCCCCGCGAATCGTCAAGGCGATGGAAAGGGGCAGGAATAAAACAGGACCGGGCCGAGCCGAGCCGAGCCGAGCCGGGGCGGTACAGGCCGTACCGGACAATTCCCTCATCCCTCCGTGGACTATCTGAGCAATTCGGAAAAAAGAAGAAAATCGGGGAGTGAAAGCAGCGGTGACTGGGGGTGGGTGGTGGGGCCCGACCCGAGGGACCGAAGGCTTGGAAAGGGGGTCGTTTTAGAACGCGGGGCGGGGCGGGGCTAAAGACTGAGACGGGCAAACGCGCATTTGATGACTACAGCAGCCGTTAAGGAAAGAAATAGTGGAAGGGAGGTAAAAAGCCAGACTCGCGAACTGAATGTCGCGCCGGCGAATGCTGCAACAAGGTCATGATTGTTGCAGCCGGACCGGCCAACAGAGCAGACTCCAAAAACGGCCCCGGCGGGGTGTCGAACCGCGGACTTTGCGTCACCAATGGGCGAGTAACTTCGGGGAGCCAGCAGGTGGACCTTGGAAAGGGAAAGGCGGATTTGGCACGGCGCGATTTGGCTTCGAGCCGTCGCTCTGTCTCTCTCGCACTCGTGGCGTTACGGGTCGGAATCTGTCTGCAGTCAGCGGGGCACTGGGGTTAGTTACCCGGGCAGCTGGGGCCCCGAGGCCTGCGGTTAGGTAGGCGTAGGCAAGGTCAAACTACCACGGTGTGCCGTGACCCTTCGGGCCGCCCCGCCCCGCCCCGCCCCACCCCGCCCCGCCCCGCCCTGCGCCCACATACCT
>NW_023144630.1:2077393-2474893 GCF_012932325.1 Thrips palmi | reverse complement strand
AACCGCCCTCCTCTCTCTCTCTCTCTCTCTCTCTCTCTCTCTCTCTCTCTCTCTCTCTCTCTCTCTCTCTCTCTCTCTCTCTCTCTCTCTCTCTCTCTCTCTCTCTCTCTCTCTCTCTCTCTCTCTCTCTCTCTCTCTCTCGGCCTCCCCGTTTCCTGCACGTCCACGTGGCCCCGGAGTTTGCTGTAAAGATGCGCGATCCTCGTTAGTCGCTGCGCAGGTGGAAAATCGAAGGAGGGGGGCAGGGGACCGCAAGGCTGCAGGGGTGCTGCGGCGGCTGCGAATGCAAAATCTAGACGGCAACAGCAGGCCGTAATTCATAGCGAGCCGTATTGTTTCACGAGGGAATCAATCGCTCTGTCTCTCTCGCACCCCCAGGGGACGCACCACGAGTGCGACAGAGGCGGAGCGACGAGCCCTCGGAATCGGTCGGCAGGCCCGGCGGGGACGGCAAGGACAGCAAAGGACCTGCAGCGCCCTCCGGCAGAGCGTGTCCGAACGCCGTCGCTCTGTCTCTGTCGCACTCGGTGGGGAGGGAGAGAAAGTGCTGGTCGGGCGCGGCGAAGGGCGGAGCCAGATTGTTGCAGAGGTCAGCACCACGAGGGAGCGGGGAATATTAAAATGTCCGGCCTATGCCGTGGCCTACGCTTACACGTGCCTTGTGTGTGCCACAGTGGGCCAGAAGACCGGCGGAGGCGGCCAAAATTCCAGACGCGTTGCGAGCTCCAGAGTCGCTAAGCAGGACTCGAACCGAACGTGTGACCCCACCAATGGACTCCTCGTTCGGAGAGCAGACCATTTGTGGGGTCACACGTTCGGTTCGAGTCCCATTCAGCGACTCTGGAGCTCAAAACGCGTCTGGATTTTTGGCCGCCTCCACCGGTCTTCTGGCCCGCTGTGCGTGCCCTTCCTGGCCCTGCGGATTAAACTTCCCGGATAACTAGCTACAGCCGCGCCTCCGCGCCGCGATGAGCCCCGACAGCCTCGACAGCCCCGACAGCCCCGACAGCGGCTGCTCGATGACTCGGCGGCCGAGGAGGTTGACGAGGTCGACGAGGCCGACGAGCAGCACGACGGCGAGGAGCAGGGCAACACGTGGCTGCCTTTGGCCGCACGCGCCTCCGTCGGCACGGTCGGCACCAAAAAGACGAAAACTGAAAAAGATGAGGGGCGGCCAAACTTTTTGCATGAATAACCGAAAGGGGAGTTTGCCTACAGTCTCGCCCGGCAGTCTCCGGCACGGCCTGCGGTACTAGTGCCGCTAGTGCGGTGCCCCGGCCGGCCCCACCCCGCTCTGCCTCTGTCTCGCTCGCACCCCAGCGGACCGTGGAGTGCCCCATGAGTGCGAGAGAGACAGAGAGTCTGATGCTCTCCCCGACCGCACCGCGCCGCACCGCGATGTCATCGTCGCCTCCCCCCCCCCTTTTGTTCGTCAAATCGGCCATCCCGCCCGAACCTAAGTCTTCGGCAAACCGCAAACAATTAAGCCTCTCGAGTCGGGTCCACGGCCACTCCATTCGCTGGAAATTTGCCGAACTGGAGTAGTTCAGCTCCCGAAAGTCATTTTTCAGCGTCTGGTAAGGCATGCGAAACATCAGGTCACTTTGGTAATGACCAAATAGCCGATATTTTTTTTTAAATTCACACCAAATATTTTTTTAATTCAGAATTTAAATGTACTACTAGTGCTCGTTAGTTTATTCTTATGTCACTTGCGCGTGCCTAAATTGATAAGTGAAGACTGCATATGATTTTGTGTGTGTGTGTGTGTGCGCGCGCGCGCGCGTGTGTGTGTGTGCGTGTGTGTGCGTGCCCCCACTTGGAACGGTTCCCCGTCCCCAGCGTCCCCAGCATCGCTGGTCCAGCGAGTCCGGCGCTGGTCCGCTGGTCCAGCGACCCGCAGCCCCAGGTGGTGCCAGCCTGCCTGCCCCTCAGACTCTCAGACGGTCCACTGCCCCGCTCGGCTTGGCTCGGCTTGGCTCGGCCCTGCTGCACCATGTCGAAGCTGCAGTTGTCTGCGGCCGTGGCCGCGCTGGCCGCGCTGGCGGCGTTGGCGCCGTCGACTCGGGCCCAGAAGCTGACCGCCGCCACCATCCGCGCCCAGGACGTGGACAGCATCCTGTCCAACGACCGCCTCCTGTCCAGCTTTGTCAACTGCGTCCTGGACAAGAAGCCCTGCAGCCAGGACGGCCGCGAGCTGCGCAGTGAGTACCGACACAGTGGATTTGCCACCGGCGGAGGCGGCCAAAATCCCAGACGCGTTTTGAGCTCCAGAGTCGCTGAATGGGACTCGAACCGAACGTGTGACCCCACCAATGGATTGCTCTCTGAACGAGGAATCCATCGGTGGGGTCACACGTTCGGTTCGAGTCCCATTTAGCGACTGGAGCTCAAAACGCGTGAGGAGTTTTGGCCGCCTCCGCCGGTCTTCTGGCCCGCTGTGCGTTGCACCAACACCAACAGCTGCCATGCTTTTGCCGTTTCGGCTGCGAACGACGAGGCGCTAAAGGGAGGACCAAATTGGCCTTGAGTGATACTGTGACACTGTGAAACTGCTTCCCCGTAAGCCGGTGCTTCCTTGCAGGTCCGTACGGCCCGAGGTACGACCACGAGTCCTGGGCGACGCTCGTCCTGTGGTCGCCGCTGATTAGCGAAATGACGCTGCCAGGCCTCTGGGGCATGTCGTTCTGGCACGTGAACGCCCTCCGGTTCGCTCCCGTTCGGTGACCCGCGCTGGTGCGGTGCCGTGGGTACCCTGCGTACCCTGCGTACCCACTGCAGGTGATTCCCCACACCGTAAGGCAACACACACGGCGCGAAACTGCCTTTAAAATTACAAAATTTTACCTGGTAATGGGAGGGACACTGGACCAAAAATGTTTGAAAACAACAATAGCCAGGCCAAAAGAAAAGACCGATTTCTTTCATTTCTTTTAATTTTAACTGGGGCTTTGTCTCACTGACTCCGTCACCGAGTGCGCGCAGAACCGGTTCGTGGGCAAGTAGCCATTCGCTCCGCGTGCACCGAGGCTCTGTTTTTGCTCGCAATAGCGGCTGGATTGAGCGACGTTCGTGTGTTACACTGTGTAAACGAGCTACTTCATAAAGAACATCGCCCGTGAGGCGGAGAATGCGGTTCCAAGTTCCAAGGGAGTAAGGATCGAGTGGTGTTCTCACCAGTAGCAATCCGAACGCCACCTGCTGCACGCTTGTCTTTCTCTCTCTCTCTCTCTCTCTCTCTCTCTCTCTCTCTCTCTCTCTCTCTCTCTCTCTCTCTCTCTCTCTCTCTCTCTCTCTCGCTGGAGCGTTGCCACTGCTGCTTCTTTCTCCAGAATTCGTGGCACGCGCTGCTGCTGGAGTGGTGCGATTTTGACGCAACTCCGGGACAGCGCGCCCTTTCGACCTCACCGACGCGAGGTGCCGCGACGTCAAAGTGGATTTCAAATTCAGTTCTTGCTTTTTTTATGCGATCGGGTCATCGCGCAATGCGTCTGATTTTTTTTTTTTTTTTGCTTTTTTGTTGGTGTGTTTGTTGCTTGTTCTGGGAAGGAGCCGCTGACTCGCACCACGACGGGGCACTACGCCCGACTACGCCGCCATCCGACACCCGCCATTGCCGCAACGAATTGAAACAATGTCCCCCTGTTGCAGAGTCGATACCCCAGGCGCTGTCGACGGGGTGCGCCTCGTGCTCGCCGAACCAGAAAGTGTTGACGGAGAGGGTCATCCGACACCTGCGCGCCAAGCGGCCCCGCGACTGGGCCGCCCTCACGGCCAAGTACGACCCCTCGGGCGAGTACGAGCGCCGCTTCTCGTCCACCACCCCGCGGACGACGGCCACCTCGACGGCCCCCGACAAGACGCCCCGCAGCGCGCCCAAGCCCACGGCGCCCACGGCCTCCACCGAGGGCAGGGGCGGCAAGGCCCGCGCCGCCGCGACCCGCGCCGCCAGGCCCAAGACGGCCACCCCGGCCACCCCGGCCTCCCCGTAGACAAACAGCGTGGGCAAACCTCATCGGCCGCGATGAGGAGAGGAAAAAAGGAGTCGGATTTGGGCGGCGTTTGAACCCCAGCCCCGGCCTGGCTGTGGCTCCACTGTGTGGCTACACTGGGCAGTCGGAGCGGGTCAAGGCCGGGCGGCCAAGCGCCAGCAGGGCTGCCAACGCCCCAACCCGAGCCAACCCCAGACGCAGCAGAACAATGGAAAAGAATTCAATAAAGACAATGTGGCTCGGCGGGGCGTTGAACCCACCCCTGCGAACCCAACGGTTGTGGATCTTACAGTTCTACGTGAATAACCCCATGACCCGTTCCAAACACTCGGCGCACGTCAGGGCGCGCGCCGTTCTCAGAATCAAAGTTTTCTGTTTATCCTAATTTCGGGTACGTACCGCACCGCGGCCCGACAACACCGAACCTTCAACCTTCCCCCCGTGTCTACGTGTGTGTGTGTGAGCGTGGTCTCTGTTCTGGAAGGGGCGCAGGGATATGTTCAGAGCGACCACACCTCTCGGCTAATTTACACTATATTTATTTACAGAATCTGCTTCTCACTCCGAATAAATACAAAGATCACATTGGCGCTGGATCAAACTCTACACACAGACGCTGCCGAAACCGGCACGACCCGTAACAGTCCACTGCTAAAAAATTGAGCAAAACTTCAGGTACATGTTCAGGAAAGAGACTTCCGAATCGCCAACGCGCGTTCTCGTAAAAAAGTGTACCGAAAATTGTCAATTTTTCTGTCAGTTCAATTCGGAAGCCAAATCATGGTACGTTTGGTGGGGGCGGCCTGCTTCAGCCGGAGCGGAGGTAGCGCGCGGTGATCTGCTGGTAGTCCTGGGGGTAGTTCCTCTCGATGTAGTTGATCAACTTGCGCGCGTTCTGCGACTGGGTCTGCGTACAGCGACCACACTTGTTGTTAAGGACCTCCGGAATGGCCTCTGCAACAACAAAAACAACAACAATCAAGACGACAACAACAACAGGGGCAGTCACCCTTATCCCTCCCCCAGTTGGGTTCATAACGCCCGGTAGGTGGGCAACCCGCTCGACATCCCCCGAAATAACCTAAAACCTCCCCGCGGACAGCAACAAAAACATGACTGACAAACCTCGGCAACCGATCGCCGTAAAAACGGAGACGGTAAGTTGACGACATCGCCGATTTTAGTTTAGGGGTATCGCGTAAACGGCTTGTGCTATTTCAGTACTTTGGGGAGGGCACTGGACACAGTAAGCCGGCGCAGGCGGCCAAAGTTCTAGACGCGTTTTGAGCTCCAGAGTCGCTAAACAGGACTCGAGCCGAATGTGTGACCCCACCAATGGATTCCTCGTTCGGAGAGCAATCTACTGGTGGGGTCAAACGTACGATTCGAGTCCCATTTAGCGACTCTGGAGCTCGCAACGCGTCTGGAGTTTTGGTCGCCTGCGCCGCGCCGGTCTTCTGGCCCACTGTGTGCCACGCCCCGCCACGCCACCCGCTGGCGACCAAAATGCCGTTGTATTGGCTTCGCCGCTTCGCCAGGCTTCGCGCTGCGCCGGGTCAATCCCGGGCCGTTACACAGTGTGTTACACACCCCGGGGCCCCGCAGAGCCCCGCAGTGCCCCGCGGCCACGCACCGCCCGGTCGCCGCGCGAACCACAACCGCGTAGCCGACCGAGCCGGCCGCCTCGCTCGGCCGGCTCGGTGCAGTTACGGCCACACTGTGGGCTGTCGGCGCTGTCGGCCCGAGCGGCCCCGACGAGGCGAAGCGGCCGAAGCGGGCGAAGGTGCTTCTTGCTGGCCGTAAGGTCATCACCAGAAGGGCAACGCTCCGGACCGGCCGCGACACGGTTCGCTCCGTCTCCCTCGCACTGGCGCGGCGCCGCGTAGGGGTGCGAGAGAGACAGAGCGGCGAAAGCAGCTGATCCGCCCCGGGCCGCCCCGGGCTGTGGGGCTGCCCCTGACACCCGCCACGAGATTTTCGTACTTGAGGGCGAGAAGGGAAGGGGTTAGCTGACCCGCAGCGCAGCACTGTGGGCCAGAAAGCCGGTGGAGGTGGCCAAAATTCTAGACGCGTTTTGAGCTGCAGAGTCGCGAAACAGGACTTGAACCAAGCGTGTGACCCTATCAATGGATTCCTCGTTCGGAGAGCAATCCATTGGTGGGGTCACACGTTCGGTTCGATTCCCATTTAGCGACTCTGGAGCTCGAAACGCGTCTTGAGCTTTTGGCCGCCTCCGCCGGTCACCTGGACCACTGTGCGCCGCGCCCCGCAGGCCGGCGGGAGCGCCGAGCGAGGTGTGCTGCCACACAACAACACTCATTTAGCACTGAAGTGGAAAATTCCACTAGTTAAGTATTGTTAGGGTTGCCAAACCCTCCTGCCCACGAGGCAACTTCTCGAGAGGAGATCCCACCACAGCCTCGGAGGCAGGCCGAAGTTGGCAACCCTTTCGACACGGGTGGGATTTTTCGCGGTTGGGTTTCCTGTGCGCGCGGTGCAGCCTTGGGCGCAGCCTGGCGCGTCGTGAACCGCGCGGGTGCGTTCTCCGTTCACAGCTCGCGTCACCGCGCCGGTCAGATCAGGTCAGAAGGTCACGAGGTGGGAGGATCGAAAGAGCAAACTGAAATCCATCATGTTCTGGAACGCGCCCCCGCCCTGGCGGCCCGCGCGCCAATATTCCGCAGACAATACCCCAAAGCGAGCGGGGTAACCCAACGTCGAGGCTTTTACGGGCATTTATACGAGTGGTGCTGCAGGCAGATTCCGAAGAGGCGTTTCGGCGCTGTGTCTCTGTCGCACTCATGGGGCGTTCCGTGAGGGTGCGAGAGAGACACAGCGACGAGACGGGCGGAGCAGCGCGCGCAGGGCGGCGTGGCGTGGCGTGGCCTTGGGTGCTTTACTGCTCCAGCCCACCTGCTGGAACCGCCGCTCGCCTGCACCCCGCGCCCCGGCGCCGTGCCTGGCCGCGCCGAACACCCTCAAGTCCTCTCGCGAATCAACGCGCCGAAGGCCGAAAGCCACCCCCAATCAACCATGAAGCAATCTACCTCCGGTTGTACAGTGGGTCAGAGGACCGGCCCGGCGGCCAGAACTCTAGACGCGTTTTGAGCTCCAGGGTCGCTAAACAGGACGCGAACCGAACGTGTGACCCCACCAATGGAGAGGAATCCATTGGTGGGGTCACACGCTCGGTTCGAGTCACATTTAGCGACCCTGGAGCTCGAAACGCGTCTGGAGTTTTGGCCGCCTCCGCCGGTCTCCTGGCCCAGTGCGGATTGAGACTCACGCTTGAGCTGGTTGCCCAGCCGGTTGCAGGGCCCCGTGCCCTTGACGCAGCTGATCTGCATCATGACCAGGTTGCGGTCCCCCAGGAAGCCGTTGATGTCGCCGTTGCCGATGCTGGCCACGCTGCCGCGCTGCGGGGCGGCCTCCACTGACGCGAGGGCGGCCACGGCCACGGCCACGAGGGCGATGCAGGCGGTGCGGGTCATGGTGGTGCGGGGCGCGGTCGAGTACAGAGACTGTGCGCGGGCCGCCTGCACTCCCACCTTTATACCGCCTGCCCGCCCCCGCCCCCCTCCCCACCCCGGCGACTGCAGCCTGCTGCAGCTGTCCCCCGGCGTCCCCTAGAGTCCCCGAGCCACTGGCCCGTCTCCGGGGGCCCATCATGCGCCCCTAAACGGTGAGAGCTGAAGCGCTGTAGAATGCCATAAATGGGGAATTGAATTTTAAAGCTTCTCTTTGCGTAGCGCCGGTGTCTCGTTCTCGTCTCGCCGCAGGAGTGTCCCTTGAAGCGTGCGACCTCGTTAAGCCACTGCCCGCCTCTTCGCCCGGGCCGACCCTCGGGCCCTAGTGACGTCATTTTCGATGGTGTGACTCATTTTCATTCTTAAATTCTTCAATTTGTTCAAGCTAGGGTGTTTTTTTTGTTGTTTTCTTTTTTGGAGAAAGAGTTATGCTGGTCTTAAAAAGTATTAACTGTAAATGAACGATGGTGCTTTTTTGTTATGTATTTTCACAATTGTTAGAATAAACAACACATTTACAAGAACTGTGTCATAATTTACAGTATGTGCAAAAAGTTTCATGTCAAAAAGCTTCAACTTAGCTAGATTAGGATGGGTATTACCACTAAACTTATTATTATCAAATAAGGAAGTAATCACAGACAACAGAAGGTCAGAAAAACAGATCAAGAAAAGCAAAATCAAAAATTAAACAATTAGATACATAACAACCCATTCATTGATTCTTTTCCTGCTGTAACTGCTTTCAAGAATGCTTGTTAAAGCATGTTTTTACCTTGAAAAGGATAATATTTAGAAGTGCTTAGCAGACCATGGGACTTGATTAATTTTTCACAAAAACAAGTAGTAGACAGCCATTCAAAAAATTTAAATAATGACCGCATGCTAACTGTCAGAATAACAACACAACAGAATTGTATCAACCATTAATGCCAACTTTCCATGCTGTCAAAAATAGTAGACACAAAAGATTTTCATAGATTAGAGTTAATTTACAAATTTCAAAGTGCTAAATCACAGGCTCATTTTCCTTTGCTCATTTCGGTTCTGCTTTCCGATCATAAATTGATTCTATGATGCTGGGCAGTCAAGGTAGAAACAATCATCCCATAGAAAAATAAATCCGGCAAAGAGATCATGACATTTAAAAACAGAAGGGGAAAATAAGGAAAAGCTGCTACTTCAACCATTTACTGCTTCACAAAACTGCAACAGATTGAAAAGTTAACAAAATCCGACTGTCTTTAAAAAGAGCCCTTTTCTCCAATTTTTCATAGCGCAAAAAGCACTATTTACTAAACATATGGCTTTTTGAGCTATTGAACACAAAAACTTTCAGAGCAAACTTCCTCCAGAAAGGCAAGAATCAACAGTAGAAGCAAATCCTTCATTATAAGCCATGAAATTAAACAGTTGCATTGAAGTTACAACAAAGGCATCTTGTAAGCATAGTACAGTGAATTACATTGAAGTGTCATACCCTCACTCACACAAGTCTATGAAGGCATCATAAATTATTTTAGTGACACTACATTGTTATCTCGCATTGATCAACACAAGTTTAACTTCATTGCACAGTAACCAAGGAAAATTAATTCAACAGGCAACTTTCTCAAGAAGGCAACATATGAAAGCAGAAATAACATTTTGAATGCATATAATCAAATGGCAATAAGATTGTGAACAGTTCAGAAGCACCACAAATTTTGTAAGAGTCATGAGGATGGATGGAGGAGTCATGTGAGAGAGAGTAATAGAGAGCTGGCCACTGTCCGGGCAGAAAAGATTTAAGGAAACATTGACGTACGCACCAGTGAGCCAGTTCTCAACAGCAGCTATTTCAAGGACAAAACAAATTTCAAGCCATTGAAAAATACAGTGTTATCATAGCCTACTTGGAGCTGTACTCCAAAACTTAGATACATTAACATTTTGGTGCCTGATTCTACTGCTTCTGGAACGAAAAATCAGTTCACTTTGATAAAATACACACTTCATTTCACCACTCCCACTGTAGTATGTGTAGATCCAGGAGACTAGCTACTACTCAGCACAAGATGGTGTAGTCACAACTATATACAATTAACACCACTTTGACATTTCAATGACATTTCAAAAAATAACTTGGCCACCTCAAAATCTTGAGGGGAGAAGCAACTTTTCTTAGCATATACACAAATTGTAATTTATTGTACCTTTTTTGAACGGTCATTTTGAAAAAATATTTGAAGCATAGTTGTGTTTTCAAAAGCTAAACCCCATTTAAAACACTTAAAATGGCAAAACAGATAAAATATGCCGTAATTTATGAAGCCCATGATTGCATTTCACGAAGAATGTCCTCATCTTCCTCTTCTTTTTCTACAAAAGAAAAACACAGAATAAGAGCTTGTGCCAAGAAAAAAGTAACATATAACCATTACACGACAAACCAATTGAAACTTACTGGACTTAGCTTTGGAGGTTGACGCAGGAACCTTAGGTAGTTCGGTCTTAGGTGCTTCGGGCAGTTCGTCTGCAGTTGGTCCAATGTCCAATAATTCCTTATCTAACTCTTCCTGTTCTAATTCTTCTAACTCCCTTTCTAGTTCATCCTGTAAATTAAGAGAGACACAGAGGTGAATGTTGAGCCAAAATATCCTAGATATGGATATAGAATACGGATAAGAGATCATAAACCACTATGAAAGTAGACACTACATACCTCATCAATGTCATGTCCGAAGGCGACTGGATTAGAAATGGCATCAGATATTTCCCTTGCAACATCTTGCTGCTCAGCAATGTCATCCATCATGTCGTGGACATCATCCACATCCCTGAAAAACATTAATAGCAGGTATTAATCGGATTCCTGAATAGCGTCATTTTTTTCTGGTAGGCATTTCCAAATAACTTGCTAGTAACAGGCAAACAAAAAAAATCCAAGCACGCTAAAGAATTGTGTGGGGGAATTTGCGATGAAATCAGATACATACATGTGTTTGTGAGCAGCCTTGAGAGCATCGGCGGCACCCTTCATTGTAGTGAGAACAGCCGTATTGGTATTAGCACCCTCGAGGGCTTCTCTCTGCATTTCTATTGTTGATAATGTGCCGTCAATCTGTTGCAGCTGCTTTGTGTACCGCTGCTTCCTCTTGAGGGCTTGCAGAGCAGCTGTGAACACACCACACTTATCGTTAAACAACCCGAAATTTAATATACAAGAGTCAGAGTGCTATGAACCATTCTGAAACACAATGACATTTACAACAGAGAAAATACCTCATGAAAGTTAATCATCCCATCTACAGATAAATATAGCAGTTGGCAAGACCAGACGAACAGAAAAATTAAAATTCATAGAAAAGAAGGATGACAAGGTCATGGTTAGGATCTACAACGCAGGTGTTTGTCAACTAACCTCTCTTGTTTTTCTGTCCATTTTTCTTAGCTGTCGCGATTTCTTGCTCGATTTTCTTTTCGAGGAATTCCTGCTTTTTGATAAGCATTTCCTCCGTTTCCCTCAATTGTTGAATTGCTTCACCCGTTGTGGGGGCTTTGTTTTCCTTCTTGCCCCCGAAAACTTTGCTCAGAAAACTCATCTTGGAGGTGTGTTGAAAGCAACAGAAGCTTTAAAAAAGGAACTGCGTCCGCTCACAGCACGGGCAACACAAATAATGGTCACAACAACTCGGGAAAAGCACGACAACTCAAAAATGAGTCACTCCTCCGTTGACATCAAGGGTCGCTGAATCGCAGATTTCGTTGTTTGGCCCTACACCAACGCGAATGTGTCATCCAAAATCGGAAAGCTGATGTGGCCTTTCTCCAACACCCATCGTGAGGCTACAATGTGTCGCGGTATGAGAAATTCCGATTCATCCCCGCGGGAATCTCAAACAGTTACAGTGAGCCGGACACACACTGGGCAAAAAGAAATGGTAGTGTCAGTGGGCGGAGGAGAACTTGAGCCACTTTGAGACTATCTCGAGGTTTCTTGTCCATCGCTCGAGTATGGTGCAAGGGAAGACCATTCATCACTTATGTACTCATTGCAGAAGTGTGTCACTTTGAACATGGAAGGTCGTTCTGGCAGTAAGAAAACAACAAGGTTTTAAAAAGTATTCAATGCGGTTTAATTCAACTGACAATAAATCTGTGTTCTTTGTTGTCGCCTGCTTGTAATTCAATAAGACCAACATTCCAAGCATTAATATCCTCTCGTACAACTTCTATTGGTACAAGATAATTCAAGTATAATCTCATTTTTCCTTTACCATTCTCTCCTTTTAGAGGAACTTCTATAATGTAAATAGGTTTTGGCTCAACCTCTTGTAAAGGTTCATATCTATCACCCATAAATCGGGAAACATCACCCATTTCTAAAGGTGGATGACCGATGATTGCATTCACTCCTTCATGTGCAGCAACTTTAGACGCAGCTTCTCTGAACCATTTCGCATCCTTAATTTGATGTTGATTTTTCCCATACACAGCAGCGGCGAGAGCACCTGTTGCTGCTGCGAGGCCAACTGCAACCTTGACAAGACCCATCGAGTAGCACAGAGGACGTCCGTGATCTGAAACGGACGTAAATCAACAAGGTAATTGGGAGACAAATGACAGACTTATCAATAAGAAAATATTTACGAAAGAAAAACGGCAGAAAGTGATGAAAGGTAGACAAGATAATGGAAAAAATTTACAATTTCACTTAAAGCAGAGGGACTAAAACTAGCTAAAGATAAAATTGGTATCGATAAATTGACTCAACGTCGCTTAAGATCAAACCACACCTTCCTAATTGTTTCGCTGGCTTTTCAGTCTGTACCAATCAAAGATACATGTTCCAATTCCGGTATATGAAAATCTTTTTAAAAATAACTATTGAATCTACAGTACACAACAAAGTAAAAAACTGTATCCAACGGGAATATTTTGGTTAGGATAGCAGACGACTCCCCCACCACCTACCCGACACTCCCCTTTTACGAAAAATTTACTAGCCTCACATGCTTATTGGCAGTATTTTCCTGTAAATAAAGTATGTGGCTAGTGAATTTCTCACCGGTCAAAGGTTAGGTTAGGAATTGGACACTCGCTCGCGGTCGCGAACATGGCCACGCGGGGTTTAGTCCGAATATTTAACTTTAAGAGTCCTTCTTTCAATAATTTTTCAATACTTTCAACTCGACCGTCGGACAAATGTCTATCTTGCTCAAGGATTTCTGGTTTGGCGGCTGTCTGTGGCACTGCTAGACTGTACAACGATGTCCTTGGCACTTGTAATCAACACACAGGTAGACTTTCTTCTCGTGTTTATTTGATTTATCTCACAAAAATGACAGTGTTTTAGTCGTTAATTAAGTTCTATCAATCGCATCGTATACCGGCCCGTGTTTTCTGTAGATTGTCATGGCGCAGTGCGAGGATTTTATGCATGCTGAAACATCCCTCGTTTAGGTTATACTTTCCATGTCAATTTTTATGACTTAATTTGCCTTGAACCGTGCAGTTTTTACTCGTTCTTTACACCCTCATTTCAAAATTTAGGTTAATGTGAAGAGAACGAGTATTGTGCTCAAAATCGGTTTTTGTTAGCTACATGATTCAACTCGCTATGCACACAAGGAAAACCATATGTAATGTACTCATTTGAAAGATCAAAGCCTCCTCTTTAAGGCGTAAATGAAGTATTTTTCATTTCACTATGAAAGTTTTTGAGCAAATGAAGATTGAAAATGTTTATTAAAACTGGCTGGTGTCTAGTAATGAGAGGTTATAACACTTCGTTTTTTCGTGATTCATATCGAATTGGCATGTGCCATAGCAAAAATCCACCCCCCTGTGCTTTGTTTAACATTTTTCATTTGAGGATTATCTCTCTTAGCAAACAAACATTTAAAATATCTGCAGTTTTTCAACCTTCCTTTGGACGGCCTGCCGCTAACATCGGCGACCCGTGGCGCCACCACGCGGATTTCAAACGAACTACTGTAATGGCGGTAGAGTTTGAACGTACTTTCATTTCGAGCTTAACAATTATTTAACCACCTGGCCACTTTTGATAACCACTAGACATCCTTCATTCACAAAAAAAAATGTGTAAAGAACGAGTTATTTATTTAATATCAATTCATTGATATTTCGCACCATCCTTTAAACTTTTTTTCTTTACTTCTTGTTGACTTTTCTCGCATATTCTTTTTTCATTTTTCTTCAAGATAATTTCTTTAATGTCAATTGGTGGTTGTTATTTTTAGATCTTGATTGCTGATGTAACTTTGCCCCTTTTTTCCCAGGCTCTGCAAGAGGCTTTCATACCTCATCAAGTCTATTTAAGAAAGACTACTATGATGTTCTCGGAGTTAGCAAAAAGTCTGACCCTAAAGAAATTAAGAAAGCATACTATCAATTAGCAAAAAAGTATCATCCTGATACAAATAAAGATGATCCTAATGCTTCCAAAAAGTTCCAGGAAGTTTCCGAGGCCTATGAGGTATGCAAATGCTATTGGACAGTAGAATATACCTCAAGTTTGAAAGTCACTATTTTGTCATCTTCAATGAAATTTCTGTTTGTTCTGAAACCAGGTTCTGAGTGATGAAAATAAGCGCAGAGAATATGATGCCTGGGGCACAACGTCTGAGCAAATGGGACGTGAGGGTGGTGGTGGTGGTGGTTTTGGAGCAAGAAGAGGATCAGGCGCAGGTGCAGGGACTCAGCAGAGATGGGAATACCGAGCCTCTGTTGATCCGGAGGAGCTGTTCCGAAAAATATTTGGCGAGCATGGATTCCAAGGATTTAATGATTTTGCAGAGTCAGCATTTGGATTTGGAGCGGGTCAAGAGGTAAAAGATAAATATTTGTTTGTTGATATTTTTCATTCTTTTATCCATTATGAGAGTCTTTTTCATTGACATTGATGTTTCCAGGTCACAATAGAGCTAACATTTGCTCAGGCTGCTCGTGGAATCAATAAAGACATTGATGTCAACATTGTTGACACATGTCAAAAATGCAAAGGAACCAGAGCAGAGCCAGGAACCAAGGCTACAAAATGCCAAAGTTGTAATGGTTCTGGAATGGAAACTATTAAAACAGGTCAATGTCTTTTTTTTTACTGTGTAAATTTCTACTTTTGATTTGTTGCTTTGCATTGTCATCTTATATACTTGTTTGTGTACTCAGGTCCGTTTGTAATGCGTGCTCCATGCCGAGTTTGTAATGGAACCACAATGGTTATTAGGCATCCTTGTCAAGAGTGTGGAGGCAATGGGAAAACATTGCAGCGCAAACGAGTGACCGTACCGGTTCCTGCAGGTAACTTTCAATATTCTCTTTTTAAAATTTATTTTTATTGATCATAGTTTGAACTTTGTTATTTATTTTTCCATAGGCGTCCAAGATGGTCAAACACTGCGTATGACTGTTGGGAGAAAGGAACTCTTTGTAACCGTGCGAGTTCAGAAATCACCTTATTTCAAGCAACAAGGTGCAGATGTCCACACTGATGCAGATATTTCCTTGTCACAAGCTGTTTTAGGCGGAACAATTCGTGTGCAGGGAGTCTATGAAGATCAGACAATACAGGTGTGTACTGTTCACCATTACCTTTAGTTCCATTTCATTATATTGCAAATTTTTTTACTTACATTTTACTAACGAACATTTTGATTTGCCCACAGATATCTCCTCTAACATCCTCACATACCAAAATTTGCCTCAAGGCCAAAGGAATGAAACTAGTATCAGGTTATGGTTATGGTGACCATTATGTCACAATAAAGATCAAGATGCCAAAGTCCCTGACACCAGAACAGAAAGAACTGTTAACAGCGTATGCTGAGCTGGAAGAAGACACACCCGGGACAATTTTTGGACTCACAATCAAGAAAGATGGTAAGTGACACCATTAGCAAGTACTTTCAATTAATTATCTGCAGTAGAGTTAATCAACTATGACATGCCTGAGTAGCCTAGATTTGCCGGGACTTTTTACCCTTCATTCACACTAGAAGTTCCATATTTTCATGACCTTGTTTTGTGTTTTGTTTCATTTATCTGATTCATCTGTTACTTGTTCTTCTTATGCTGGCCATATTACTTTTTGTTTCCTCTGCCGATTGTCGATGGTTATGGGATCAATTGGGAGTACCTCAATTTTTATTGTTCTTGGTTATGTTGGTGCAGGGAATCCAAAGTCAACTCCTAAGATGGCTGGTTCAGAAGAACAAGTAATAGCAGAACAAGAAGAGAAGAATGAACCACTGTTTAAGGGAATCCTCTCTAAAATTAAAAAAGCTATTTTTGGATGATAATATTAGTTATAATAGACAATTTTATTCTGTAAAAAAAATAAATTTTAGACACCAAGTTGTTGAATGTCACTATTGAGTTTGTCACCAGTATTGAATGGTTGTATGATATTATTATCTGCAACCTTTTTCAGGGAAAAACTAAGAATTCAATCTGAACTAGTACTTTCCACTGAATTTGTTTTGCTTTGGGTGTGGCCATCATTTCTATGGGTTTACATTGGTAAGCAATAGACAGTATATGGTCTTTGATACAAAAATATTTGCTAACTGTTTTAAGCCCCTATTGTTTTGAAATGTTTTGATCCTCTTTTCCTATTGTGGTGCATGACGTCTGACTCCATCACTCCCTTGCACACTGCTCTTTCCCTCTCTCTTAGCATTCCTGTTTTGGACCTACCAATTGAAAATATTTTACCCCTAAATTTCTCTAATGTGTGAAGTTTGTGAAAAGAAAAATTTATTCCCACAAAATCATTCCTGCTCAAATTCTGTTTACTGCCAATGTATATTGTAAATAGAAGTATATCTGTCTGGTTTTCAGGTCGCAAGGTCCGATTGTTCCCCAAAGATGACCCCAAAAAAATTAGTGACTCAGACTCTGTTGAGAATGGCGTTAGTGAAAAAAGTGCTTCCAAGGCAGATGGACAAGAAAATAGTAATGACGAGCCTGTCAAAAAGGAGAACTCTTCTGAAAGTACTGACAGTACACCAGTGGCAAACAAAAGTAAATCTGTGATAGATGAGAACACTAAGAAAGAGGCAGAAGAAAAGGTTAGGCAATAAGAGGAAGGTAGTAGTTTTTTTAATGTGTAGTGCAGACTGTACATTTATAGCAACATTCTGATAATATTAACTCGGTAGCAGAATATTAATCAATCTGTTACCGCATAAACATTTATGGTTGAAAGGATACTGCAACAAATGTCAAGATTAGACTTTCAGTTTAACTGTACTGTTTTTTTGGAAGCGCTTGCTGATCTGCTATGTATTAGTCCAATAGCTTATCAAATGTAGGCAATCAGAACCCATCAACTGAACTGTGGCTGTTCCAGAAATATTTAATAAATGTTATGTTTGCATTTATGCCCCAAAAAAATCTTATTTTAATGGAATTTTATTCCTTCACATTTATTTACTTTAATGTAGAGTACAACTAACACAGACTGCTTAGTTAAAAAAAACACTATACCGATGAACACAAACAAGGACACATTGGAGAGAGTATAAAGGTAACATCGACTTAACAGGTAGAGCTAATCTAAAGACAAGTCATTGACACACTCTTAAAACCTTACGAAGTATTTTGAGCGATTTTGAGCATACGTGTAACAAACTAAAATACTTTGTTATACGAAGAAATAGTTCGTAAATTACGAGGTATTTTCTTTGTAAGCTTACGTATGCTCAAAATACTTTGTTTTACAAACTACTTTTCTTTGTAAGGCCCAAAATAGTTTGTAAGGTTTTCTCAGTGCAGGAAGCATGGCTGGGCTACGCGAGGCTGCGCGAGGCTAGGCGTTGTAGTAGTCGTCGAGGTCCAGGATGCCGAGGCTCATGGCCAGGTCCGTGGTGGCCGTGGTGGCGGGGGCCTGCAGCAGCGCCACTGCCACGGCGGCTAGCAGCACGCCGCCCTCCAGGTAGGCGGCGTAGAACACGCGCACCCAGCCGGGGACGCGCGCCACGCCGCCCGCCGCCGTCAGCGACAGCGGGAACACGAGCCACTCGGAGGCGGGCAGCGCCAGCACCGCGCCGAACACCACCATGCCCAGCACGTAGTACGCCAGCAGGGAGCCGACGGGCAGCAGCATCGGCGCCCAGCCCGCCCAGCGCGACGCGGCGCGCGCCTCGCCCTCGCCCTCCTCGCGCCGCTTGCGGCCTGCAAGGCAACGACAGTGGACTTGCCAGAAGACCGGTGGAGGCGGACAAAATCCCCGGACGCGTATTGAGCCCCAGAGTCGCTAAATGGGACTCGAATCGAACGTGTGACCCCACCAATGGATTGCTCTCCGAACGAGGAACCCATTGGTGGGGTCACACGTTCGGTGCGAGTCCCGTTCAGCGACTCTGGCGCTCAAAACGCGTCTAGAGTTTTGGCCGCCTCCACCGGTCTGCTGGCCCACCCTGCGATGCGGATGACGGACATTACGGACGGTCCCTGGACTAGTTGCCTGCTCCACGCGGAACGCGGACACGCCAAGGCACGGCCGTGCCGATGCCGTGCCGATGCCGTGCCGATGCCGTGCCCCGACTGCACCGCCGGCTCGCGTGCGCTAGCGTACGCTGGCGTGCCCCCCGCCCCTCTTGACCTCCGTGCACGCAGTGTGCCGCACAAATAGGCCAAAATTCACACGGTGCACCGGCTTCGAGAGGGTTGTCAGCCTCAGCCCGCCTACTAGCCAAGATCTGCGCTTTGCTCTCGAGAAGGCCCCTCAGCAGGCAGGTTGAGGTTCGCAACCCTCTCGACACCGGGATTTTTGCCTACTTGTGCGGCAGCACTGTTTGGACAGTGTGTCGGGGGGTAGGGGCCAGTAGAAGGGCCAGAAGACCGGTGGAGGCCCACTGTGGGTAGGTAGGGAGAGGGTCCACCCACCTGAGGCCGGCCAGCAGGAGGAGCAGGCCGAGAGGTCGTCGTCGGCCACCTGCTTGTTGGCGGCGGGCGCGAGCACGGGCAGCAGGCGCGGCAGGCGGGTGCACAGCAGGCGGCCCAGCTGCAGGGCCATGATGACGTTGAGCGGGATGCCCACCACGGCCAGCACGACGGCGGCGAGGCGGCCCAGCGGCGTCCGCGGCACCGGCGCGCCGAAGCCTGGACAAGGCCGCTCGTTCAAGAGAAAGAAAACAAAGACGCCGCCACGGGGATTCGAACCGGGGCCGCGCCGAGGCGGGGCTTGTCTAGGCACTGGCCGACACTAATCGATCCTCTTGGCAAGCCGCACCCTCGGCTTTCTCTCTCTCTCTCTCCTCTCTCGCCGCCAGCCGGCCAGCCCCTTGGAACCTGCTGCCACTACACCCTCGGCTGCACCTCGGCACCGCTGCCACTACACCCTTGGAACAGCCCCGCCTGCGGCAGAAGCGCCCGCGAGCTCCGGGGTAGGCAGCACGCCACGCAGCCGTGCGTTGGCCGTGGGAAGTTGCCGACCGCGTCCTTGCAGGCGGCCCGGCCCCGGCGGCCCGCAGACTCATTCGGAGGGAGTTCGTCGCTCTGTCTCTCTCGCACTCATGGGCGTCCTCCACAGGTGCGAGAGAGACAGAGCGAGGGCTGCTTGGGCAGCACCGCGACGCCACGCGGACGGCGCAGCTATTTCTGGCCAGTCCGGAAGCGGCCCTGCATATTAAGCATTCAATAATTCCAGCTATAACGCTGCGTGGCAGGGCAGCACAGTGGGCCAGAAGACCGGTGGGGTGGCCAAAATTCTAGACGCGTTTTGAGCTCCAGGGTCGCTAAATGCGACTCAAACCGAACGTGTGACCCCACCAATGGATTCCTCGTTCGGAGAGCAATCCATTGGTGGGGTCACACGTTCGGTTCGAGTCCCATTTAGCGACTCTGGGGCTCAAAACGCGTGTAGAGTTTAGGCCGGCCTTCTGGCCCACTGTGGGCAGGCAGCGCAGTGGCCTGAGGGTGCCTGAGGGTCTCAAGGCCACTTTTGTCCCTCTTCATTGTTGCGAGCTGCCCGGCCAGGACGGCCAGGCCAGGACTCCCTCGTCATGCCGACTGGGCGCTAAAGGCTAAGGTCAGGCGAGGCGCCCCGCGCAGCGCGCCGTCCAAGGCAAACGCTGTTGCCATTAAGGGGCGGCCATTTACAAGGGGCAGCGGTTCGTCCTTATAAACGAAAGGGCACTGCTAGATCAGGCCCGCGCCCCGAAAGATCACGCCGCGAGCCCACCCCGCCTCCCCGCCGGTGGGCACGGCCAGGGGCGAGGCCAGAGGTGTCGCTAAGGTGTTGGAGCGTGTTGGAGGGCACCCGGCCAGCGAGGACGAAACCCTGCTGGCAACGTCATGGAGCCGCCCCACAGTGGGCCAGGAGGAGGCGGCCAAAGCTCCTGGCGTACCCAGGGTGGTGAGCAGCGAGGCGGCGAACAGCAGGCCGCCCGGGTAGGTCCAGATGCGCGCGCCGCCCTCGCCGGCGCCGCCCTCGCCGTAGCCAGCCGCCGTGGCGCGCAGCAGCATCTGCTCGTGCTGCTCGACGGAGCGCTCGATGAGCCCCCGCCACCGGACGTCCTCCGGCGCGCCGACGCGGAGGTCCGTGGCCAGCTGGATCACCATGTCGGCCTGCAACCGGAGGGAAACGATGCAGTGTTTGCCGGCCCTTTCGACACGCGCATCCTGAGAAGACACCCACCTGCACCCTGTTGAGCTCCTGCACCTGCAGGTCCTCGTGCGGGCCCTCGGTGGTGTGGAAGGCGGCGGCGCCCACCAGGGCCAGGACCAGGATGATGACGGCGAGCCCGCTGATGCAGAACACCGCCTGCAGCAGCCACAGGCACACGCCGCCCCTGGCCAGCACGCCGCCGCGCCGCCCCCGGCTGCAGCCGCAGCGGTGCTGGGGCAGCACGAACAGCTGCAGCGGCGGCGGGCCCGCCACCTGCACGCCCGCGTCCTGGGAGGGGCAGTGGTGGCACCCCCGCTCCGGGTACACTGTGAAAGGAGCGCGCCACTTGGAACCGACTTCGGAAACAGGAAGCAGACGCACGCAACATCACGGCGGGCTCACCGAAGCGGACGAGGTGGTCGGGGAAGACGGGGTCGTCGCTGAGGCGGTGCTTGGGGACGTCGCCGGCGACGCGCGTGCCCTCCGGGCCCTCCGGGTAGCTGCCGCTGCGGAGGTGGCCCTGCTGCCGCTGCCGGTGGGCCTGCTCCGTGGCGAGGGACACGGTGGGGACGCCGTTGGCGGCGACGCGCGACACGCCGTTGGCCGCCGTCCTGGCCGCCGTCCTGGCCGCCTTGGGGGCCTTGGGGGAGGGCGGCGAGGCCGGCCTGCCCAGCACGATGTCCCACGTCGACGTGGTGCTGGCGGTGCCGGTGAACAGCTCCGGGGGGCCGCCTAGCGACCAGCGTTGCGGCCTGCACGCCCAGGGAAAGGCTACGTGTTCAAGTCAAGCCAAACTACTTGCTCGGAGCTAGCGGACGGACGGACAGACCTCGGGGCCGTCTGGCTGCACGCAGTCACGGTGATGGAGCGGCCCTTCTGCGGCGCGGACCGGGTCATCTTGTCCTGCACTACCTGCAGAGGGCACACCACAAGTTTGAGCAACAAGCACGGGCGGTGCAATAATGTCTGCAAGTCAGAAAGCACGCACTTTGACTTTGTACGTGGAGTCCGTGTGGTGCAGCCTCCGGTCCGCGGAGGCCGTCGTCGAGTCCGAGTGGTGCCTGTGGTGCTGCAGCGTCCGGGACGTCCGGGCGGCCTCGGCGTCGCCCTCGCCCACCCCCATGGCGTCGGCGTGGCTGGCGGCACTAGCGGCCTGCAGCGAGCACACATTCGTCAACGACAAACCAGCAGGCTGCCTCAAAAGAAAAGAATATTTTTAGAAGGCGCGGGGATTCGAACGCAGGTTCTCAGGGCGGAGGGACGGCCTCGCTGACCCTTGACTTTTGCCTGGGGAGCGCGCCGTGCATCAACGCGACTCCGGTTGCAGGGCCAAGGCGCCAAGAGCAGGGCGGCGCGGAGGGGGGGGGGGGGCTACCAGTCTATTTTAAAGCGGCCGGCCACTGCCCCTGCCTTCGCGCTGTCTCTCTCGCACCCCTGCGGGACGCCCCAAGAGTGCGAGAGAGACAGCCAGAAGAATGCACCTGGTCCTTGGCCTTTACCCTCACCGTCGCGTCGTCTGGGTGCTCGGCGGCGCGGCCTGCATGGCCTCCAGCGGGCCGGGGCCGCTCCTGGACATCCAGGGCGGGCCGCGGCTCGGGCGAGGAGGACGGCGACGTGGAGGCGGCGTCCAGCGCCCGCACGGCCTCCACGGGCTGCACGAAGTGTCCGGGGCGGCGCGGGTTGGAGCACGCCGACGATGCGTCCGCGACGTCCGCGGCGTCCACGACCGCAGTCCGCGCCGCCGGCTGGGGGGTCATGCCCCATGAGCCGCGCGGTGCCGCGATATCGGCCTATCGGCGCCCTGGTCGCCCTGGTGCACGCCGGCCTCCGTCACGCCCGCCTTGTTGTTGTCGTCGTTGTTGTTGGCGGCGGGAGCGACGCCCTCTGCAACGACACAGAAGCAGCGTCCGGCCGCCGCGAGGTTTCCGTGGGTTAGTCCTGGCGGAGGACCACGTGGCCCCACGCGACGCACTGGCATACCATTCGCAGCTCCAGAGTCACTTCGTCACTTCGTCACTTCATTACTTCACCGCGATCCCGCAGTCCGAGTCTTCGCGCTTCCGAGTTGGAGGTCTTTTTTTGGAGGGGGAGGGGGGCCGCCTGGCATTTACTGCGGAGCCCCGCGCCTTCGCGTTCGGCCTAGAATAAATGTTAGACTAATGACGATGAAATTCAAAAAGCGCGCACTTTGCGGCGGCCCGCGCAGTCCCGGCTGAAGGCCAGTCGCCCTTCCCTCCGCCGCACAGTGGGCCAGAAGACCGGTGGGCGGTCAAAGCTCTAGACGCGTTTTGAGCTCCAGAGTCGCGAAATGGGACTCGAACCGATCGTGCGACCCCACCAATGGAATGCTCTCCGAATGAGGAATCCATTGGTGGGGTCACACGCTCGGTTCGAGTGCCATTTAGCGACTCTGGAGCTCGAAACGCGTCGAGGGTTTTGGCCGCCTCCGCCGGTCTTCTGGCCCACTGTGCGGCGCTCCGCCTTTCCCGCTGGCCGAGGGCGCCAAGGGCTGGCCAAGGCTGCCAAGGCCAAGGTGCACACGCTGCAAACCGCTCCACACCGGACGGGAGTCGCGCCCCGCGGCACGCGGCACGCGACAGCACGGGGCCTCGCTTTAGACTTTAAAGACGCGTGGCGCGGCTCGGCGGATTTGCCACAAGACCGGTGGACCGCAAGACCGCAAAAGGCCCCCGATCATCATTATGTTTTTACCCTTCATGACCAACTTTGTGAGGCTACCGCTCCCAAACTAGTTGCGGTCAATAGCCTTCCCGATACAGGGCATGAAAGAGTAGGGTCTTAAGAATACTAGGACGTCGAGGGAGGCCTTTTACGGCGACTAGATTGGACACAGTGGCCATCCAAAGTCAGCAAAATCAGCAAATTTCCGAGATTCGACCACTTTTTGACCAACTTAGTCGGAAAATCGTTGCGGTCAAAGCCAAAATCGTTGTGGTCAACGTCTTCCCGATGCAGGGCATGAAAGAGTAGGATCTTAAGAATACTAGAGCGTCGAGGGAGGCCGTTGACCGCAATTAGATCGGACGCAGTGGCCATCCAAAGTCAGCAAAATCAGCAAATTTCCGAGATTCGACCACTTTTTGACCAACTTAGTCAGAAAATCGTTGCGGTCAAAGCCAAAATCGTTGTGGTCAACGTCTTCCCGATGCAGGGCATGAAAGAGTAGGGTCTTAAGAATACTAGGGCGTCGAGGGAGGCCGTTGACCGCAATTAGATCGGACGCAGTGGCCGCCCAAAATCAGCGAAAACGGCTACTTTCGTCCTATATATACTAGGACTCTTTGACCAACTTTGTGACGTTACTGGTCCCAAACCCGAAAGGCCCCGGCAGATTTTTCTGCCTGTCTGACCTGGCCAGTCCGAGCCTGAGTGGCGCTGCACTTACGGGAGAGACGCTCGCTCAGGCGGCCGTCACTGCGGCACTGCGCTGCCGTGCTGCCGGCGGTCCTCACTCCGAGATGCAGGCCATCTTCGGCAGCTTCCGCCACGAGGGTCCGCGCGGCGAGGACGCTGTCGGATGAGCCGCACCGCCAGCCGCCATCGGGCACCGCGGCAATCACTGGTACACTGGTGACGAAACGCCCCCCGCCGCGACGGGGGCCTCGTGGTAGGACCACGCAGACGAGCAGTCGCGGCGACCGGGACGACCCCGGAAGACCGTTCGTCGGCGACCTCTGGCGGTAGAGCCAGTCACCGGGACGCGCGGTTGGGTTCGGCGGCCGGCCGACCAGGTTCTCGTTGACGTTGTTGACGTCAGCGAGGATGGCGACGACGCGTGAGCCTGCACACCTCGGCGCGACGGCGACGGCCTACTTGGACTCGAGCGGGCGTCCAACTACAGTGGGGCTGCGTGGTGGGGCCAGGCGGAGCCGCAACTGCCGCCACACTACAAACGGAGAGGAGGGGGGACTCCGGCTGGCTGGGGGTGTTTGGCGAGGGCGGGGGTAGAACGGGTTACTGCGGCAGGCCCGGGGGAGGGGGATAGTTTTGACCGCGCAGGTGTTGGGCTGGAAACGGGGAGGTGGGGCCGGCGGGGAGCGGCGGGGGAGGAGGTGGAGGGGTGCACGAGGGGAAGCACGTGATAGTAAGGTAGGTCCGTACCGCGCTGGCGGAGAGAGCGGGTAACCTTGGCTGCGTGTGTCTGCGTGCGTGACCGCGCACTCGCGTGAATAGCGGTGTGTCTGTGTGTCGGAGACCGTCGAGACGCGTTGACTCGCGTTGAATCGCACGTGCGTCGCGTGGTGTGACCCTGCCGGCCCGTGTGGCTTGAGAGCCTCAAAGCCCTTCAAGCCGCTTCCCGGCTCTCGGCTGCCCTCGCCCGGTCCGATTCGATTTTTCTCGAAACTCGAACCCGAGCCGCGGTCATCCCGTAGAGTGCGGGGCAGAGGCGGCAAGAACCGAGCGAATACAGTCATCTAGCTGCTCGCCGCGCCGTGACGCTCACGAGGAGTCTGTTTGAACAAGCCTTCCAAAAGCTTGCTCAGCTGCGGGGTAGTCCAAACCCCGAGCTGCGTCAGTCTCTCTCGCACGCCTAAGGAACGGGTAGCGGAACGCCCAATGAGCGCAAGGGCTGAGTTCTGAATCAGACTGCTGCTACCCGGGGCCCCGGGGACTGATTCCGAGAGTCGTTTTCGTCGCTCTCTCTCTCGCACTCATCAGCCCGAGCCGCGCTGGGCAGCGGCGTGAAAGCGGCAAACTGCCTCTTCGTTGTTGTGTTCCGAAAAAGGGACCGCCGTATCGACCAGGCTCGCGGAAAAGAGACAAAACGATCGCCGGGCCTCGCCCTGCCGAAGCGTGTACTCCTCTTGTATTTGCACAGAGCGCGCGGGGCAGATAGCGAAGCGCACGAGCTGTGTACTAACTGTCAAGTGGAAAGCCGAGTGTCGACTCGATAAACCAGCAATCTTCCCCTTGCCTTTTCCAATCGCAAGAGGATCGCCAATTGTATCTAAAGCGGTTGGGAATGGTTGGGAAATGCTTTCTTTTCTCCCCATTGCTTGCGGCTCGGAACGGCCGGGCCGTTTTGTCTAAACAGACAGTTTTCCCGACGTTCACGTTGACGCCGTGCAGAACGGCGTGGGGAGGGCGGGGTCAGTGTCTGTCCATGGGCAGCCCAGGGCAGCCCGGCAGGCTGACTCCCAGAGTCGCGCCGTCTCTCTCGCACCCCTACGGGACGCCGCACGAGTGCGAGAGAGAGGCCGCCTCTCGGAAGCAGCCTGCTGGCCCACGCCACGGCAATCAGCCTTCGTGATGAAACTATCCCTTCATTATTCAACAGCGACTTGGCAGCGCACGTTCGGGAGCACGCACGCCACTCACGCCGTGTGAGAGAGAAAGAGGGTCTGCGTTGGTGTGTGTCGCACAGTGGGCCAGAAGAGGCGGTCACAATCCCGGACGCGTTTTGAGCTCCAGAGTCGCTAAATGGGACTCGAACCGAGCGTGTGACCCCACCAATGGATTGCTCTCCGAACGAGGAATCCATTGGTGGGGTCACACGTTCGGTTCGAGTCCCATTTAGCGACTCTGGAGCTCAAAACGCGTCTAGAGTTTCGGCCACCTGCGCCGGCCTTCAGGCCCACTGTGTGTGTTCGGGTCGCGCGCGGGTCGTCGCGCAGCCCCTCGGCTAGCTCGCGGGCCAGGCCGGTCGGGGCGGCCAGGCCACTGGCGGGGCAGAAAGGGGTCTCGAAGGGGGTTCAAGTTAGGTAAGGGGGTAGGAAATCGGCGAGCTGTTTGCATCGGGGCGTCTGACAGGTATCCAATGCACCGCAATGCACTCCCCCGCGCTGCGCCGCGCCGCCTGGCTCCGCCCCCTTGGCCAGCGAGGGGTGCCAACTCGCCGTGAAGAAGTAACAAAGTAACGAAGGAAAACAGCGAGTACGCCTCGCCACGCTCAGCCCAGCCATGTTTCGTCGACAGACGTTTGAAGAAGGAGGAAGGAGTTAAAGCAACAAGGGTTGCCTGCATGTCCGGAGCTTCGCGTTGAGTTTCTGTTAGAGTTCGTTTGTTCGTTCGTTGACATGGGCAGGTGCGTAAATACGTCACACGTTCGGTTCAAGTCCTGTTCAGCGACTCTGGAGCTCAAAACGCGTCTAGATTTTCGGCCGCCCCCACGGTCTGCCGGCAAATCCACTGTGCCCGACGGTCTCGGACGGTCTCGGATGTCGCGGCGCGGAGGCGGAGGGTCAAGACCAGGGCGTGGTCGGAGCGGCCGATGAAGGGCGCCATCGGACACGCCCTGGCGGTAGTGGCGGGGCCGACGGGGCCGGCGGGGCTGCGCCGTGTCACCAGGGTGCCGGGGGAGGGGGAGGGGAGTTTATTATTCCGTGTGTCCCGCTTCCGGCGGTGCCTCTGATTTGATTGCGAGTGGCGTGGACTGGCGTGGAGTGGCGGCCACGCAAAGGCCCCTCCCCCTCCCCCTCCCCTTACGCCACCTAGCGACCTGATCTACCCGATATTGACACGCCGACCAGCCCCGTGGCCCCGTGGCCCCCCATGCCGTTGGCAATGGCAGTGACCCGCCGACTGTCCGAGCCGATTCCGAGAGTCGTTTTCGTCGCTCTGTCTCTCTCGCACCTCTACGGGACGCCCCATGAGTGCGAGAGCGACGAAAACGACTCTCGGAACCAGTCAGCTGGCCGAGCTGAGTGGAGTGGTTCCAGAGGGTTCCGGTGATTGCAGTGTCGCTACTTTCCATCGGTGCTCAGGAGTCCTCCATGACTTCCAGTTCCCCTCCAGTCGTTCCAGTGGCTCCGTCGTTCCAGTGGATGTCCTTTGCGAGTGACAGGGTGCGGTAAGCGCCGCGACCACACTGTGGCCACAAGCCCTGCTCCGTGACGTGCCGGTGACGTCACACTGCGACGTGACCGCTCGCGTGACTCGAAGCCATGTCGGCTATCTGCGGCCGTCTCTCTCGCACTGCCGCCGTCTTGGGGGTCTTGGGCGTGGAGGCAGTGGCCACCGTGACGTCATCGCCCGCCATCGCCGCAGCGGTAGTGCAGGAGCGGAGGGTAGTTGATGCATTCTTTCTCAAACCAAATCAACTTTCCGGGTCAATGTGGAGTTTTGGCCTCCCAATTTTTTCATCAAGAGGCCCTTACTAGGAGAGTCTCCCTGTAAAATATTTTTGCAATCGGACCAATAGTTTGGGAGAAAATAACAAAAAACCATTTTCACCCATTTTAGCGCAATTTAAGGTTGAAAAATTTCAAAGTGCTAAAATGCTGCTAAATTAAGGTCCCACTTCCCCAATGCTTTTCTTATATGAAAGAGCATATTAAAAAGTAATTTTGAGCCACTTTGGAGTCAGCTGACTTTACGTGTTACCCCAATCGTGTAACATTATAGGAATTTTACGCAATTTTCATTTCTCAAATACTCCGACTCAGAACTGGACCGAATCAGGCCCAAAGCATCCTTATATAGCCCTAAGTAATATCCCAAGTAGTCGTCAAAAATATATTTCATTTGTGGATTCTGGAGCTGACTTTATAATCTTAAGTCTTTGTAACTCGATGAATTAACTGTTTTGGACTCGGATACATGTTTTCTCCATCCGAACAACTCAGATGGAGCTCAAAACAGATTCTTAACTTTAAGTAACTTTCTCTCTTGTAAATGAGCCCAAACCACCTGGAGGAAGGGGTCAAAATTGCCTCACAACAAATTCCACTGCTTTCCGTCAAAATTCCTAAAATGTTACTCGATTAGGGTAACGCTTAAAGTCAGCTGCCTCCAATGTGGCTTTGACATAGCAAAATAAGCATCAAAAATCTGTCTTTAGATAAAAGCAATTACATGACCACCAGAAGAAAACAAGGTAATTCATAGTAAGTGGTTCCCCTCTGAAAACATCATTTCCAGCATAAGGTAAAGGGTCTGTCTCATCAGATAAACATTATTTTTTCTGGTGTTCATTTCATTGCTTTTATCCAAAGAAAGATTTTTGATGCTTATTTTGCTATGTCAAAGCCACATTGGAGGCAGCTGACTTTAAGCGTTACCCTAATCGAGTAACATTTTAGGAATTTTGACGGAAAGCAGTGGAATTTGTTGTGAGGCAATTTTGACCCCTTCCTCCAGGTGGTTTGGGCTCATTTACAAGAGAGAAAGTTACTTTTAGTTAAGAATCTGTTTTGAGCTCCATCTGAGTTGTTCGGATGGAGAAAATATGTATTCGAGTCCAAAACAGTTAATTCATCGAGTTACAAAGACTTAAGATCATAAAGTCAGCTCCAGAATCCACAAATGAAATATATTTTTGACGACTACTTGGGATATTACTTAGGGCTATATAAGGATGCTTTGGGCCTGATTCGGTCCAGTTCTGAGTCGGAGTATTTGAGAAATGAAAATTGCGTAAAATTCCTATAATGTTACACGATTGGGGTAACACGTAAAGTCAGCTGACTCCAAAGTGGCTCAAAATTACTTTTTAATATGCTCTTTCATATAAGAAAAGCATTGGGGAAGTGGGACCTTAATTTAGCAGCATTTTGGCACTTTGAAATTTTTCAACCTTAAATTGCGCTAAAATGGGTGAAAATGGTTTTTTGTTATTTTCTCCCAAACTATTGGTCCGATTGCAAAAATATTTTACAGGGAGTCTCTCCTAGTGAGGGCCTCTGGATAAAAAAATTGGGAGGCCAAAACTCCACATTGACCCTGAAAGTTGATTTGGTTTGAGAAAGAATGCATCAGTTTCGTTCCGCGACAGCAGCGCGACAGCCTTCTTTATGACGGACTACCCTTGACGGCGCCGGTGGCGGCCGAGACTACCCCTCCCCTCCCCCCTCCCCCCCCCCTCCCCTCCCCTCCCCTCCCCCCCTCCCCTCCCCCCCTCCCCTCCCTTTCCCACAGCCGGGCCAAGCCGGGCGACCTTGCCGCGTCCCGATTGCATGACAGGAAATCGAAAGGGTGCTCCATTCTCCATTTCGGCTTCCCGGATTACTTACGCCGCCTGCCGCCCTGCCGCGCATGCACGCACCACTTGAGTAATGACTAGGCGTTTCAACCAATCTCTTTTATTTTTATTTTTCACAGAAAAGTCCGGTTAGCAATGCAGTGAAGTCACTCACTGCATGCGACCATCAGGTCGTGAGTTCATGACAGTTGTTGGAATGTGGGACCAGTTGGACTGCTGGAAGCGTGGCGGAGACTCTTGACTCTCCTCGGGCTCGGCCTTGTGGACCTGGGCTGGCGTGTCTGGCGAGGCGGGTCCCGGGGGCGAGGGCGCGGCGGCCTGCAGCCAGCGGGCGAGGTAGCCGACGGGGTCGCGGGGGCGCGCGGTCGCCACCCTGGCCAACCCCTCAGCCAGGACCCGTCCCACGCGCAGCCTCAGGTAGTCGCTGGGGCTGGCTGGGGCAGAGACGCAAAAACCGAGATGCAGATCAGGTGCACTCCGGTGCACTCTCATGCCGTTCGACAATTTTTTCAACCAGTTCCTTTGTTTTAAAGAAAGTGAAACATTGCAGGGACTTGAACGCCGGACCTGAGGGTTGGGACTCGATACGTCGCCAAAAAGTTTTTCAAAAACGGTGGCCGCTGTGACGCACCTCCTTCGCAGTGTGCCATGTCGCGGGTCACCGCGTCGCTGTCCCTGTCCACCCGGTCCACCCTCCCGACGTCCATCACGTCCATCACGTCCATCGCCAGCAACAACAACAATGCCGGGCAGTTCGGGGCGGTTTTGCAGTGTTTCGGGCAGGCGGTGGCTGAGGCGCGCGGTGGCGGCGGTGGCGGCGGTGGCCCCGCGCCGCGGGGAGCCTCGGGCAAAGCAACGAAGGAAGCCACCAGCCCGCCGGGGCCACCGGCATTTCGGCCATGCCACCTCAAAATTCGCAGTGCATCGTCTCGAAAAAGCATCAAAATCGGAACTGAAGCAGAATAAAAAGAAATGAAAAGCACATAAAAAGGAGAAAACAGCTGGTTCACCAAGATGCCTGAGGCAGACGAGAGCCCCAGCGGGGCCAACGTGAGAGGTTAGTGCCCTCCGTCGGGACCGGGTGGAACTGACGACAACGCACAGTGGGCAAGGACACCGGTGGCGGCGGCCAAAATTCTAGACGCGTTTTGAGCTCCAGAGTCGCTAAACAGGACCCGAACCGGACGGGTGACCCCACCAATGGATCCCTCGTTCTGAGAGCAATCCATTGGTGGGGTCACACGTTCGGTTCAAGTCCCATTTAGCGACTCTAGAGCTCAAAACGCGTTTCGAATTTTTGCGGCCCCCACCGGTCTTCCGGCCCACTGCAACGGTGTCACTCCGACTGTGCGCGCCAGGCGGCGGCAACGCCGGCATGGGGTCCATGACGGCGCGCGAGGTGCGCGACACGACGCTGATGCTGCGCCGGCCGACCGTGGTGGACGCCCTGCAGCAGGCCGTGCCCAAGCCCAAGGGGGCCGTGCCCCCCGACGGCCTGCCCTTCTGGGACAGCGTGCCCCTCGGCTCCAAGCTGCCCATCATCGACCACCCCAAGGACGCCTTCGTCTTCTACCGCGACAAGCTCGGCCGAGGGGTGCGTCTCGCCCCGTCTCTCTCGCACCGCCGCGCAACGCCCCACGAGTGCGAGAGAGACGGGGCGGCGGGCTGAACGCGCCGCCGTGCGTCCGCAGCTATGGCGCAGCTCCCCGCTGGGGGACTTCCGCCTGGACGACCCCTACATGCACGAGGTGGACTACACGTACGAGCCCGTGCACGACCCCGCGCTGCGGAGGCTGTTCCAGTCGGAGGAGCAGCGCAAGATCCTCATCTCCAGGCGAGCCTCAGCACCGCCACCACCGCGTTGCCGGGTTCGAGCCCCGCCGCCGGCCGAGCTCATCTGAAAAGTGACTTGTGCAGGGGCTTCATCCTGCCCACCGACGAGGCCGTCTGCTCGCTGCGGCAGTTCAACACGTACCGGCGCTACCTGCAGACCGTGTACCGGGAGCTCGTCAAGGCGGAGTACCGCCGCAGGGTGAGTGCTACCCCGGTCTTCTGGCCCACTGTGCGGCGTGTGTTGTTGTTGCTCCGCATCTCTCTAATGTTCTTGTTTTTGGTCGGCCAGGCCGTGGACCTGTCGGACGAGCAGGCCATCCGGCGGGCGCGGCAGTGCGAGGAGAGGCAGCTGGCCCTGGACCAGCGGCGCATCGAGCGCGAGAGCAAGCAGGGGGAGCTGCGGGAGCACCTGGAGGCGGAGCGACGGAAGAAGCAGCAACAGTCAGTCCCGCCGTCCCGGGTCCCGGGTTCAAATATTACTACCTTCCCACTTTATGGGACTCGAACCGAACGTGTGACCCCACCAATCGGTTCCTCGTTCGGCGAGCAATCCATTGGTGTGGTCACACGCTCGGTTCGAGACCCATTTAGCGACTCTGGAGCTCACAACGCGTCCAGAGTTTTGGCCGCCTCCACCGGTCTTCTGGCAAAGCCACTGTGAGACGCCACGGGTGCTGCAGGATCGTGGCGCGGCAGCTGCACTACCTGGAGCTGGCGGAGCGCCTGCAGGCCGCCAAGGAGCAGCAGCGGCGCGAGGCGCTGGAGCGGGCGCGCGAGCTGGACGAGAAGGTGAAGCACCGGCAGGCCGTGGCGGCGGAGATCCGGCGCGCCAAAGCCATCGCCACCATCCAGGCCTGGAACCGCGAGGAGAAGGAGCGGCGCGAGCGGCTGGAGAAGCAGCAGCTGCAGCTGCAGGAGTACAAGGAGAAGGAGGTGGACAAGCAGTGGCAGGCCAAGCTGCAGGCGCAGACGGAGCGCGTGGAGCGGGACGCGCGGCTGCTGGCCCGCCAGGAGGAGGCCCTGCGCCTGGCCGTGGAGCTGCGCAACAAGAAGGTGGAGCGCGAGGACCTCCGCATGCAAGGTGCTTCATCATCGTGCTCAGCAGTCTAAATGGGACTCGAACCGAACGTGTGACCCCACCAATGGATTCCTCGTTCGGAGAGCTATTTATTGGTGGGGTCACACGTTCGGTTCGAGTCCTTTTTAGGGACTCTGGAGCGCAAAACGCGTCTGGATTTTCGGCCGCCTCCACCGGTGCACTAACGCAGCCTCTCGGTGGCAGGGCTGCTGAAGAAGATCAAGAGCGACCAGGAGAAGCTGCGCGCCAAGCGCTTCCGCTTCCGGCCGGCCAAGCGCAAGCGGCCCGGCGCCAGGACGGCGGCGCAGAGGGCACAGGCCGCGCAGGCCGACGCGCGCCGCAAGCGCAGGGTCACCAGCGCGGGCCTCATCGTTGACGAGGACGTCATGACCGCCGGCGACCAGGTGTACAACATGTCCATGCGCATGGTGAAGACGGCCAAGGAGCGCGGCGAGCAGTGTGCGTCCCGTTCTGTCTCTCTCGCACTCACGGGGCGCCTCGTTTGCTTACGAAGCGATCCCTCGCCTTCACTCTGACAGTCGCTGGTTTTGTTTCTGATGCGGATTCGTCTTTCATCCCATTTTTTGCAGGCCTCGTCGGGGACAATCTGTGGGCCAAGTTCCGAGAAACCGGTTTCGATCCCAGCGAAACTCGGGATGGCGTTGTAAGTAGATGGAAAATAATAGAGCGTGTTTTTTCGTGTTTCTTTGAGTCGCGACAAAGTAGTGACTGGGAATCTCCTCCCACAGCCCGAAGCGGTGGCCACCGCCATCGACGGGCTGCTGGACTCGGTCATGGAGGGCATCGTGCACCGGATGGTGATGCAGACCCTCAAGTGCGTGTACCACAAGGCGCTCGAGGTGAGTGCGGCACAGAAGACGGTGGAGGCGGCCAAAACTCTACACGCGTTTTGAGCCCCAGAGTCGCATAACAGGACTCGAAATGAGCGTGTGACCCCACCAATGGATTCCTCGCTCGGAGAGCAACCCATTGGTGGGGTCACACGTTCGGTTCGAGTCCCATTTAGCGACACTGGACGTGACTGACACGGCGGTGTTGGCAGCGCTGCTTCTCGCTGCTGGAGGGCCTGCCTGCGCGCGAGATGGCCAAGCGCGGCTGGGTGTGCGACCACGGCATGCTGCGCCACAGCGAGCTCCGGGAGAAGGCCAGGGCGCGCGAGCAGCGCGAGTGCCGCAAGGGCAGGCAGGAGGTGAGGGGAGGGAGGACGCGCCGAACTTGCAGTCCGCCGTGCTTTTCTTCAACGTGCTCCTGCTTTTCCAAGGATGCGTCTGAAGTGGGCAGCGGCGCCGCGGACGACACGGCGACGGCCGAGGCGGACGCCCAGGACGCCGACAGCGCGCCCAGCCCCCGAGCCTCGCCCAGTCCGCGCAAGCAGCGCTCCGGCCGCTCGGCCAGCTCGGCCAGGCAGAGGATCTTGCAGCAGATCGACGCCGTCGAGCGGAAGAACGTGCAGCTTAGAAAGGTGCGCAGACGCGTGCAGAGCTCCAGAGTCGCTAAACAGGACTCGAACCGAACGTGTGACCCCACCAATGGATTCCTCGTTCGGAGAGCAATCCATTGGTGGGGTCACTCGTTCGGTTCGAGTCGCCGGTCTTCTGGCCCACTGTGGCCGCTGCGCCGCGGGCCTGCCTACGCTACTGGCGCTTCCCTTGCGCACTGGCAGGCGCTGGAGCAGAGCGCCAGCTCCACCATGTCCGTGGACACGGACGACGACGCCCGGGACGCGGCCATGGACCTGGACGCCAACTTCGAGGTCATGGCCAAGAGCCTGCAGCGGCAGATGGTGGCCATCGCGGGCCAGAGCGTCAGCGAGGAGACCAAGCTGACGACGCAGCATCGCTGGAAGCTCATGAAAGGCACGATCGTCCACACCTCCGCGCCCGACGCCCGAGGCCCGCAGGCCTGCATGGCTCATCGCTCCGTCTCTCTCTGCAGAAGTGGAGCTGTTCGAGCTGGTGGACAGGCTGTGCACCATGATGATGACCACGCCCCCAAAGAAGTTCCTCAAGAGCACCGAGTTCCAGTGGGCGGCGGACATCCTGGCCCGCGACGTCATGCGAGAAGTCCGCCACCAGGTGAGAGCCGTCAATGTCCTATCCCCCCAAAAAAAGTCAGATGTGGGTGTTTGAACCCGCGTCCTGGCCGCAGGTGCGCCAGACCAACCGGAAGAAGGACCGGGAGCGCATGCGGAAGCACGAGGCGGAGGCGGCGTCCCGGGTGCAGGCGCAGGGCCACAGCGGCCAGAGGGTCAGGGACGCGACGGCGGGGACGTCCCACAGCGCGTCGCACAGCGCGCACCGGCGGGCCAGCCTGCGCAGCCAGCGCGGCGAGGGCTCGGGGCAAGCCACGGCCACCGACACGGCCACTGGCACGGGCACGGGGACGGGCACGGGGACGGGCACGGGGACGGGGACGGGCACGGGGACGGGGACGGGGACGGGCACGGGGACGGGCACGGGGAGCGCCCCGAGGGACTCCTTGGAGCCGCTGGACGAGTCCAAGGTGCCCCTGCTGCGCCTGCACAAGCGATCCCCACACCAGCCGTCCATCCCGTCCTTGGACTCCCTCACGTGACCACCCTCTCACAGGACACAGAGCGAAGGCGCCCATTTTCTACCAATTTTATTGATGGATTTTAAGAAACTTTTCGTAGTTCATAGTGTGAGATCGCTAGTCATGCTTCCATTCTTTTCTACATTTTTTAAGGTTTTATTTCAGATTGGCTTTTAGTGAAATGGAAATAGGAAGTGCCGTAGCAGAACACTCCCATCTTGTAAATAGCTTTTCTACTTTCCTGCCTCGATTTTTGATGGAACGTAGGGCAGAGAAGGATTAAGAATAAAACAGTTACAGAGGTAGAAATATTTATTGGATTAGTGCGACATCGATTTTTACATTTTACAGTAGTTCCCCCAATTCACACCTTTGAATGCAATGAAGAAGCGAATGGACACCATTATGAACATGCATTTCAAATGTACAATTAAGTTTGTGTAGTAAAAAAAAATAATACACGCACCCATGTACCCTGGATAACATTGCTACATCTATAAACATAAAGAGGTGATAAAACATGGATATAAAAAGTTTATTGGACCTCTCAAAACCTTCTGCTTGTAAATACAATGCAAACTAATAATCTCATTTTTTGATCAAAAAAAAAAAAAAAAAAAAAAAGCAATGTGCAGATTACAGTTCATATTACAGGTTTAGGGGTGATATCACAAGAGTCAGCCAGCAGGCTTTGGGTAAGTCAAATTATTTGTGACTGGCAGATGGCTCTTGGCCAGAATGATTCAGAGCATTTATACACTAAATAACATTTAACATATCACACCAAAGAAAAAAAGAGTAAGATTACAACCATGGCAAGGTACAAGAAACTGCCTTATTCAGGATACTTTGTACAGTGAAAGGAATATTGTCCCAGTCTGAGCAATATTACATGAATTAAGGCACTATAGTTGCTTCTACAGTTCTCTCCAGTTCCTTCAAATAAAATAACAATTTCAAACATAATTGTTATGCAAAGTATGAAATTAAAAAAAAAAACAGAAGGTAGAAAGTATGAACTGGTAAATGCACTTAAAGTAGACTATAGAAAATTTGAGCACTAGACATCACCAGATTTAGTCTTGAGTTGAGCAGCGAGACTAGCAGTTTCTTGTTTCATTTGATGCAGATCTGCTGATATTCTTTCCAGATTCCCACCAACACTTTTAGCCCTTTCAGTTTCAATCTAAGAGATTAAAAATTACGGTTAGTTAAAGTGACAGTCAAACAGGATATGAACTACAACAATCATTTCAAAGACAGCCAAAATTACCTGATCTTCCAGATCTCGTGACTCCCTTACATTAGCTCCTGTTTCTTCTACCATTTTAACAAGTTCACTGCAATCAGAATGTAGAGTGGCCAGTAACTTGTAGGCTCGCCTAGACACCTCATCTCTTTTTGCATCCTGCAAATGAGTAAATCAGACTATAATTTTCCATACATTTGAGATAATTAGCAAACTTAATGAAAGCTATATATTTACCCTAAAGATGACTTCATCTGCAACAGTGAATGATCTATCAAGCCGTCCAGCTAAAGTATTTATTTCTTTATGAAGCTCCTTGGTGTCCTTTAAAATCTTTTCGATTTCATCCTTCTGTTTACTGATATTTCCAATGATTTCCATGATTCTTCTAGTATATGCTGACCTGTAAAAAATTTAGGGCATCAATAGATTTAGGTCTACTTATTCATTTTTGGAGGGAAACATGTGATAAGGATTTTTACTTGCCTGCTAATATCTTTGCTGACTTTTGCATACTCAGCTTGTAAATGTTTATACAGTTCTTCCTTGTTTCTTAATTCTTCAGTTAATTCTGAAACTTTGTCTCGAGTTATCCTTAGAGCCTCTACTTGACGAGCACTTTCAGACTGAAAAATTTATTACCAGCAATGTTTAGAAGGGTGTTAGTATAAAGGCAAGAAATATCAGATAAGTTAGATTCTCAACCTACAGCTTTGCTAGAATTCAGTTTCCGTGCTTCTCTGTACTTCAGAAGCAAAGGAGCTCGATGCTCTTCCCATTGTGAGGCTAAACTAACTAGCTTTTTAGTAGTCGCTTCTATCATAGCATGTAGCTTTTCAATATTGGTGTCTGCATTTGGTAGCAGGTCCAAAACTTTGCGGCGAACAGTTTGTTGAGCTTCTGCTTCCTTCAGGGCACGTTCAGCGAGATCTCTTTCATCCAGCACCTAAAAATAAATTTAAAAAATAATGCTTTGCAAAAGTGGTTTGCAAGACTTGAGACTCAAAGCTATGATTTTCCCACCTTGGGCAATTTAGCAGACATTGTCTTAATATCGAGTTGAAGTTGCTCCAAGCGCTCCCTCAGATCGTCATTTTCGCTTTTGAGCTTTTCCACAGCCAGTTCTTCCTCTTCTTCTTGCCTCTTTTGACGCTCTTCAGCAGATTCTGAGGCAGCTTCTTCAACAACACTCTCTGCTGCAGGTGGTTTCTTCTTCTCTGGACTCTTCTCCTAAAGAGAAAAATAGTTCATAAAATGAGAAAAATTTGGGAAGCAAGATGTGCTCTTGAATAAATGTATGGACCACTCACAGAGGAAAACTGGAGTCTTTCATTGAGAGCAAATCGAGAGCTAAGTTTGGACCGTGAATGAAGTTTCTGTTGAGCAGCAGAAGAGACCAACTTGTCAAATTCTGATTTAAGCAAATCAGATCTAGTTTTCCGCAATTCCTCTGCTTTGGGAGCAGCCAGTTGCTGTCTGGGGGCAAGAATCCCTCTCGAGTTCAGAGTGATGAGGGAGGGAACCAGACGATTTGCTGCCGATACTTGATCTGACACTAGAGGCAGATACTGGACGCAATACTCTCTCCACTCTAGAAAAAACAACAAAAACAGTCAAGTGAGATAAGTATATTCACGACAATAACTTCCGTCACCAATTACACAGAGACAATTTTACCTTGAGGGGTACATCCATGAGAAGTGTTTCCAGTTTGAAGCGGCTCTGACACGTAGGGGTTACATCGCCCTCCTTCCTTTGTGAAGGATCCATCATCATGCCAGCGAATGCCATCAGTACGACAAAAGCTTGGTACCCAAGGAGATGACAGCTGTTTTGTTATAGTGGCACTAATTTCATTTCGTAATCTTGCAGCTCTACCTAAACAATAAAATAAAACCCACATATATAAGAAATTATTAATTCACACAGAAAGCAAAGTGAAAGAATTGTACATACTTGAAGGCTCCTGAACAATTTTGTCCGCTTGCCCATCTTTTGGAAGTCTTTCAATCAAGAACATCAACACCCTTCTTAGATCAGCTTCATTGGAGTACAAGAAGGTTTGGTATCCAACCTCCCCAGTGTAACCCATATCCTTCAATGCGCAAAGCAAAATAAAAGTAAGAACAGCTGAACAAACTCGATCTTTGATAGTTTATTTTAACATAGTGACAGGCACTTACGGTACATGTTTGGGCAATGGTAGCTCCTATCCTGAAGCGCAGAGACATGGACGGTGGAAGAGATGTAGGGATTCTTGATCCTGGCTGGATTGCTTCGATACATTTTGACGCTGCTTCCACAACTAGCTCGGGGGAAAATTGCTTCAGAGACTCTATCTCTTCTTCAATATCACTGAAACACAAATTGTTAAGGTGACAGCCTCAACTTTTTCAAAGATAGACTTTATACTGAGAGCCATAAATTCAACACCAGTTGAATGTTAAAGCCTTGACATAAATAAGCCAACAAAGAAACTTCTTGACACAAAACTTTCATTCATAGCAAGATGAGCTGAAATGCTTCTCCTGAGTAACTGTACTGAAACGAAAGTGCGGAAACGGGTACGTAGCGAAAACTCGATCATTTTATACAGACTAATTTAATTTAATATGGTGCAATCGTACGACGGAGTGGTTCAATCTAGTGCATCAGCCGGGCGAGAGGTAAACAAAAAAATTAACCTCCCCGCAGCAGACAGCAGACACCCCGCCTTGTGATACCTGACGTGTACCGGTGCCGCGCCCTCCCCTGCCGACGACAAACCACTGCTGGCACGTACCATCCTATTTCCTTCAAGGAACGGATGATGATCCGGTCCACTTCATCCATGGTTGTTGAATTGCTTCGGATTTCTAGCGGCTTCGTACTTTATGCTTCATTGTCACTGTCACTGCACTGGGCATCGGGCCGCTATTCGCAGGAAAGGGAGAAGGGCAGAGGCTTTATTCCCACGCGGAGCGCCAGCAACGCCCACTCGCTATTGGCAGGTGCTCAATGCGAGGGACACTGCCAAAATAATTGTTGTCGGTTTGAATGCCCAACGATATGATCTCTCCAATAATAAACGCGAAATGAGCATGAAATTTAACTTTGAATGGAGCCTAAATGGCGAGCCACGTGACAAGGATGTTGCAGACCAGACGGCAGCCAGTGGCAGCCAGCGCATAGGGAAGTAGGGATGGGGCGCCACTTCGTTTTGGTTGTTTTGCTGCCAATGCCGGATTTTTATTGCGGGCAGAAGCTTTTTACGGCCCCCGATGAGGGTCCGTCAGTAAGCAGTGTGGCAGCACCGCATCCACACCGCACGCAAAGGGCCAAGCAAGGGCGGGTTGGCCTGATTTTTTTTGGAGGGGGGGGGGAGCAAATAACTTGGCACTTTTTGCCTACTTACGTTAGGGTATATAGTGTGTTTTTGCCTGCTTTCCAGGCCACTGCTTAGGCGCCAAGAGGCAACTGTCCGTTTTTCCCCGACCGCCCCCACCGTGCGAGGGGTGTGTCGTGCGGGGGAGGCTGAAGCAAGGGCTGAAGCGCCGAGGCGAGCGGGCAGTGCCGTGGCCGAGTGGCTTACGGACAGCCCCTCGCCGGCGCGTCGGCGTTGTCTATTCCGCTGTCTCCCAGACCTTGAAGAAGATCCCGGCGGGGCGTTACGTGACCCGTTCCTTTGCCTTTTTCGCCTTGTCGGCCGCATGTCCGAGGCGACCCCCGTTTTTAGAGCAGCACCCCCACGGCCTGCGTCGCGTCCTGCTCCTTTTTCGCGGAGTCTCCTCTCTTTCGTTCGCCTGGCTGGACCGTGTATAAATTGAGCAATCCTCGACAGAGATGTCACTCAGCAGTCCCCGGCAGCCCCATCAGCAGCCATGAAGTTCTTGGTGAGTGTAGAGCGTCCCTGACGCCACGGCAGCGCGATGGACGCGTTCGAGTCCTCCAGCTTGTCAACATGCCGCTCTTGCTGCAGATCCTCGCCGCCCTGGTGGCCGTGGCCGCCGCCGACTACCACGATGACACCTTCCACTTCTCGTCGCTGGGCAGCGCGACCGGCCTGAGCGGCCTGAGCGGCCTCCAGAAGAGCTCCCTGAAGCAGTACACCGTGCAGGCCGTGCCCGCCTACCGCCAGCAGTACGCCGTGCAGGCCGTGAGGCAGGTGGCCGCGCCCGTGTTCGCCCAGGTGGCCGTCCAGCAGCCCGCCGTGCTGCAGTACTCGCAGTACTCGTCCGCGCCCGCCGCCTTCGCCAGCAGCGCCAGCTACTCCGGCCTCAACGCCCCCAAGTGGCGCATCGTGTCCCAGGTCCAGGAGGCCGACCCCGCCGGCCCCTACAAGCTGAGCTACGCCACCGAGAACGGCATCCAGGTCAGCGAGCAGGGCTCCCTGGTCAACAGCGCCGAGGGCCCCGCCGTGGCCGCCCAGGGCTCCTACTCCTACAACGGTGACGACGGCCAGGTCTACTCCGTGAGCTACGTGGCCGACGAGAACGGCTTCAGGGCCGCCGGCGACCACCTGCCCACCCCTCCGCCAATCCCCGCCGAGATCCTCCGGTCCCTGGAGGAGAACGCCCGCAGCGGCGAGCAGTACGACGAGCAGGGCAGGCTCCTCAGGAACTGAAAAGAGCCTCCTCTTCTGTGATATTCGACCGTGAAAATAGTATCCTCTCCGAATCGGAGAACAAACGAGTGTACAAATAAATCAATAAACATATAAGCAAATCCCAGGGTTTTATGTGACCAGAAATCATGTTAAATGAGGCCAGCTCGGATCATGGCGCCCGGCCTGATTCGGAAGAGTCGTTTCCTGGCCCCGTGTCGGCCAGAGAGAAACAGAGCGCCGAAAAGCTCCTCCAGAATCAGCAGACAGTGAGTCAAGGCCAGTCAAGGCTGGGGCTTCCCCCACACGGCCAGCCCAGGCCAAGGGCCAGGCCAGGGGCCAGGCCGGCGCAGGCCGTCGTAGGGGGGCGGCGGCTGTGGCCGAGGCTCTGGCGGTGCCGCAGGACGGAACCACTGGTGCAGCAGCTCGGCGCAGAACACGACGGTGCTCCACAGGACGCCGATGGACAGCACGAAGAAGGCGGCCTCCACCTCGGACAGGGACAGTACCAGGTCGTCGCCGGACCGCGGCTGTGGCACCGCCTCGTACGTCATCCTCAGCCACTGCGACAACAAGGGTTCACAGACTCCTGGCCTTGGCGAGGTCGCGGACCGACCTCGGTGTCCGCCAAGGCCCGCACTATCAGTTACAAAATGATTGAGTACGCCATGGGAGTGGCTCATCGTGGCGCCTGTGACTGTACCTTGGCCATGAGGCCGGCGTCCATGCAGCGCAAGAGGAACAGGTTGAGCTCGAAGATGTAGGGGAAGTTGCAGTTGACGATGTAGGCCAGCATGTACTTGCGGGGGCACTCGTCCACCAGGTGCAGGGCCTTGTTCTCGGGGCGCAGGTACGCGCCGTTGCGCCTGATGAGGAAGGAGAAGGGCTGCTCCGAGGTCCAGTTCTTGGGCACCACCTGCAGCGCGAGCAGCGCGAGCAGCGCGCCAGCCTCTCAGTTATGTCTCCCTCGCACCCCTGGGGTGTCCCGTCGCGGTGCGAGAGAGACACAGAGACAGAGCGACGCACCCGGAAGTTGTCCTGCAGGCGCCGCATGCTGTCGAAGGCGAAGGTGTCCATGAGGGACTGCGAGCGCGTCGTGATGGGGATGCCGGAGTCCGCCAGCGCCTCCAGCGCGTCGATCTCCGGGTAGTACTGGGGGATGGTCAGCGTCTTGAACAGCAGGCCCTGCAGCAGTGTGTCGTGCTGCCTAGGAGACCGGCCGGCCAAAGACGCGTTTTGAGCTCCAGAGTCGCTAAACAGGACTCAAACCGAACGTGTGACCCCACCAATGGATTCCTCGTTCGGAGAGCAACCAATTGGTGGGGTCGGTTCGAGTCCCATTTAGCGACTCTGGAGCTCAAAAGGCGTCCGGGATTTTGACCTCCTCGGCCGCGTGCAAGAGACACGCACCTGAAACGCCCCCATGAAGGTGACGCTGAAGAGCAGCCCCATGGCGAGCAGCAGCAGCGTGGACACCTCCCTGGCGCGCGCGTGCGGCTGGTTCACGCTGCCGGCCAGCATGAGCGAGTACACGGCGAAGAAGGCGTCGCTGACGGTGTGGCGGTGGCGTCGGCGCGCGCCGTGCGCCCTGTCCAGGCCGTGCACCGTCGCCACCGTGCTGAGGAAGGCGGCCAGCAGCACCAGCCACACGCTGCCGCTGAACACCCTGCGGCAGCACGACTTGGAGCGGCCTCAGTAAACGCCAACACACAAAGACCCCGACGACATCCCCACGCACCTGAAGAGGGTGATGTAGTTGGGGATTCGCTCCGAGGGCGGCACCATCACGCAGAGCTCGTCGAACACGTAGGGGTACGTGAACTCGACCTCCTTGGTGTTGTAGTCCTTGACGAACCTGCTGTTGAAGCTGATCCACGCCCTGCCCGACATGACGGCGCCCAGCGTGCCCGTGCCCGTCACGCCCGACTCGCTGTAGCCGTGCGAATCCTTGTCCTCGGGGTACTTGACGTCGGCCTCGAAGTTGAAGTAGTGGGCGGCGGCGCGCATCACCCAGGCGTCCACGCCGATGTGCTCCACCGCCACGCCGACGTGCTCCTCCACCTCGCCGATCTCCTCGCCGGGCAGCGGCGCCTCCACCAGCGTGGGGTAGCTGCCGACGCGTGCAGAGCTCCAGAGTCGCTAAATGGGACTCGAACCGAACGTGTGACCCCACCCCACCAATGGATTGCTCTCCGAACGAGGAATCCATTGGTGGGGTCACACGTTCGGTTCGAGTCCCATTCAGCGACTCTGGAGCTCAAAACGCGTCCGGGATTTTGGCGGCCTCCACCGGCCTTCTGGCCCGCTGTGCGCCGTCGGCGCTACCAACCAGCGACCCAGGCGTACCTCGGGTAGATGGAGATGCTCCACCTTTGGCGGTGGAAGTTGTGGTACGTGGCCATGACCAGGCCCTGCATGGCGGACACGTTGCGCGGGCCGACGATGACGGTCCTGCGGCCGGGGTCCAGGTCCAGGGGCGCGTACAGCACGAGCTGCCAGGGGCACGGCGCCAGCAGCACGGCCACCACCGCCTTCCTCGCCACCCACAGGGACCTCGCCACGGTGCGGGCCACGCCCACGGCGCAGCGCCTGTCGTCGGGGAGGGGGTGGGTGTCCAGGACGAGCAGGTAGCGCGCCCTGGAGCCCAGCAGGCCAACCGTCAGCGACAAGGATGCATCACGATTCCCGAGCCGGTACGCCCGGCACTCACTTGGAGTTCCACAGGCCCGTCTTGAGGAGCTCCGAGATGCACTGCACGCCGCTGCCGTCCTGCTCGGTGTAGGACGCCACCACGACGACGTAGCGGCCCAGCCTGTCCTCGCGGTGCGCGTACGCGTACTCGACGGACTGCGGCGGCGGCCGGCCCTCCGCGACGGTCCACAGCACGCAGGGCATGCTGTGCAGCCCGCACAGCTTGGCCATGGCCGCGTTCACCGCCTCCAGCGAGTCCGCGTCGGCGCGCTCGCGCTCCGAGTGCGGGGCGAAGGGGCTCCTCACCTGGTACTTCTGGCTCCGACAAGAAAGAATACGCGTTTCTTCGCGGGACGAAATTGACCACCTTTTTCAGATGTTATTGAAAAACGAAGCCGAATTTTATCTACTTGCACCGCGCCGGCGCCCGCGAACAGGCACATGGCGGTCTCCTTCCAGGTGTCCAGGGTCACGTTGAAGCTGGCTCCGGGCGAGGGCCTCGGCCCCGGCATCAGGCCGGGGGGCAGCCTGGGGGCCTTCTTGGGGGCCGCGGCGAGCAGCGCCTGCTGCAGCACCGCGTGGTGCAGCAGCAGGGACAGCCAGGCGGGCCGCATGCCGCTGCAGTCTGTGAGAGCGACAGTCTTGCAGTGCAGTGGCAGTCTTGCGGGCAACTCTAGGTTTGCGGTCGATGGCTGTAGGCACTGTAGGCTGCCGAACGTCGTCAAAACGCAAACGAGTCGAAGGCAAACACACTGCTAGGTGCTGGGGGTGATTAGGGGCGGACAGCGGACAGGTGCACCACCTCCCGGATTTAATTTCGCGCGACGGTGCGACAGGGCTGCCAACCTGTCAGTTTACAGTGCCACGCGGCCCACAGGGAAATTGCGCCATTGGAATATTGTATTTGGCCAGGAGACTCAAGGAAGAAACCAAAATTCATGATCCCGCCCCATCATATTAGCTCTGGTCTACAAGAGTTCTGCCTAGTATCTCTCCGTGTTTGAGCTTTATATGTGTTGTGTTGCCTGCAGCAGAGATGAGCTTCCGGCCCACTGTCAACAGTCGCTGTGATCAGGTCGCGTCATTCGGTTGCTCGTTCGTGAAACCCATTCGTTGCTGCTGTACTGTGTGACAACGTCAGCGGTGCCGTCTGTTTCTAAATTTGTAATCGGCATTTCCACACCGTGGTCGTGGTGAGTACACCGCCAGCTGATTGATGGTTGAGGTGAGGTTGACGTCGCGACACTGCGCCTAACCTACGAAGTCTCGTGTCGTTCGAACAAGAACATACACATCCGAGAACTTTGGAGGTGGCGCCGATTGCCGGCCGGCTGTTGTTGTTCTCTTCGTCTACTTCGGGTTTTGTTTCTGCTGCAGGACGGTCGGTGTCGCTCCTCCAGATCGCGATGCAGTGCCCCATCTGCTACGAGGTGTACAACCAGCAGGACCGCCGGCCCAAGATCGTGCCGTGCGGACACACGTTCTGCCTGGTGTGCCTCAAGAGTCTGCGCGTCAAGGAGTGCCCAACTTGCAGGACGGTGAGTCGTGTCGAGTCAGCCCCGTTTCCAGCAGAACAGACCCTTTTGGAGCCCGCCAGAAGGATGATTTTGGCAATTTTTTTCGCCCCCAATTTTCCCGGGCCTCACCCGCGGGTCGGACGAAGTCAGGGGGAAACCACTTGAGATTTTTGTGCCCACTTTCCATCAAATATCCGTAATGTTTTTATACTTTTTTGTAAGAAATCGGTTTAGAGAATTTCCACTTTTTTAAAAAAGAATTTGTGTCTATTTTCTGGTGTTGTGGTTTACCTAGTTTGTCCGTGCAGATGTTCGCTTGCCCTCCGGAAGGCCTGATCGACAACTTCCTCGCCCTTGAGGAGACTGCAGACATGAAGTTCGTCCACCGGGCGTGAGTGTTTCACCTTTCCCTGCCTCTCTCTGCCTTTCCTTCTGTTACGTGATTGGTGAACGTGCAGGCTGTGGTGCGACACGTGCAACGACGCGCCGCAGCCCGACTGCGTCAAGGACCACGACGTGCTGTCGTCGCGCATGGCGCAGGCGCGGCTCGAGGACGCGCACACGGCCTCGCTGCTGGCGGAGGAGCAGGCCCTGCTGGCGGAGCGCAAGGCGCACGAGCGGATGCGCTTCGGCTTCGAGGACGCCGTCGACGCCCTGAACGCGGACACGGCGCGCGCCGAGGCGGCGCTGAGGAACGACCGCGGCGCGGCCGGCACCATCCAGCGACGCTACTCCACGGGCGGCGTGCTGGGCGGCGGCAGCAGCGGCGTCAGGGCCACGCTCATCAACATCAAGGCGTCCAAGGCGCGCGCCGAGGCCGCCCACGACAAGCTGGAGATCATGGACGCCACCCAGGCCGAGATCAAGGCAAGTGTCCGCCACCCCACGCTCTACCCCCATGAGTGCGAGAGAGACGCAGCGACGAATGCAGTCTGTTCCAGGTCAAGTGCGGGGAGGCGGACACCTGGAGGTACTTCTCGCTGGACGTGTCCCAGGAGGCCCAGGAGATGCACAAGCTGGTGCTGTTCAGCACGTACCTCCTCGCGCGGCTCAAGCCGGCATGCGTGCGCACGGCACTGACCTACGAGGTGACGGCCTCCGTGGCCATGGCGTCGCGCGGCATCTCGCTCCCCGACATCACCCTCGAGTTCGACGAGAGGCCCTCGCCGGGCCGCCTGGTCGAGCAGTGGGCCAAGGTGAGGACCGCCGCACAGTGGATTTGTCAGAAGACCGGTGGAGGCGGCCAAAGCTCTACTCGCGTTTTGAGCTCCAGAGTCGCTAAATGGGACTCGAACTGACCGTGTGACCCCACCAATGGATTCCTCGTTCGGAGAGCAATCCATCGGTGGGGTCACACGTTCGGTTCGAGTCCTGTTTAGCGACTCTGGAGCTCAAAACGCGTCTAGAGTTTTGGCCGCCGCCACCGGTCTTCTGGCCCACTGTGCGCCGCGCCGCACTATCGCCCTCGCTGGCCGCCTCAGCTAACTCTTTCTCGCCCTGCCGGCTCTGCCCCTGCAGGGCTGGAAGATCTACTCCATCTGCAAGGGGTGCCTGGAGAGCTGCCACACCCAGTCCTTCACTCCGCAGCCCCCCGTGACGTCGGCGCGCCGCGTGGAGAAGGGCTGCCTGTGCCTGGGCAGGGCCAACGGCCGCTTCTACTTCATCCTGTGCGACGACATGGAGACCCGCTTCCTGCTGCCGCTGTCGTCCAGCTTCACGGTGGTGGGCCGCGTCACGAGGAACCTGAGCTCCCTCGAGGAGGCCGCCAAGTCGCTCCGAGGCTCGCCGCGGGACGCTCTGGAGATCACGCCCAAGCTCTAGCTCCAGTGTGCGGCTGGAGTGGAGCCGGGCAAAGCTCGACCCTGTAGACCATTTTAATTGGAACTTTTCTTCTATTTATGCTATTGTTTTTATTTTTTATTTTATTTTCTACTTTTGTACTGGACTCTTTGCGTCAAGAATTTTGCTTTCAGCTGTGTAAATATTTTGTGGTTTTTTTTGCCACGTGACTAATTGTCATTGTTTGTAGTCTTATGTGTTTATCAATTACTAATATTTTATGCACAACTCTCAGAATAAATATCTATTTCTTTATCAGCGTAGTGGTTTCATCTTGCAATCATAAACCTTGAGTGCGAAAGGTGTTGTCGACTCGGAGCTTTTTGTCCCAGTAGGAGTGGGGCGGGAGACTGAGGTGGAAGTGGGAGTAGGAGGCCAGCCGATGAGTGCGAGAGAGACAGGACTCGCCAGTCGTGACACCTGTGGTCGCATAAGCCGCGTCGAGGCGCCTGTGTCGGTGCGAGCAGACATGTCGTGGACGCCGCTCGTGTTCCTCTGCCTGGTGGCGTTGCAGGCCGGGCAGGCCGTCGGTGTGGAGGTAAGCGATGTCGCTGTCGTCGCTGCTGTGCTCAACGTGACGAGCCCCTTCGCCGTGTTGTCGCAGCCCCAGTCCGGCGACTACAGCGACGAGGACGTGAAGCTAGCCGAGGCCTTGGACCGGCGCCTGCAGCGGTGCCTTGCCGGGCTGCCGGAGCTCGGGGACCTCGGACCGGCCGGCGAAGCGGGCGAAGCCAGCGACCTCCCCGACGTCGTCTGGCTGCCCGGTGCGTCGAACCGATCGTGTGACCCCACCAATGGATTCCTCGTTCGGAGAGCAATCCATTGATGGGATCACACGTTCGGTTCGAGTCCCATTTAGCGACTCTGGAGCTCAAAACGCGTCTAGGGGTTTGGCCGCCCCCACCGGTCTTCTGGCCCACTGTGCCAGGGAAGCCCCATCCTCGTCGTGACCCTTCTGTGCTTGCAGTGGCCAAGCTGAGGCAGTCCGGCACCCCGAGGCGGAGGCGGCCCGCGGACACGTGCCGCGAGGAGGCGATGGACGTCGTCTGGGAGGAGGGCGACGCCGAGCAGGCGGCCGCCGCGGCCACCACGTGCCTCCTGAACCACTACCAGCACGTCGTGCACGGCGTCGACGGCCTCGCCCTCTCCGCCGCGCTCAGGAAGAGCCTCGACTGCGTGGCTGCAGAGCTCGAGCATCGCCGGCAACGCCGGTGACCCTCAAGCGCAGTGTTCTACTCTGAAGAAATTAGTGGGTCTCATCTTTAATGTCTCTGTGAATTAAACGGACTTTCCTTTGTGTCAAAAATGTTGAGAAGCATTGGACCCGACGTAATAAATGAGCTTGCTGCGGCGGGAGACTTATTGCGGGTGAATTTGCGTGTTTTGCACAGTTTCCCCGCTTCTTCCCGCTGCGAGCGCCGGGCGGGTAGGCATCCCATTCGACCGGCCGGCGTCTCTTCTCTTATTCGCAGGACGAGGGCAGCTCTGCGCTCTGCTCTCACTATCGGCAGCATCGCCTGGCCGTGGTTTATTTACACACACCAGTACTCAAGCGTGTATTTTGGTTTGTTTCGGTTTTACCGAAATTCGGTTGCGATGAGCCTTTGAGGGAATATCATTCGACCAGCAAGTCTCGCACGTAAGCAGGTTTATTGTGTTTTCTTCACGCGCCGCCGAAAGCTGTATTGATGCTTGGCTTGCCTTCGGCTCCCTAACCTAGCACGGTTCCTGCCCTTCTCTCTTTGTTTTGAAGTTCTCCTAGTTCTGTATCTCTGGACTTCTTATTTAATATCGCTTCTATAAGCCTGTGTGTTTCCCCAACTTGATAGTTACCACAGTTTCCCATTCACTCTCATTGAATTATGTATTGATTGCACTGTCTTATCTGGAGGACATGACAAGTTCTGTTTTGTTTCTCAAATTTAGACTGTTTCTTCATGTTGTTATTAAAAATGTCTTTATTTCTGGAATTTTTATCAGCCTGTATCCTAGTGCTTATTATTTTGCATCTTGTAGCAGTGGCAATGATGTATGTTTTGTCTTTCACCGAATGTGTCTCTCGTCATTTTTGCATGCTCTGCTGTTTCAGACACGTAGCCATGGGGGATGTCCAAGACATTCTGGGGCTGGAGCGCCCACCCACTCCGGAGTTGACGAAGGAGTCCATTCTTGGGTCGTCTGATAAATTAAAAAGGAAGCAAATGCAAATGTCCACTCCCAAGGTTTCAAGACGTCCGGAAGGAATGCCAAGAGAAGTGTTCGCTCTATTGTACCATGATAACAAGGGTGTTCCTCCAGTCTTCCCCACTGACACTGGTAAAACTGAGTTGTTAGCAAAAGAAGTCTGATTATTTTTGGGGTCTGAAGCAATCAACCTGAAATAAATTAAAATTCACTATTGTTTTTTCCCTTTTTAGGTTCAGGCTACAAGCAAATGAAAGCTAAACTTGGTATGCGGAAAGTAAGGCCTTGGAAATGGATGCCATTTTCAAATCCGGCTAGAACAGATGGAGCTGTGTTTCACCATTGGCGGAGAGTTGCTGATGAAGGAAAGGATTACCCCTTTGCACAATTTAATAAGGTAAGGCCGAGAACAAGTGCGACCCTTCATTGTTCTCTATTATTCTTTGTCTAAACTATTTTAATTTTTTGCAGAAAGTACCTGTACCATCCTACACTGATGAGGAGTACAACCAACATCTCCAGGTGGTAGGGTGGACCAAAGATGAAACAAATCATCTTATTGACTTAGCCAAACGTTTTGATTTAAGATTTATCGTTATGAGAGATCGATGGGATTCATCAAAATTTGCTGAGAGATCTGTTGAAGACTTAAAAGAAAGATACTACACATTACAGACAACTTTGGGCAAGGTAAGCTTCCATTCTTTCAATGTTTACAACTTGACTGTGCGCTTATAATAATTGACTGTGATTCTGTTATTGTCCTCTCTTTCCAGGTGAAAGGCACAACGCCATCAGATGCAAAACCATATGTATTTGATGCAGACCATGAGAGACGGAGAAAAGGACAACTGAAGAGGCTTTATGAAAGAACACAAAAGCAGGCAAGCTAATGGGTCAATCAATTTTCAACAGAATATATCCTTGTATACTTGCAAAATTTTTAAAGTATGACATTATGTTACAGATTGAAGAAGAACAAACATTAGCAACTGAATATCGAAGAATTGAGGCCCGTAAAAAGGAGAGAGATAAGAAGACTCAAGATCTTCAGAAGCTGATAACTGCTGCGGACAACCAGTCTGAAACACGGCGTATTGAAAAGAAGTTGCCCAAGAAGAAACTTCAGCAGCAGTTAACTAGACCCCGGGTGGACACTGTAGTAAGTATTTTGTTATGTTTGCAAATTATCCATAAAATTTGTATTGAGATTATTATTACTATTATTATTGTAAATACCTAGTAAAATTGAAAGCCTAGTGCCACCTTTAAAAAAAAAATATTTTCTTTTACAGACTGTGGAGAGTACTGGCATCAAATTCCCTGACATGAAAGGAAGTGGAGTTTCTGTGAGGTCTCAAAGAATGAAAATGCCTACTAGTGTTGGGCAAAAGAAAATCAAGGGAGTTGAACAGTTACTTCAAGAGTTGGCAGTGGGTGAGTGTCTCCTCTTCTTGAAATATCCAACATCTACAAGCCAATATGTTTTATTAATAACTCCATTGCAACTTATATTCCAGAATTGAACCCCATGCCAACGGAGGAGATTTGTACCCACTTCAATGAACTTAGAAGTGACATGGTTTTGCTACATGAACTTAAAACAGCCTATACCACTTGTGAATTTGAGTTGCAGACTTTGCGCCATCAGTATGAAGCACTCTGCCCTGGCAAGGTACACTTCTTTTCCTTTTTTAAATTTGTTTTGATACCTGAAACTACAAAAATATTGAAGATACTATTTTTATTTTGTTAATTTCTTTCGCAGACTCTGGACATTCCGATACCCAATGAAACTCAAGTTGGATCGTCAACTGAAAATGATGGGGGAAAGCAGAAGATAAACCTTGCTGAAATAATTGATGTTGTTGGATCCCCTGGTACTCCCAATAGTACCCACATAAACTAGCAATACTTTTAAGTATGCCACTATGGATTCAATTTTAATCAGCTTTGGTTTTGTAAATTGTATTAAATATGTACTCTGTAAACTTAAAACTTGTTCCTCTTTTTTTCCTTTTGGACCTTAAAACTCATTGAATCATTTCCACCCTTGATAGAGGATATTTATAACATGAAGGGGCCAATTCCTAAACTCACACCTCACAGCCCAACAGCATGTAGGACTTGACCGCAAAGACTACTCTTATAATTTTTTTTTCTCGGGGATGTTTGAACACCACTGTGGGGGCTTGGACTTCCCTGATGTAACGTTCCTGCACTGATGGGCGAAAAGCTCCGCGGATGACCGGAACGGAGTGCATCAGAGTTTCTCTGAGTTCTGCATTGAGCTACTGTCTTCGCTGGTCGTTGAAGCCCCGTGCCGTGCGCGCGTGTCCCATGTCCCACGCCAGGGCCACCCGGCCGGGCCCTGTGGCTTTTTTTGAACGGGTGGCCTACTTCCTTCTTCCCGTTACCGAGCGTAGCTTCTCGCTTGTTCTCGTTGGAACGACCGCAAGCCGCAGGGGCTTTGCCTGATGGGTGGCCTGCCTTCCGGGCGCACGCTGTGCGGTGCCCTGCCTGGCCTGGGCCTGGCAACAAGCACGTCTACAAGATGGAGGGAAAACTGGGAGGGGGGAGGGGCGCCCGCGGCAGCGGCACCGCGGCCTGCACGCAACTTGGCGGACGCAGGTCAATACCCTGGCGTCGTAGCGCCGCGACGAGCCCACCAGTGAGATTTGGGGGGAAAGGGGGAGGGGGCGCCTTCACGGAGCCACGAATCCCGGAGCCACGGCAGATCACATACATTTCCAAAATAAAGTCTGTCTTTCATTGACGAGCCAAGCCGCCGGTAGGTTCGTGATTCACGGCTGGACCTTCCGAAATTTGAAATTCCCATTTGCTGCGGGAAATGCGCACCAGTCTTAGACCCCGATCCTTCGTCTCCCCAGTTCCAGGATCTCGGCACCTCGGCCCCAAGGCCAGGACTGGAGTCACGGTGTCAGTGAATGGATCGCCTACCACCTCATGTACTCCTGTCACAAGGGAAGGCTTTCAGCCCAACACAGAACAAATAGCAACGGATTCAAAAATATTTAGTTTATTTATACAAAAAGAAAAATAAAAACAATATAGATAACAGACAGGACGAAGAAAAGCTGAGTTTTCTGCAGAGACCTTATAGTGCTGTACAGCAATTCCTAGTTTAATTTCTTTTAAGAAGTTATTTACTATGTTTACATTATATTTACATTATCCTTCTCTCCAAGCTCAACAACATCCTACAACTTGCCCAAGTCCTCCTGGAGTCTTCAGCAAGATTGTTTGAGGATGAATTTACGTGGCTATTTGTGCAGGTTTAAGGAAAAATTCTAGAGGAGTATTGCGTGAAATGTAGCCCCAAAGAGCTTGTGATTATTATGTTGTTTTGTACATAAGTGTAGTAGTACATGCATATAACTTAATTTTGTACAAAATTGAGCAAGCTCAAAGTTACACATTCAATTATGTGATGCTTTATAGGGACTACTATAAACAAGCTATTCTACAGAAATAACAATATATAAATAAGGTGGTGATAAATAATTGCTCTTCATTGACTTGGGCTGCTACCAACGATTGAAAGCAAACACATGAGATTGCATCTCATGAAAAACGAAGGGTGAAAAAAGAAATCGTACCCAGGGCTTAGCACGTTTTAGAATGAGATCAGATCTATTGCAATCACAGATTAGGCATCTAAGCTGAACTGTGTGGACTCAAAGCTATGCCAAAAATCTTGATGACTTCATTAATGCACATTTCAATTAGGGTAGAATGATCGTAAAAGTTTACATGATTCTTACAAAAAGTACATGAAAATTTTATAAAATGACTTTTACCAAGCCTAAAATTATTACCGCATACAATACTTACAAACGAGAATATCATGGCACAGTTCAACAGTTCATTCATAGCTCATACTTAGGGACCAAAGACTCCATTAATAAATATTATACATTATACAAGGAGCACACTAGAAAATAGGTCACAGCTCCCCATTCAAAGTAGTCCAACAAGAGTCAAGTAAGACACCTAAGAGCACAAATTTCCCTTTTCCAAATCTGTCTTATCTTACTTATCTAGCCAATACAGCACCTTGTCAAATCAAGTTGCAGGTCAGTTAAAATGGGCTTCTGTTAAAAAATAACGGTGTGGTAAATTAGAGAAATACTACTTTGGTACTGTGTCTGTTTGAAGTGGGAGGGCAAATTACGAGTACGTAAAATAAATTGGAGTTACGAAAAGGAGAAAAAATACAACATAGAAAGTGAACAGGGCAATGCCACTGTAACACTTCAAGGCAAATAGGTGACAAGTGAAACTTGTCAGTCAGGAATAGTGTGAGCAGTTCATGTTGTCTTTTTCAAATTTAGGACTCAAAAGAAATTATGAACATTCAGAACAGCAGGACTCACCACCAGGTCATCCAAAATAGTACAAATTTTGATAAAAACAAGTATACTTTCAATACTAAAATTACTCATAATACAGGAGTTCATGTGATGGTAACTTTGAATATGAATGTGAGGTTTGACTGGTTGAGGACAAATAAAATTTCTGTACTTGTCAAAATAGAGAAAATAAAAATTGTGTCAAGTGATAGGCCAATCCATTCAAGGGTACTCACAAAAAAAAGGGGGTAAAATTCAAGGGTGGAAAAAAAAGAAAGAAAAACAGGAAAAAAATATGAGGGTAAACTTAACATCAAAAAACAAATGTGTGCAGTAATCTTTCAAAATAAAAAAGTACAACCTAGAAAGTTCAGTTCAATAAATTATAATTACTTCAACAAAAAAATAATTAAAAATGCATTTATACAGTCTCCCTTAGCAATAATTGTTTATTCATATTTGTTACAAAGCATGTAAATACTGAATGCCATAAGACCAAGAAAAGAACACTGATGTAAAATTTATCACAAGAAAGAGTCTACTTACACAAAAATGTGAGTACCCTCTCTGCACATATTCCTACCATGCAGCTCTGGAATGTTTATATTCCGAAGTTGACAAGTTTTGCACGATTGAATTAATGACATTAACACAATAGAAAAACGAATTACTCCACTGAGTGGACAGCAAATTCAATAATTACAGTACCTATCTTTGTGAATCTAAGCTTGGCAGTTCATTTTTGAATGGCTCAGGCCACAAATTATGTTATGAGCTGCTAAATAGGCAACATATGTTACTATATACAAAATGCAAATAAAAAGTTGCCTTGCCTCCAGATGCCAATCACTACATGATAACTTTTAATGTTACAAAAGATGAAATTCGAAAAGGATAAGGAAAGACTGAAAATGAAACGTAAGATAAAAGTGTATTGATTACACTAAACAGAGCCATTTGACATAACATTCCTTTCCTCAACATGACAACGCCTGATAAAATGAGCCAACAGTGGAACTGTGCCTCTCTATGTAGATAAAAAGAAGAGCGAGTCACATGAAAGAGGAGCCCCATTCCAACCTTTGGTCTGTCGAAGATCATAAGTAGACATGCCTCTGCACCTAGTCTCATTTAATTCTCCCATTCAAGATTGTGCCACACCTCCTCCACTGTTTAGATTGAATCTACATTTAAAATGCCAACAGCACAGCAATGTACTTGTCAATCATTTAGCACTTACAATTTCCTATCAACAAAACGGGTCAAGAACATAGCTCTGCTAATAAATATTTCTATATACAAGGTCATGGATTTTAAATGTAGCTTCAACAGTAACAATTTCATTCAACATACACATTGAACTGATAACGACCAACGGGTTTAGTAAAGGAATTTAAATACTCATTTAAGTAAAGTAACATATGTTACTGATACTTTATTAAATGTATTTACTTAGACTAAAGTAAGGCAATGTTCTAGGAGGAACACCATTTTAGCTATTTCAATTTTCACCGGAGCAATTACATACAACACATGTATTCTAAGCCTCTAACATAATAGCAAGGATTTGTACATTCAAGGTGTTATTTATACATTAATTACAATGATCAAATCATTCATACAGCCAAATTAGTGGCTAAATGGAAGAGAGGGTCTCACTGCAGGTGCTTTAACATAAACAGCAGCAGCAGCAACCATCTCCAATGACCTACAGTTTCTTTCCATCAAGCCGAGTCAAATAGCTTCCCTGCGCACGGATCACATATGGCCAAACATGATCCGTGTGCACGACCGCCTCACCCTGAGCATTCAGTCTCAGGAACTGTGCATACCAATGCGTTCCAAAATGTTGCTAGCCCGGTTTGTGAGGTCTAAAGATTTGTCGATTGGATGGAAGGAAACCTTCATTTAATCTCTAGATGTAATAAATAATGAGTTATGGGAAATTAAATACAGAAATGTCTTCTTTCTTGGTCAGAGGCAAACATGGTCTTCTACTACTATTGATAACAAACTTGCAGCTTCATGGGAACTTAAGGACTATATATTTACAATTTTCCCATGAGAGTGAAACTACGCATTCAGGTTGTAAACACGATCATATGCATACAACTTATTAACAAACATACTGGAGAACCAATAGACTATGCCTCTTGGACTTCAGTACATTAAACAATACCTAGTTAATTTTACATCGTCCATCACGTTTACACTTAGTTAATAAAATAAAAATTAACAAACAATAGTGTAATGCACCGATAATACATGATTTTTTGTTCATTGTCTGACATCCTCGCAGCACATAACACAGCCTTTGCTAAGCCAATACACAGTCTGTCCATTCAAATATAAACTTGCTTCAATAATAAACATCAGAGCCATAGAAACAGTACTGGCATCATAAGAAGACTATTTACAATAGTATAAAAGGGGAAACACTAATCTTCAATTTTAACGACAAATTGAAAATATAATACGGCAGTGCAGGTTTGAGTTCACTCTCTTGCATCACTTCACTAAAATGACTGCCGCGTCAAGTTTGCTTAAAAATCTTCCAAAATCATTATCACTCAAGACACATGACACTGGAAATGATGATTCTTAGTTGTCATTACAGTATAGGAACACAAACACAAAACAGATTCAAGTGATTATATACACAGGGTTTGAGACAATATCATTTTGTACAAATGACTCATATAAATTCATTTAATAATACTATTCCATTCAACGAATCCAATAACTGGATCGCTTGCCTCATATGAGAGCGATAAGAATCCTATGCACAGTCCTTTACTTTAAAAGTAAAAGTAATAAAAAAAATACTCAGTTCACGCAGTTCTATTTAAGTAACGGTCATGCTATAACTGTTCAACGAACTTGGTCAGCTGATCCTGGGGGGTCATGTCGTTGGGGTCGGGGCCAGGGCCGGGGCCGGGGCCCTGCGACGAGGGCGAGGGCCCCGCGCCGGACCCCACCGGGGACTGGTGAGGCAGGTGCTGGTGGGGGTGGGAGTGGGGGTGCGGCGCCGACAGCATCATCTCGCCCGACAGCCCCGACGGCGAGGGCACGGGCTGGTTCCGCGGCGAGGACAGGGGGGCGGGCCGCGGCGAGGGGTTGGGCTGCGGCGAGCGGATGGGGGGCGGCGACCGCACCGTCTGCATCAGCTGCTGCATGTGGTTGGGGGGGCCCATGACGCCCACGTGGTGCTGCATGCCTTGCTGCATGCCCTGCGGCATGCCCTGCTGCATGCCTTGCTGCATGGCCATGCCCTGGGGCGAGACCATGGGCGGCGGCGTGGGCTTCATGCCCAGCCCGCCCTGCAGTCCGCCCTGCAGCCCGCCCTGCACCACGTACTGCTGCTGGTCGTGCTGGCCGGCCCAGTTCATGTGGCCCTGCAGGCCGCCCTGGAGGCCGCCCTGCAGGCCCTGCACGCCCTGCACGGGGATGCCGCCCGGCGGCCGGATGGGCAGCCTCTGCTGGGGGTAGCCCGTGGGCTGTTGGAACGGCTGCTGCTGCCGCTGCTTCAGGGCCATCATCTGCTGCTGCAGCTGCCACTGTTGCTGCTGCTGCTGTTGCTGCTGCTGCTGAGGCGTCATCATCTGCTGGTGGCCCTGTTGCTGCTGCTGCTGTTGTTGCTGCTGCTGTTGCATTTGTTGAAGGCGGTTTTGCTGTTGCTGGTTCACCAACTGTTGCTGCTGCTGCTGGCTCATCATATTCTGCTGTTGTTGCTGCATCATGTGCTGTTGCTGCTGCTGCTGTTGTTGTTGCTGCTGCTGTTGCACTTGCTGAGTCATTTGTTGCTGATGAACCTGCTGCTGCTGTTGCTGTGGTTGCTGCGGCTGCTGCTGAACCTGCTGCTGGCCTAGTTGGGGTTGGCCAGGAGCTCCCTGAGGTTGCTGCTGCTGCTGAGCCTGGTGAGCCTGTTGAATTTAAAAGAAAGCATTGGTGAAATACTTAACACATGACATCCAAAAAATATTTTTAAAAAATGAACGGCAGTTGAAAACTTTTGGAAAAAGATAAAATAACACGGAACCAACCTGCCGCTGCTTGATGAATGCAGCCATGAGCTGCGGATTACTCTTGAGGATCTGCAGGATTTGCTGCTGCTGGTCGGGCGTGTTGGGCGACTTGAGTGTGGCCAGCAGCTGGTGCAGAGCCATCTTGCCCTGTTGGCCCTGCATGCCCGGTTGCCGGATTCCTCCAGACACCCCAGGACCAGGCTGAGGGCCTCCAGGGCCTCCGGGGCCTCCAGGACCGCCAGGGCCCATCTGGCCCGGACCGGCGCCAGGGCCACCAGGACCCACCATCATGCCTTGCTGGGACTGCTGCTGCCCGGGCACGCCGACAACACCCTGTTGCTGCATGGGCTGCTGCTGCACTTGTTGTTGCATGGGCTGCTGTTGGACTTGCTGCTGCATGGGTTGTTGTTGTTGCTGCTGCTGTAAATGTTGCTGTTGCTGCTGCTGTTGTTGCTGTTGAAGCAGCTGCTGTTGCTGGTTGGGGTTTTGAGGTGCGGGCTGCCGCAGGCCCTGGTTCGGTTGGAGCGCCACGTTCGTTGGGTAGCGGCTGCGAAACAAATGGAAGATTGTAGAACATGAAAAACAGCGGGTGTCCGAGCCACTCGTCACACATTTGGTAGGAGCACGATGTAGGAAGATAACTCTTGCCACGCAACCGAGTGAAGCAGGAGTTGCCAGAGTCCTGGAAGTGTACTCACTTGGGGTTCCAGTTGTCCATCGTAGGGAGAAGCTGAGCGCCTGGTCCCATTCCTCCCGGGACGGGGCCCATCTGACCCATCGGACCGGGCCTCTGCATGGGCGGGGCCATCATGTTGGGAGGGACGCCCTTGCCGTACCCGACCGCCGTGTGGGGGGCCTGCTGCCTCGCCGCCTCCTCCTGCACCTGAATCAACAGGCGAAATGTGTCAAATTAATCTCGCCATGACCAGACTCAAGCCTCGGATAAGGGTCTCGAGAAGAACAGGAAAAGTGCAGTTTCCTCGTCACTCTTACCTGCTTCACAACCTGGAGTACATTTGCAGGTGGTGTTTGCGTTCCAGGCTTCATGCCTATGCCAGGCTGGTGTGCTTGCATCATGGATGGAACACCTACAGCCTGGGGAGGCAAATTGGGCTGACCCTGCTGTAGTGGTTGGCCAGCACCAACCGTGACAGGACTAACAGCACTTCCAGGCATGACAGGGACAGGATTACTCGGTGGAGCAGTAACAGCGTTTGAGGAGACAGAAGAACTGGTTGAGCCCATTGGCCTTGTCGAGTTTATTGTGGCAGCCATTCGTCTTCTTAGCAGTTGTGCTTGCTGTACCCTCTGTTGGAGCTGTTGCTGTTTCATCTTATGTTTGATGTTGGGGCAGAATGGAACTGGGCACTTTTGATCCTAAAAATTGAAACAATGTTGATTAGTGTTTAAGTAATAGTAGAAAGGATAATAGAGAAACCAGTTAAACACAATACTTACTGTACAATACTTGGCATGATAACAACATAATGCAATAAGCTGTTTGCAAATTGGACAGCCACCATTTGTTTTCCTTTTGCACATTTTGGTGTGCTGAACAACCCTCTTCATCTTCTGACAACTTGGTAATCTGCAATTGGCATCGCGACATTGGCAAGCATGCACCAAAGAAGCAATGCAGCGTTGAATAGATAACTTTCTCGCCTCCTGTAAACAAGATGAGGCAACAAATTAGAATAATGCAAGTAGATGAGAGAAATGCAGTCACTAGTCCATAAAAAACTCCATACCTGAGGGTTGACTTGCTTTTGGTCAGAAGGCAATGATCCATCGTCCAAATCAAAACCAAGTTTCTCCATTTTGTGGTGATGTCCAGGTTTCTCATAGCACGAGACACAGAGATCAAAGTCATCACAAACAGTACAATGCCAGCGAGTTTCAACATGGCTTTTACAATTATTACAGGTGTAGACAAAGCGGTCCTGTCCCTGGTTGTGCAATTCATATAACATAGCCATTGACGAGAACTTTGCTCTTCTTAGAGATGAAAATTCATAGTGCCTTTCTCTTGCCATCGTCAAGAAAGCATCACGACCATCCATGAGATCACAGTTGATAAAAGGATCTGGGTCCTGAATAGCTGCCAAGCTTGCTGCTGACTGAGCTGAATGTAACCTTATAACAAAGAAAACTTCCTTGTGCTTCTCCATAGTAGCAAAAATTTTGGCAGAGAGGTCATTGCCTGTTTCTTGGGCACTTGACTTCTTGCTGTTTTTTCTTTGATTAGATTTTGATTTCTTAGAATTCTTAGCCTTTTTGGAAGAGCCTTTCTTTTTGCCATCAGGACCGATGCCATCTTCACTGTCATCTGCATTTGCTGCTGCTGCAGCCTCAGCAGCTTCAGCTTGTTTCCTCTTCTCCTCTTCTTCCTGATCCAATTCCTTGATAGACTCTTCAAGAACGTTTGGCCAGAAATCACCCTCGAAGTAGGGGAGGTCAGCAGCAGTGCTCAGTTTGTCTTCCATTGCTTGTTTCAAAATATCCTTGTAGTCTAAAACAATTCGTTCAATAATGCCCTTGTCCAGCATCTTTTTATACCATTCTTGTAACCGCTTTGGCTTTGGGACCTTCTGGTCAGCAGGATGGCAGTGGAAGATGTAATCATCCCCTTCAGAAGGAGGACAAGCCCAAATATGAGCCATTGTATAACTGGAAGGAACAGAAAAATTTAATATAATGGTATGTTTTAACAGAAAAGGGGGGGAAACAAGAAATAAATAAACAACTTAAAATTCACAGAAGTGCAGCGTCACTTACCCTAATTGTTTCACATAGTCTAGATAGCCCAGCAAAATTTCATGGTAAACTGCTGTTCTGAACTGTCTTGGCTTGAAGAAGTGGACAGAATCTAGATATGCAATGTACACTCTTCTGGTGTTGGGATTGGGGCATTCTGAACCATATTCTTGCACGTGCATACCAAAGAAGCACACATCAGTGCCATCAACCTCTTCAAACGCAAATAGAGCCTTGGCCCTGTATGGGAACTGTTCAGAAAGCTCTCCACTTTCAACGAATCTGCTCTTCATACCTGGCTTCACTTCTACAAGTTTATCTGAGCTTGACACAACTCTAATGGCCACTTCACCAGCACTGGCTTCCTTCTTTTTCAGATAGTTGTTGACTCTAGTCTCAATGTAGGTCCCCAGTTTTGTTGTCGGTAATCTCTTAGCATTAAACTTATTATCTTTCCTCTTTGAGGCTTTCTTCTTGAGGCAATTATCACATAAAAATCTGTACAAAAAAGGAAACAATAAGTAAACAATAAGTAAAAGGGGCACTTTAGAAAATTATGTTGGACCACAAGTAATGGTGCAGCTAGCTTACCCTTGCGGCCAGATATTTTCCATATGAAGTACACAGATCTGGTGCAACTTCCGCCCACAGTCACCACAGTCAACAAAAGGCTCTGATTCAAGGTGATCATTTTTCATCTCCTTGAATTGGTCTTTCTTGATAACACTGAAAAAAAAAAGAGGTGATGTTAAAATTTAAAAAGAACAGTCTTATGCTACTTTCTTCCACCAAATTAGGGATAAATTGTTGCCTTACGTTTGAGTTTGGGTAGGATCATCTCCCAATGTAACAGAGTCGCCAGGTATTTCATTAAAGCACTTTTGACAGAAAGTGTACCTGAAAAGAAAACATACAATCAGAAAGTGTCATACAATTTTAATTTTCAAGACTTGGCTGCAATCTAAAACTACAAGTACGTACCTATTTTGGTAACTATAATACTTGGCATCCCGTGAAATTGTACACATTGTTTTGCCATAACAACAAAGAACCTGAGGATTGAAGGTGTACTTGCGGCCACAACAGTACCCTAATGCCTGCATAACAGGATCTATTTCTTGTTCAAACACTTCTGACAACTGCAAAAATAAATTTAAAAGATTCAATATTAAAATCTAACAGGATAAAACATTTGCTCGGAAAAGATTTGCAAAAAAACATTTGTTTACCTTTGTGCAGTACCGGTATACTCTTGATGTTTTTCTATTGTATAGCCAGGCATTTTCAAACATTAGCCACACATCATCAACATACTCCCATGGGTCTGAATATTGGCCTGTATCTAACTTTCGTTTTACAGTTGATAAGTCCATGGGCTTCCGGACTATGTCGAAGTAGTCAGGGATATTTAATGATGTGGGATCTACAGGTTGTCTGAATGGAATGGACTCTGGATCCTGTCTATAGAGCTTTTCTAGGGTTGGCATGAGAGCCACGCGTAGTTCATCTGGTTTAAATGCTGCACAAACAAGAGAGAAAAAAAGGGGGCGAGGTTAGCAACCACAACTTAAATGTTAAAAGGGGCTTCAGTAAAGTGAAGTGCACTTACAGCATTTCCGCTTTTCAGAGGCACCAGAAGCGCTGGAACTTCCATCAGAATCAGGCACAACCGGCTTGATGTCTTTTATGTCCATGAGGTCTTTGTTCTCTGACTGTGAAACACTATGAGCAACATTGTTATGCATAGGGCTGGAGGGTTCTTGCTTAATCTCTTCTTTAACAGCCAAAGAATTGGAATCGGAGTTTGACTCATCCATGGGTTCAGTCTTTATCTCATGCTTTAGTTTGCCACTACCCTTTCCATCAGCCTGAGAATCTTCATCATATTTTTCTTCCTTGATATTCTTGCCAACATTGCTGTTTGAAGGCGGTGAATCCTGGTCTCTCTCCAAAGCAGCAGTGAGTGCTGACATTTGGCTGGACATGCTCGATCTCGAGGATGCTTGGTTCCTGTTCATGGCACCATTACTAGCTCCACCACCCTTGCCCATACTGAGAGGAGCAATTGGAGAGCTGGGCGATGCAGCTGCTGATGGACTGGAAGATGCTGTGGTTGACGCCAGCATGGTGTTTGTGGCTGTAAAATACAGAAACATGAATGATCATCCACTCTAGAACACAGAAAACAGTGCTGAGGCGAGGTGCTGGCCAAGATTGAAAATACACACCCTTACCATTGGTAGACGCTGTTGAACCCGGAGTTGGCACAGAGTTAGGGGCCGTAACCGCCGTGGAAGTCATGAGGCCAAGTCCAGAGAGAGACGACTGAGATGAAAGGGGTGTGGGTGCTGAGGCTGACACTTGAGGACCTTGTCCCTGGACGGAGCCCGGCCCTCCGGGGCCTCCAGGGAGACCGTTGGAGGTTGGGGTGAGCCCTGGCGAGGGTGAACTCGACACCAGCATTGAGGGATTGGGAATGTGCCCGTCCTGGCTGGTGGGTGTGGGTGGCATTCCCATTCTCGGACCCTGCTGTCCTTGAGGGCCCTGAGGACCCTGCTGACTTTGTGGTCCCTGCTGCATGCCTGGCCCGCCTGGCCCGCCTGGGCCAGCGGGAGGTGGAGAAGAGAACTGAGGGCTGGGGAGAGGTTGAGACTGAGGTCCCTGACCGGGACCCCCTGGACCCTGAGGTAGCATCTGTGCCTGAACAGCAGACTGCTGGTTTGGTTGCTGTTGCTGGAGGTTATTGAAGCCCAGAGGTGGTGCTTGAGTATTTGGAGTACTGTTGGGAACTCCAGAGGCCCCAATCTGCCTCTTCATAATATCTTGGAATGCAGGTCCTTGGGGAGGCATCAGACCTAAAACATTAGATAATGATATACTTCGGAACAAACAAGATAGCCTACAAAAGTAAAAAGGCCAAGTGAGCCAAACTTACCACCAACACCATTATTTGCAGAAAACTGACTAGTTGTGGTTGTAGTGGTTGAGAAGGGGGATAGCCCTCCAGGCCCTTGAACCATTTGCGTTTGCTGGCCGTCTGGACTCGGCCCTGGTAAAGATCCCATTTGGCCGGGAGGAATCTGACCAGGACCAGGAAGCAGTGGCATGCGGATACCTCCAACATTGCCCATCGGACCAATGGTTTGGTTCATCCCTGGATAACGATAATAATTACCAAATGGTTTCAGCAATGGGGAACAGGCTTAACTAAATGAGCAGGCGTTAAAAAATGTAGCAATTGTATGCCTGATAACATACCTGGAGGAACAGGGCGAGGTGCATTAGGTCTTAGAGGATGTGGCATTTGCTGCTGTTGAACCTGTTGTTGAATCTGAACTTGTTGCTGTTGCTGCTGGACCTGCTGTTGCTGCTGCTGCTGAAGTTGTTGCTGTTGCTGCTCTTTGCGCTTTTGCCGTTTCTCCTCTGTAAAATTGGGGAAAAAAAAAAATCAAATTTAGCACAGAAGAATATATTTGTTGAAGTCCACAGGGTTAGATGAGAAAAAAGCTTAAACTGACCTAATTCTTTCTGAATCTTATAAATTTTCTCCGCCAGTAGATGGTAATACTCTGATCTAGAATTGGCCACTTCATACATGTCACCTTCTACTTTTCGTGCATACGCAACTAAATTGTGCATTCTTTTGTCCAACATGGCAGTAGGATCAGGTGTTGGAAAAATTGCTTGCACTAATTTGTGAACTAAATGGTTGCGTAAATCAGGAGTCACTGACTGGTGCCACTCTTTGGTACCTGGGACTGACATGGCTGTGACCTGACTTGCCTGTAGACCAGGTGGAAGCTAGGGAGAAAGTAATACAAAAATGTTAGACATTTATAGATGCAATGTGACAGACCAATCTACAATGGAACTATGCTGAAAAACTTACATTTGCATTTGTAGTTTGAGCTTCACCATTGTTGGAAATACCAAACAGTGTGTTCTGCATATGTTGCTGCTGCTGCTGTTGTTGCAGGCTGGCAGCTGTAGGCGCGGAGGCCTGTCCGGGCGCCGAGACTTGCGGGGTGGCGTTGGAGGAGGGGTCACTCCCAAGGGGCAGTGGAGCGGAAACATGTCCAGGGCCTGCCCCAGACACATTCATTCCTCCTGCTGGACCACCTGATGTAAACAACAACATTTATTCCCAGTCCAAATTTTAACTAATCAGTACCATACCAAGCCATTGATGAGTACTCACTTTGTTGGGGTGGAATTAATCTCACATTGGGTGTCCCCACCGACATGTTGGGAGGCGCTTGCGGAGGGTTGATGGCCCCAGGAACTTGGGCTGGCACTGGAGCTCGAGGTCTCAACACGTTCCCTGGAGGAGCCGGAGTTACCAGATTACCCACGCCAAAACCTAAAGCATCATATGCTCTTCTCATGTCCGCTTGAGATGGGTTGGGTTGAGCATTAGCAGCAGGCTGATTGACAACTGAGACAAAAGCTTGGCATAAGCATAAACACAAAAGCAAAAAAAAAAAAAATAAATGAAAAAAGTACCCCCAGAACAAACAAATTTTGTGCTAAACACAAGGGGGAAAATGAGCAAAGAAAAGAAAAAAAACAAGGAAAAATCTTGCGAGAAAAGCATTGCGGACAAAATAAAAAGATTTTTTTTCTTATCTTAAAAAAGAACAGGGAATACACTTACCTTGAGGTTTTCTAAAGTCACCACCCGCTTGTTTTAATGGTAGGCACACAGGACAGTCCATTCTTGTACAATGTTTCCAATGGCTAATAATTTGTCTTGAAGATGAACAATGAGGAATAGGACACTGTTTACCAGCTTGACAACTTGTCATGTGTGTTAGGACACCCTTCATAGTTGTACAATGAGGAAGTTGACACTAAATAGGGAAAAATAAAAAACAAAAAATCATTTCACTGCAATTGTAAAATTGATAAACTTGAGGGTCTCAACGAGCAATAATACTCACATTAGGAGCTTCTCCATTTGTCTGACTTTCTCTACGTTGACATTTGTGAGCATGAAGTAATAAAACAAGTTGTTGCTGAATTAATTTACGCTTTTCTGGGTCTGCTGCGGAGGGGGGTGCTTGAGGCCCACTGGGTTGTCCTGGGTTTTGAGCACCTTGGGTGGCTGCTTGAGGCCCTGGCTGACCACCACTGGGTGCACCTGACTGAGGTTGAGCAGGCGAGGGAGCAGGTGGCTGGGCCTGCTGAGCCATTCCACCTTCGTTCCCGCCCACAACTGGGGGGCCCCCAGCGCCAAACCTCTGCTGCTGCAGTGCCACCATGTTGGGACCCACTCCTCTCTGCTGTGGCGCAACAACTCCAGCGTTGGGTGCAGGAGCACCAGGGGAGCCGTACCCGTACGGACTGGCAGCATTCATGGCACCAGGCATCTGGCCCATGTTGGCCATGGTTGGGCCCTGCATGCGAGGGCCTGGGCCAGGGCCAGGCATGTTGATGCCGTGCACTTGATGAGGAGACTGGCCCCTTGCGACCATTTGCTGCTGCTGCTGTAGTTGCAATCTCATCAAGGGCCCATTCTGAAGGCCCGCGCCTGGCACCACATTTACTCCTGGGTGTCCTGCAGGATGATGGGGCCCTTGTGGTCCAGGTCCCTGAGGCCCACCACTCATCATAGTCACAGGTTGGGGACCTTTGTTTAAACTGTTCACCACTAGTCCACCACCTGCCATTCCACTCATTGAATTAATGCCACCAGCATTGGCCACCATCATGCCTGAAATTTTTTGAAATCCTTAGAAAAATTACTGAAGTGTTATCAATCTCTACAAACACAATTTTAAGAGCAAGTAACCAAAGCGCCACTTACCCCCACTAGCACCACTGTTGATTCCTGGCATGACGTTAGACATGGACGACTGCATTGAGTTGGCGTTGGCCATCCCTAGACTGACAACCATGTTTGGATCGCCACTGACGCCTACTCCTGTTTTGCTCACTGCTACATTGGGAGGTATTTGCATTGGATTTAGGTTCTTGTTCCCTGCTTGCTGTTGTAGTGCCATTGAATTAGCCACAAGATTTTTATTGCCCTGAAACGCAGAACCATAGGTGAAATGTCATCCCAAGGGGACAAGGCAGTTGTACTATTTACAAACGAAGAGATCAAGCTGTACCTGTTGTTGAAGCTGCAGCTGATGAGCTAATTGATGTGCTACTCCTTGGTTCTGGCCCGAAGGATCAACCGCTCCATTTTGAAGCACATTGGGAGCCACAGCTCCGCCTGGACCTCCTCCAGCAGGTCCTGAGGGAGCTTGCTGGGGGCCCCCAGGACCTCCACCAGGACCACCCATGCCCGGGCCACCAGGCACCCCAGGTCCGGGACCTGTGGCATGGACCTTGTTGGTGGTGGTCAGAGAATCACCGGAACCACCCCATGGCCCATTCATCAGTTCATCCGGAAGATCATTCTCAATCAATTCGAACATATCTGCCCCGCCATACAAGTCTGCAAATAGACGACCAAAAAAATCCTGGGTTTAGACTAAAGAAGACGCTGTTACAGATCAAGAGGGTTGAAAAAATAACAAGGCCTAAATTTAAACAAATGGAGACACTCCGATAAATAAAACAATCTTCACAAAAAGTGGTATTGAAATTAGACAATTAATGACATTATTGGACACGATAAAACCATGTCAATAGGATTTTAATCAAGCGTGCAAGCAAAACGACCTCTTGCAAAATATTCAGAAAATTATTCATTCCCTTCCCAAAAGAACCTCCAAAAATTTAACCCCTGAATACTCCAAAGAATGCAAATGTTGAAAAATAATTGCCAAAGCAAAAAAAGTTAGATATTTGCTGGGGCAACCCACAAAAATTTGAATGGATGAGGGTTGAGGTTGTAAATATGCAGTATGTCAAGAATAAAAACAAAGATTGCCTGTGGTTTAATGGATTACCATTCAGAACTGACTTCACAAACTTCCCAATCAATTAAAAATAAATTAATTTTACAATTGTAGAAAACTATGACCCTCTTAGAGTTTCCCAAAGTTGAACAAAAGTGGAAAATGACAAAATATGGTTACTTTCATAAATCATTCTCATAATTCACAAAATTTTGATACAAACAGTGAATGACAGCGGAGGCACTAAGATGAATGAAAGCAATAACAAATTACATGGAAAGTCAGATAAAGGTCTTCAAGTTGTTCTGAACCACACTAACAAGAGTCAAATGACACTTCCTAGGACCAAAACAGCTCAGAATTCGATAGAAAAGAAAAATAGATCAGGTGAAGAACTTTGACACAGTGTCTAACAAATATATTTGTGACATTTTAAGAAGATGAAAAAATGGCAAGAACTTCTCACAGAAACATCCACTAAAATTGTACAAGCAATAGTATTTCCCTTAATTCTCAAAATTATAAAGTAAATCTGGACAAGAAAAGACTTTAGTGAGGTATAGTCACTCATAAGGTTAAGTTGTTTGGAGCCAATTTAACAAGTTGATTTTAGGAAATGTCACCTGGTAAATTAAATAAAATGTGTACCAGTCGATCAAATAGTGAGTTATAAGCCGAATGTATGAGACAAATAGCACCAATGACAGGGAAAAGAAGGAAAATAATGAATTAGAATCAGCCAAGAAGCCGAGGTTATAGCTTCGGAGCGTCAGTAAATTAGTGCTTTAGTTCGCTAACTTGCCTCGCTAAGGCGGAAAAAGAGGATTTAATTCAAGAGAAATGTGAAGTCTCTGTAAAGTATCCGCCGCAAAGTGTCGAGAAAAACGTATACAACGTCAATTTCGACGCTTGTGCTAAATGCGATACAACAACACTCGGCCCGGAGGAAAGGGGCATGGGTTGAGGAAAATGCGAAATAAGCCCTTCGGTTTCCCGAAGTTTTACTCACCCGTACCTTCTTGGTTGGACTGAAAAGGATCCGCCAGCTTGGGCCGCTTGTTTGGCGGCCCGTCCACTAGATGGTCGCCCATGATCGCCCTGTTTACAAAGCCGTGCCCTCTAGCCTAAGTTTCTGTATTACTGCGACTTATATCCGATACACATGGCCCGTGGGCCCACACTCGCATCGAACGACGCCTCGGTCTGATCATGCCATCAGTTCTGTGCTCAGAATATCCGTCAAAGGACATATTAACATCGCCAAGTCAACCATCGGACATAAAGAAGCCCCTGGTCGGCCGATAGGCCTAGGCTTACTGGGTTCCACTCTCCATCTTCGCTCGGAACTTGCACAATGATCCCGAGTAGAATGCACAATATTTTCCAAGCATCGGCGTGAAATAACACACTTAAACAAGGCAGAACCACACATCGAACATTACCGCACTTGATTATTGCAACTAAAACGCACTAGGGGGTCAGAAACAACTATAAATTTCAAGAATTATTTCCAAATTTCAACACAGTGAAGTAAGTCAAAATGGCGGCTGTTGATGAAAAGTTTTCTACGCTTGTCAGAAAATTTCCGAGTATAAACGAGGCTTCTCGGCTGCTATTGGTCGGCGGTGGTCACGTGGGCTACGGTAGTTTCTCCGCTGGTTTCTCTTATTTCGTGCCCTCTTTTAAGGATTCTGACGGATTTAACGAACTGGGGGTGCCACCAGAAGCCCAGAAATAATCTCCATGCGCCCAAAACAGGCTCAAATACGCCGGACGGCCGAAATCACGGTCAAAATACAGAAATACAGTCGCACTTGCCTTAGGCCACTGGCAATCGTACCAACTGTGGGAAAATGAACATCGCAGCGTCTCCAGCTATTTTCTTGCTTCTCATTTTTTTAACTCTTGTATTTTACACACAAACGGAATGAGTCAACTGATTTTTAATCCTTTCAGGTGCTCGGAGTGCGAATGCTAGTGTCGAGTCGGATGAAGGTAACCTCACTGTTGTTTTTGCGCCTGACACTGTTCCGCAGGCAAGAAGTCCCGTAGCCAACAGGAAAAGGCAGCGTGACCTGGACGCGTTTCCTTTTCCGCCCCAGCCGCTGGGTTTGAATCGTTTGAATGATTGAATGGTTTGAATAGGCACGTCGCCGACTTCAATGGAATTTCGTGGGAAATGCCGGCAGAACTCATCGAAAGGTTGGTCAAGTTGGCTTGTGCGGCTCATTTTCTTCGGGGACTGTGACGCGGAGACGCGGAGGGACGGGGCAGCAGCACCAAGCCGTTCGCGATATGAATGAAATGTTTCTCTCCGCTGTGTAAATAACTCCTTGAGGTGATTCATAACGGGTAGACCTTCTTGTCGATAGGGCTTATGGGATTCTCTTTTTTTTCAGACCCCTATTTGGCGGCCTAACCTTTGCACCCCGAACGGGGGCCCCATGGCTGTAAAGCCGTCTATAGATAGACAAAGTAGAACCCCCGCGAGGGAATCAATCGAAATGACAATCTGGCGTTGGCCAGACGACGCAAAGCTGTTTAAATCGGCCAAGCATCGACGCCCTTTTGATGCAAAATGGGCCGTGGACCAGGATAATGGGAAAGGGGCAGGGAAGAACGGCAGGTCGTTGCCGGGTTGTGGTTGTATTGTTGAGCGCGTTCTTGACGCGAGTGAAATGAACGAGGGCAGGTTGTCTCACTGGCTTCACGGCTGGACTTCCATTTACCGCGTAAAATGACGTGTGACCGGTTAAAAGATCGCCGTCACACGTGATTTGCCGTTTAAGGTTTGCCATGTGGAGTCGCGGTTTTCTTGCTATGTCGCGCGCGCATGCGCAAAGCGACGAACCTCAAGCAGCGCCATCTGTTTGTCTTGGCGCTTTCGGATGCTGGTGCTGCAGAGGGTTCTCTGCTTCGAAAACTTTTTTGAAATCTTCACACGCCAACCGATTTTAATTCGCAGGAGCATTCGCTCTTGCCGCGCCGCCGGTTGAACAGCGAGCAGAGGATTTTGTTGCTTGCCGGTGCCGTTTGGCGGCTAGGCTGCTAGGCTCCCGCGCGTCCCGCAGCCAGAAGGGAACAAAAAGTCTCTTCCGAGGCGCCGCGTCGTCGGTCCGTCTCACTCGCACCACAGCGTCCCTCGCGGCGGTGGCGGTGAGAGACAAAGACAAGGCGTGTTTTTGTTTTCTGACGCCAAGTGCTCGCACTCGCGTTCGCGTTGCAGTTCCAAATGACGGCGTAAATTTGTGGTGAAGATGGCTAGCGAAACGAGTGCTCCAGTACCCGAGGCTGAGGCCGAAGGCTTTTTAACTTCTATTTTTAACGAAGTCATCAGCAGCCCCCTGAATTTAGCTCTAGTCGCTATTATCGCTTGGCTTGTGTTCAAAATATTCAAGAGTCGGAATGAAAAGCCAGTGCAAGTGGCCCCAGAACCTCAACTGCCGAAGCTGAGGAAAGATTTCACCGTCGAAGAACTGAAGAAATACGACGGGCACGGTTCCGACGGGCGCATCCTCGTGGCTGTCAACGGCAAAGTCTTCGATGTCACCAAGGGGAAACGCTTCTACGGCCCAGGTGCGTTTCCGCCCCGTCTCCCCGAGACGGCGACTAGGTTAACCTGTTGTCAACACGATGGACTTTTAGCTGGTCAAGGGGACTTGTTGCCCAATACCTTGGCCCTGCTCGACCGTCCAGAGTTTCAAGTTCAATGTCAGGCTCAGTTTGGTTGAGGTGAATGCCCTTGCGCTCTTCCCTAATACCTTCCTATTTTTGTTCATTCAGTGCTCTTGTTCCCTTTCTCCTTATTCCATTACATCATCTGATGCAAGATTCATTAAATAATCACTTTGTGTGTCTTTTCTACTTTGTGGTGTGGTCGTAGATTGACACATGAATTAATGCTCATGTGCCCTTCCAATTGCCTGCAGTAGCTGGCTCCACATCCACTGTTGAAATTTGGCTGAATCATCACTGCTAGGCAAAATGCAAATATTGCGAAAGGTCAATTCATCTCACCCTTCTACACTACTGTACTGCCTGTACTGTGGAATGCTGTCTGTGAGTGTACCCTTGCCGTAGGGTAGAGGGTAGCGCATACCTGACGCAACAGCTGGTTTGGGCTGTTTTGGTTTTGAGAACATATGTTGCCCCTTTAGTTTGCCATGTTAAATTACACAAGCCTTATTATCACATGTTATCTTTGCACAATCAGTAAAATGACTATCTATTCAATAGTAATGTCCATCAATCTTCCCTCCACACAGTTCGTATCACAATACTTTTCTCATTTATTTCAGGTGGCCCATATGCAGCTTTTGGTGGTCGAGATGCATCAAGAGGCCTTGCAACTTTCAACGTTGCATGTGAAAAGGAGGGCTACGATGACTTGAGTGATCTCAACCCACAAGAAATGGAATCTGTGCGTGAATGGGAAATGCAGTTCACTGGTATGTCCACAAGTTTTTCTCCATTTGTTCGCTTTGAATTAAAGATATTAGATAAATTGCAATATAATTTTTTTCTTGATTTACAGAGAAATACGATTATGTTGGCCGTCTTTTGCAAGATGGGGAGCAGCCAACCAACTATTCTGATGAGGAAGATGACAAAGACAAGTAAATTTTCTGTTGTTGTATTTACCTGGGTATAAGGCAAGCGATCAATAGTCCCTTGGATTGTAATTCTTTTCAAATTGTTTTTGTGCGGCTTGAAATTTTTTCAGGGGTTCAAATGGTAGTGGTTGCTTATTATTTCTTTGATAATGTTAACTGTTGCGTAGTATGCAGCCACCTCATGTGGAATCCTCTCTTATATACATTGTTGCTTATCCAACCAGTTTAAACTTCACTTCTAACACAACGGGACTTACTTATTTCCTCTGTTCGGATAATTTGTGATTGTCCACTCCATTAGTAAGACACATTAGTTGTGATATTTTTGTTGCCAGGTGTTTTAAATTCCCAGGTTCTTTGTTTATCAACCTTATCCTTATCTGTACCTTTCATCTGTCTTCATCCTAATTTTTTTAGTTATCCACTAAAAGGCTGCTATTTCATTCCACCTTTAATGGAATCCAGAATTTGTTTTGCAGATTCCAACAGACCAATACTGTGTGTGTCCGTAGTGCTTTCTGGTTTTGTGCCAAGTTTTGCCTACCCTTTTGTAATTTTTTTTTGTTTGTTTCAAATGTATTTTAGTCTTTGATGAATTTCTGTTCATTCTTGTCTTGCTGAACACTTTCGTGGGTACTGACATTTTCCATTTCTAATTTCTCTCTCATTTCCAATACATAATTTTGTAATTTCCAACTTTCTTTGTTTTTCTTGAAGAGGGTTTGGTGTTTATTGTAAACCAGCCTAAATCTCATTCAAATTTTTTTCTGCCATGGCTGTGATAGTAGACTTGGATGAAGAAAATGTAAATAGTCATTTCTTGTTCAGAATGAGTACTATTTCTGATGCTTATAAATGTTTCTAAATTTTTTGTGTATATGGAGTTGGGATGGAATCCCGTATCTTCTCAGTCTCTTTCTAATTTCTGTGATTGTGGTGGGATGGATTGTGGTCACCCACACTGTCTGAAGTTTTTGACATTCAACAAAGGTAATCATTTGAGCTCGCAGTGCTGAGAGTGATAAAAAGGGAATGTATTCACTGCCTTATATTCATGTGTAAATGCAGTATTCTACCATTTGTACCTTTCCATGATGATAAATTATGGTCCTGCTACCTTCAACTACATATTTCAGCAGAGGATGGTCTAAAAATTTTAAACTCAAATAGTCATAGGTATCCCGTTATTTTATTTTGTTTACATTGGAGACACCCTCTGCAGCTTGGCAAATGTCACTTTTTAATGGTAAAGGGATAGTTTTTAAATGATAGCTTGTGCTTTTGCTACTGACTAGTTTGTAATGCAGTTAGATTGTTTTGGCTAGGGTGGTTTGATTTTTATTGTATTATGCATAAGAGAATCAATTTAAAATAAGTGGTCTTGCAGTACTTACCTATGATAATGTTTTACCCCAAGAACTTCTCCCTCAATTCATTGCCATAGCTTCTAAATCTTTTCTTGTCTTATTTTACTAATGAGCAAAATGGACTTGTAGTTTTGGAAGGTAATTAATTTTTCAGGAGACTTTTATTTTCATGAATTATTGCAAGGACAGCTGATTTGCGGTTGATTATTGCCATCCCCTTCCTGTTCTTGTATCCAATATTATTGTACCTTATCTTACATGTATAAGAAACTTTTCTATTGTAAAAGTTAATGAGCAAAGTTTGTTAAACCTTTTTTTTTTTGACGAGTATTTTTGGCCAGGCTCTTTGTATGCCAAGGAAGGGGGTTTAATATTTTGTTATTGTAATTGATTAATTGATGCCATTTTTGACCTATCTGTTTGTGATCAACTTAATGTGGTCTCATTATTTGAAAATAAATCTTCAACAATTTTATATTTTAAGCTTATCTATTTATTTACAGAATTGAGTGGCCTAATGGAGGCTGTTGCCCTCCTTCCTTTACTTTTTTATTCACTGTGTTGTTGAGGCAACTTTTAATGTTCGTCCTGCAACAATTAAACCCATTCCTTGTATGTTAAGGGTAGATGTAGTCATTCTGTTCTATTGGAAGGTTCATGTCAAAATTTTAGACAGAATTAGAGCCTAGGCATGTAATGTTCAGATTTATTAATTTAAGAACAGTAAATCCCTCTTTTATGGACCTCTGTTCAATGTTTTTCTGAAGTCCCATGTATTTTTCTTGCCTTGCAAAACATCCTGCTGAAATTGTTGGCCTGATTCACAACATCAGTGGGCCCTGATCACCAATGCATACAGCAGATATTTTGTAACTGAATGGAATGTTACTGTATTTAATTAAGCTTATCTTAAAAACCAAAACATGAATTTACCAAAGCAGATTTCTGTAAATTGTTTTAAACATATTACATTTTGTCAGGAGTATGTTTAGCAGATTGTAAATTAAAAAGAGCTCTTTAATCACTAGATTGTAATCTTAGTGTCTTCACTTCAATGAGACCCTAACAAAGATGCTTTGTTAAACCCTTGTTCAACACTTATAGTCATGATTATAATTTAGCATTTAAGACTCTTGGGTGCTAAGATTTATGGCCAGATTTAGGCTTTGACTTGGTTTATTTTATCTTTGCTTTGTTTTTTCTTTTGATTCAACATCTCATTCTGTATAACATCTAGAATCCTGAATCGAGGAATCTTTGAACAAAGTCGCACTAATCTTAGCTGTTCGCTACCTTTTCATTGGGCCTCCGGAGGATAAATTTCTGGGTGTCTACGCAAACTTCCTGTGTAATGTAATAACTTCAAAAATGAACTATATAGGTACAGTAACTTCCTGCTTATTACTTTCTCCATTGTAATTATAAGTTTTATGTAGAATAGCTTTTAATTATGTGTCAGGTACACCTTTAATGTGATCGTTTCCAAACTCATTCACAAGACTTTATCTGGACCTCTAGTTTGTTTATTTTTGTTTTATTATTGTTTTTTTTTTCCTTATCCAGGGTAGTCTGTAAATTTGTTTGGTCTTAAATCAGACTGATTTGTTTTTCATGACTATTTGAACAATGTGCACCCGATTAATATCACCTTCATGTTTTTTTTTGTTTAGAAATAAAAATTGTATTTTTTCATTTGGTGAAACTTTAATCACTTCCACCTGCTGGAGTGCGTCCTGTTGTCGCTGCGACGAGGCTGGTCGTCTTGGGCCGCGAGGTCTTCGTCGAGAAGCAGCTCGAAGTTCCCCAGGGCTTCAGGCGACGGCACTTTGTTCCACCGCGTACTGCAATCCACGTCATTATCAATGCAAAAAAGATTATCGCGGTTTGAGTTGGCGAAGGGGGCCGAGCCAGACCCTGGCCAGGCAGACCGAGCACTCACTCTGGGACCCCGTCGGGCGGCAGCACCACGGAGAGGATGTTGTCGATGAGCTTGTACTTGAGGATGCGGTCGTTGACCGTGGTGGACGTCAGGGAGGGGCTCGCGTTCACCTCGATGAGCCAGGGCTTGAGCTTGTTGTCGATGATGATGTCGTAGCCGTAGCACTCGAAGCAGTGCCTGTCGTTGGCCATGACGGGGGCCACGGCCTTGAGGGAGTGCACGATGAGCCACGAGATGTTGGAGAACAGGCGCTCGGTGACTGCCTTGCCGCGGGTGCTCTCCAGGTACAGGCGGAGGTTCTGCACCGAGAGCTTGCCGCCGTGCATGCTGTTGTACTCGCCCTGCAGGCAATCGGCCCAATCGGCTCGGTCAGGATCCGGTGGCTGCTCTGGCTGCGCCGTACAGTGGGCCAAAACCCTAAACGCGTTTTGAGCTACAGAGTAGCTAAAAGGGCCTCGAATCGAACGTGTGACCCCACCAATGGATTCCTCGTTCGGAGAGCAATGCGTTGGTGGGGTCACACGTTCGGTTCGAGTCCTGTTTAGCGACTCTGGAGCTCAAAACGCCTCCTTGATTTTGGCCACCTGCGCCGGTCTTCTGACAAATCCGCTGAGAGGCGCCCGCCCGACTCACCCCGTGCTTCTGCACGCTGACGTTGGTCAGGTGCACGTACATGTTGTCCAGCTCCTGGATGCTGGCGTCGTACTTGACGGTGCAGAAGCGGCAGAAGCCCAGGCGGAACAGGTAGGCCTTGAGGGGCCGGAACGAAGTGATGAGCACATACAGGCGCAGGTCGAACTTCTTGCCGCCGATCAGCAGCGGGTTGTCGATGTACCTGTATTCAAAACACTTTTTTAAAAAAAATTGGGTCTTGCGACCATTGAAACCACCCCCTTCGCGGAGTAGCTCATGGTCGCTAGAAACGAGTCCTTCCACCAGAGGAGGGACCCACCCCACCTCGAAATGACGTAGGACTCCTTGACGAGGTTGGGGTTGAAGGGCGTCTTGCTCTCCCTGGACCAGCGCTTGAGCTTGGACAGCTTGTTGATGAGGAAGATGCCGGCGCCCTGGCTCTTGCCGCACGGCTTCATGATCCACGTGGACTGGGGGTTCTTGCGGTACTCCTCCACGAACATGTTGTAGTCTGGCGATGCGCAGTGGATTGACGCGTTTCGAGCTCCAGAGTCGCTGAATGGGACTCGAACCGAACGTGTGACCCCACCAATGGATTGCTCTCCGAACGAGGAATCCATTGGTGGGGCCACACGGGCCGAGCCACCCACCCGCGGGCAGCACGAAGGTGACGGGCACGAAGTCGAGGTGCAGGTAGCGCGAGGGCGCGTCGCCGCGCTCGGCCAGGGGGTTGCCGTCCCGCTCCAGCTCCTTGCGGTACCGCTTGATGTTCTTCACCAGCAGGTCCTTCCGCGTCAGCTCGTACGTGTTGGGGAAGTGGTTGATCATCCTGCAATTAGCAGTGTCGAGTCGAAAGCGAAGCCAAAGCGAAGCGAAAGTGGGCTAATGAGCTCAACGCAGCGAAGCCGCGAAGGCAGCCTTTCAAGCAGTCCAGAGGCGCACGATGGGTGGCCTACCCGGCGGGCTGTGGCTGCCAGACTACTCACTGGTTGTCGTTCATCCGGTAGCCGCTGTCCACACTGAAGAGGGTGCGACACGTCTGCGTGCCCGCCCTGCCGAAGGAAACCTCGTTTCGGAGAAACCATCCACACAGTGGGCCAGAAGACCGGCGGAGGTGGCCAACATTCTGGACGCGTTTTGCGCTCCAGGGTCACTAAATGGGACTCAAACCGAGCGTGTGACCCCACCAATGGATTGCTCTCCGAACGAGGAATCCATTGGTCGTGCCACACGTTCGGTTCGAGTCCCATTTAGCGACTCTGGAGCTCAAAACGCGTCTAGAGTTTTGGCCGCCTCCACCGGTTCTCTGGCCCACTGATCCAAGGGCAGATGGGCGAGCCATAGGGAAGATGACCGCGTCTGGCGGAGAGCCCTCACCAGTAGAAATTCCAGTCATCCTCCGGCGAGACCTGCAGCCAGCCGCGCTTGTCGAAGTTGCTGACGATGACGGACTTGTCCAGGTCGGTGACGTAGGTGACGCGGGGGCGCTCCGCGGCCGGCCCGGTGGCCGCCGTCGTGTTGGACCTGCTCGAACAGTTGCAACTTGTTGACCTGCAAGACCAGCAAAGTCACGTCGGGTTCTCGTTGGCGCACCACTTGCCTGCCATAGTTCAATCCGTTGTTCAAGTAAGGTTTCCTGCCGTCGTTGCCCGTCGAGGCCATGTCGTTATGGCAACGACAGCGGCCGCGGCGGTCCCGCCCCCTCGCCACCCCCGTCCCTCCCTGTCCCTCCCTGCCGTGCCGCCGCCGCCACCCCACACTGGCAACTGGCACTGGGGAACTCAAGGAACTCCAGGCCGAAGGGGCGGCGGCAAGCCGGTTGCGACAACCCCACTCGACGACTCGACCACCCCCAAACGTGTAAGCCTGCGACGATCTAAACAAAACACCCCGACGGTGATGCTCCAGGACGCAAGAAATGGCCGATTTGAACGTTTGAATGTAATTTGATACCGCGCCAATATTGCCAACTGCATAATCCACAAGTCACCTTTTGAGTCGGGAAGAAACAGCTCTGGCATTTAAACAGTTTCGTCGTAAGGTTTCTTTCACACATTCTGATGTGCATGTTTCGAAATGCATGGTCCAGGCGCATGCGGCTTGCCTTCCGATTGATGCCGTTAAGTCTCACGGCGTTGATCCTAATCCGAAAAAGGGTTTAAACGGCATAAACACATGCAGAAACCAAACAAAGATGGCTGCATCAATGTCACTGATCGCCAGCTCTGTTTTCTCGTACCGTTAAATTGATTTTTCGTTATTCATATGTAAGTCACTCATTTTTGCGGTACTTCGTCCAGATGTTCCTCGTTTTTATAGATGTACCTGTTCTTGTGGTCTGAATGTTTCAAGGGCATGATACGTGAAGTGGAGGTTAGGGCTCTGTACACCAACAATGATTTTCCGTTATCTTTTCTCGAGAGACGGTTACGCTACTGACATTATACCATTGAACTAGTACGAAATACAACGCTTACCCTGTTGTGGTTCCCAACAAATTTAAGTTCGTGTACTTTGATTTATTTGGCTGTTAGAAAGTGTAAACATACCTGGTCCATGTAGCAGGGTCAGATTAAATCTGCCAGCTTTTTATCGTTTTGGTTTGACATGACTCACAGTGGTGCATAAGTGTACCTATGTAGACATGATTTTTAAGAAAAAAATTGAAAATACCCTCATTGTTTGTCACTTAAGTTATGATTTCCACGATGGCCTGGTCTTTCGTCTCCTGACCATTTCTCAGGTTCAGTATCCTTTTTTTTGTCTCATTTTTATTTTGTTTATTTTTCTCAGGTAGCATGGAGGAAAGCCCCTCTGAAATCCAAGTGAAAGAATGCAGTCCATTAAAATTAGAAATACAAGCTGACAGTGGTCACTTGCTTGAAAGTAAAGGCGAAAATTCTGTTCGTCTGTTGGTGCAAGAGGAGGGAAGAGCAGCTCGTAATCTTATAGCCTTCAGTGTACCGTGCGACATGGTCCAAGTAGATTCAAGTAAGTACGACATTGACAAATTATGTGTTCTTTGTCTTTATCCCATATCTATTATTACTGCGAAAGAACTTCTACAATCAATGTGTGAAACTGATTTGAGTTGGTTGGTTTGGATTTGAAATGTTTTTCGAGTCTTTACTTGTCTTTGTGCTTCCCCCTCCTTGACTTGTCTCCCCTTCCAATTGGCTGGTGTCCTCAGCCTTCCGCCCACACACCTGTTTGTGACTACCTTGTGAGCTCTCTAACCTGTTCTTTGATCTTTGTGTTGTGGTCTCGGCATGGGTATTCATGAATGAAATCACCTTATCAATGAAATCACCCTAATAAGTGTTTGTTTTGACTTCATTTTAATATAAAATGCATGCTTCCTGTGTAGGTAAAGTTGCTCGGAAACCACCATCATCCCCGAGGACTGTGCAGGAACCAAAAAAGGAAGATGCACTTCCTCGATTAACAAAGAGGGCCTCTGACACAACAAACCCTGGGTCAAGAGTTCGTTCAGCATCCACTGGTAGAGACAAAAAGTCAGGTAATACATTTTTATGTGGTAAACGTTATAATTGATGATTATTATAAGATAGTTCTAATTTGACTGACATTGCCATGTTTTTATGTACATTTTCAGAACTACAGGCAAGGTATTGGGCCTTTCTCTTTGGGAACTTACAAAGAGCTGTGGATGAAATATATCAGACTTGTGAAACAGATGAAAGTGTCTCAGAATGCAAGGTATGTTACATGCAGTATTCCCTTCTTTTCATTATTATGTGTTTAGAACCTGGAGTGTTTCTTACTTTTTGAATGAACACAGGAAGTAATCTTAGTTCTGGAAAACTTCACCAAAGATTTCCACAATTTAATTGAATGGTTTCGTCTGAAGTGGGAGTATGAAAAGACTCCACCACCTCAAAGACCTAATTCTCTTGCATGGGAAGTCAGAAAGTCTTCACCAGGCAAGGTAAAAACTTAAAAATTTTGCAATGTTTTTATTTTTGAAGTTTTTTGGTTAATATTTGCTTTCCAATATTTTTTTTAAAGTTACCTCCTCATGCTTTGCCGACATTCTGTAGCCCTGTTCGAAGGGTACTCAATTTTGGGGATTCTAACGACAAGGATCGCCCAAGGTCTAGTGCTGAGAAAATAACTGATACCTTGAGAACAGGAAAATGCAGTCCTATCATTCCTGTTGTAGAGGATCAAGAAATAATCACTTTTGATACTGAGCCCAATGACTCTGTGGAAATCAAAGAATCAAATGTTTCAAGCAAAGATGTTGGAAGTGCTTCCTCTAACCAGTGTTTCTCAAATCCTATTGATACCAAAAAAGATGATCTACCAATTAAAACAGTTGAACCAAAGTTGGAATCCAGCCATGATTTGAGAAATGAAATGAAACCGAAGATTGGAAGATCTTCTCCTGACGTCATGGCAGTCAATGAGATTCTAGTCAGCAATGGGGACTGTAAAAGCCCAATGACCAGCGAGCAAGTAGATCTGCATCTGCCTGGTATGACACACCAAGCCTGTCAAACTGATCCAGAGTTAGATGATTTTTCTTCTACCGATCAGTATCCTAACCCGTTAATGGTTGATAAAGGGGTGGGAACTTCGGGGCTCGCAACAGCGAAGACGGGATTGGCAACTCGACCATCGGCCACCACGGCAGGAAGAGTGTCAAGCAATCCCCCCACAACAAATGCAAATCGTACTCCAGCATCCCCATTCACATTTGCTGGTGTTGCCACAAAGTCTGCTTCAACCAACTTAAGGAACTCCATAAGTGCTACAGTGAAAAATACAAATGCAACCTCTAAACCAGTACCAACTTTATCAAATTCCACTGCAAAGATTCCTCAAAATAGCAATGGACCAACAGGGACTGTCTTGAATGCATCCACTTCCAGTGTCAAAATTGTCAATACGGTGCCTGCAGCAGCCAAAGGTCCAGCCCCTACATCGGTTTCCAACACACCTAAACCATCCTTATTTGCAATTGTGACAAAATCATCTCCTGCAAATGCAATCAAGAGAAATGTCAAACCTAATCCTCAAGTGTAAGCATTTTTAATAGCTTTAAAATTTAATGATGACATGCACCTAAATGTTCTTTGTATATTAATTATTTTTTTTTACCCTTGTAATTTGACAGATTACCTACAGAGAATAGAAACCAAGCCTCCAGTCGTTTTTCTGGCCCACCCAAGCTTCAAAGGAGTAGAACTGTGGCGGAAGTCAGTAGATCTAACAGACCTCCCAACAACCGCTCAGGGGGTTCAAGACAGGTTTGTAACTCTTCAAACATATTTCTGATGATCTTAAAAAAGAGGGGTTCTTTATTCTGTCAAATTGTATTGCAGTTCAACAACATGAATGATAAAGGAGTGTATGGCAAAGGAGCATCCTCTGTAGAAATGGGTGCTGGCACATATGAAAAACCCAAGAACATTGATAGCTCTAATCTTCAAGATGGTTGCAAGAAAAATGAATCAGGAGGTAAGAAATGATGAATAATATTTAAGGTCTGTTTCTATATGTGATTTATATCATCAGTCCAATGTATTAAATTTCTTGTTGACAGATGACTCCGGTTGGGAGACAGTGAAAAATCGTTCTCGTTGTAGATTTAGCTACAATCCAAAGACACGGTTCAATAAACCAACCTGCGCAATGTCTCTGCCCGCTTTAATAATTGTTGATGATGATGATGATGATGCTGATACTCCTTCTGCAAAGGGTGCTCTCACCAAACAGAACTCCCAGGGTGATGGACCACATCGTCGGCATTCTGAAAAGCTGGAGCCAACCAGCAAGTCTGCTGATGCTTGTAAAGTAAAGAAGCCTCAAAAACAGAAACCCAGCGGCGATGTTTCCAAACCCACTAGAGTCAAAGTAGAGAAAACGGCCAATAATGTATCCAAGCATTCATTTGGAAAGAAAGCTGCTAAAGATGTCAAGGAAGATAAAATTGGCCCTTCATCAGGGCCTTGTCTTCAAGAAACCAAAACTTCCATCAAAGGCGATGTAAATGAAAATGTAAAAAAGGAGCGGAGTAACGGTCCAGAAATAGAAAAACTATGGAAATCTTGCAATGGCAACAAGCCTGTTGAGCTTGACCTAGATCCACAATTGAGTGGTGACGAGTCGTCTGTTGGGCCCAGGACCAGTTCCACCACAACTCCAACTACCATGACACCAACCACAACTCCTGCCACTCCAACTACTCCAACTAATTTAGCTTCCGACAGCTTGGCCTTCCTCCGAGACAATGAATGTGGAATTGAACGATTGATGTAAGTTTTGGGGTTGATGGTGCATGGCATACGTATTTACAAAGTAGCTTCGCTAAACTGTCAGAGCCCAATTAATTTTTTTCTTTTTCTGTGTTTTAAAAGATCTGATGAAGAGGATCTTATTGCAGAAAGGACACTTCTAAAAGAGGAGGAACGAAAAAGTCAGCAGCTGTATGAAGAAGAAGTGAAACTACAGCAGCAGATTGATGAATTGCAATCTGGTGAACTGGAAGTCGAAGTACGTTTTAAGGGGGAGAATTGAAGTGAAAGTGTACCTGTTCCAAATTTATCTTATTATTCCTCTCAGGTGGAGACCGATGGAGAGACACCAATTGGAACTGAAGAGGAGGAGGAAGAGGAGCTGCTTGGTGAAGATGAGCCCAGGGATGTGGACGTTGAAGTCGACACTGTGTCTCTTGAAGCCCAGTATGAAAACATGCTAGAAGGTAAGACCAAAACTTGCTTGTAAGTGAGTTAACTTTTTTTTTTTGCTCAAATGTATTTGAAACAAAGTTAAGTCACCAGAGGCTTTTTAAAAGTTTATTTAAAAGTATTCATAATAGTTAAATTGTATTATCTATCTTATCTTCATCATAATTCAAAGCTTCTGGCCTGGGTGCATGCAAAATTGTATAGAAATTATTTCAGCCACAGCCAAACTGATGAAATAAGTAACCCCAAGATATAGGTATAAAGTTTTATTGTGCATTTAGAAGAAGCACATGTCTTGCTTATGATGCCACCATACTTGGTTGTGGTTTTAAGCCCCTTGGTAAGGAACTCTAACTTTCCAAGTAACTGGTTGAGGTATTCTTGTCTTCTAGCCAGTTCTGTGCACTGTATATAACACCTAATACTTCTTGTTCTTTTTACATAAAAGTTTTTGTTTTGAATTCTTTTGAAACAATAATTATATTTTTATCTTTAGTAACTATTTCAGTTCTTTGATTTTAATAAATTTGAATAAATCCAAGAGTGTATCTGAACAAAGGATGAAATCAGAGGAGTTGGCTTTTTTTTGTACATTATTTATGTAGCATTTTGGAAGGGTCTTGTGGAAGATGCATTTCTGTGGAATGGCCTGGCCCGGGCTTCTTTGCAAATTTTTTGATATCTTCCCTTTCTACTGGACTGTTAAAGGCCATATCAGTAATTTATTTTTAATGTAAAACAAAAAAAAAACACCCTTGTTTTATGTGTCTTAGTATCTGAAAACAAGCATGATTGTTTTAAAAAAAAATTTGAAGAGAACTGTGTTTATAACCTTGGTTTTATATTTTAATTTTGTGCTAGACAGGATTTGGCAGGAGCGCTTGGAGAGGATTGTAAAGTATGAAGAAATGTCTGCCAGAGGTTCGTGATAGCATTGTCTTGGCCTCACTCACACCTAAGCGCTCGCAAAGGGAGGATCGGTAGACAGCTCGCTCCAGTTTGTGCGCTCACTTTTTGTGCTCATTTTTGGCAAGGACATTGGCATTGTGGTTTGCCTCGCCTCGCCTCGCCTGTGTGTTCTTGTGTCATGGCCATTTTTTTGTTGTCAAAACGTGTTATGGTGATGGCATTCGACGTTGCATTGCTGGGGCTCTTGCTGTATGGTCTTGCCCTTTTGTTCTGGAATTTTCTTTCATGTTCGGTACACAGAATTCAGGTGACTAAAGGAATGGATGGCTGTTTGAAGGAATGAAACTCAGTGTTTATTGTGGCTTGTACTAATGCGTTCTTTGTATGTCATAGTCAAGGTATTTTGCTGTGCAAAGCTTATGGAAAGATTTAACCCGAATGGATCTTAGGCGTCAGAGCTTTGACTTGGTTGGTTCTAAGTCTAAGCTTGCTTATTTCCCAGATGACTAATGAATTCATTTTTGGTGGTATTGCTACCATTTTACATCCACATTAATACAGTAGATGCATTCTCAAGGGAAGCCCTATTTGGGAGTCATTAAAATTTCAATTCTAATTAACTTTCATTCCTAAGGTTTGTAGTCCTAAACAATTTCCTCGTTGATTCACTTTGTGTTTTGTAGTCGAAATGTTAAATTAAGATAATTCAGAAGCAAGTCTTTCATGAGATGCTAACAGGTCATGCTTTTGCAGGGTAAAAACATATGTACTTTCCTTAATTAAAGCACTACCACTTTTCCTGTCATTGTTTGCATGAAATGGTGTCTGAAACATTTAACTTATTTGTGGTGGTAGCACATGGGAAATTTTCAGACTGGTTCATTTGTTAAACCGGTGTCATTTTCATTTTTTTTCAGGTAGTTCTCACAAGTTTGAAAGATGATCAGGATTGGTTATTGATAGTACTCTTTGTTATGTCATTGTCTTCTTTTCCCAAATTGCTGTATTTAGAAATATTTCATTTACATTTACCTCCATTGAATTGAATTCAATAAGTGGTTACAAATATTATGCCCAACATTTCTTTGAACTAACCATGTAATTGTGTTTCTAGGGCTGTCTTGGGCTGAACGCATGGACACTTTGGAGCAATTGGAAGCTTTGGTGGCAAGACACCCTGGACGGGCTCTCCAGTTGCATCAAAAGCTGTCTAGCCCCTCTCGATCACGTTCAACAACCCTGCCTGAAACTTTGCGCCGCTTTCAAGCTAGGCAAGAAAAAGCACAACAAAAAAGGGAAAGGCTTCTTCAGCTGAAAAGTCAAAGGCTTCGAGATTTATTAAACAAAGTAAGAGACGCCTTTATAAAATTTGTAATGCATCTGGTTATTATTTTGTTACCACATGAATTTTGTCCTCAGGTTGGCGAGGTGAAGGCAGCTCAGGCTCAGCTCACCGAAGATCGCCGTCTACGATTGGAGAACAAGCTGAAACGTGCTGAAGAAAACAGAAACCTTCATTTGAGGTCTATTAAGCGTAAAGCCCACGATGAAGAAGAAAAATTGAAAGAAATCGCCTTTATAAATGAGTTGGAGGCTCAAAATAAAAGGCACGACTTCCTAGCCCTTCGTCAGGTTTGTTTCTGCAGCTCTATCTGCTGTTTTACCTATCTTAGCTGTTTCATAACTTTCTCCCTGGCATCTGCTGCAGGAACAAGAAGAGAGACTTCTGGGCATTGCAGAGGAGAGGCAGCGCAAACAGGAAGAGAAGGCTGCCAAAGAGGCTGCTGTTGAAGAAAGAAAGAGAGTCCTGGAAGCTGAACGCATACAAAAGCTGGAGGAGATGCAAGCTCGTCGCAAGCGTAGGGTGGAGCGCATCCATAGGGAGCAGCTAGAGAAGGAAAAAGAGAGGCAGGAAGCTGCTCGAGAAAAAGCTAGGTAAGTTCTTTTTGCCTTTAAAAATCACTTCTTCTCCTCCAGTTTTCTTTTACATTCCAATATCCACACTGTATGCGTCTGTTTCCTTTTCAGAGACAGGGAAGAGCGCCTCTCGGCTCTTCATGCAGCACAACTGGCCAATCAGGAAGAACTCCAGAAGAAAATCCAGCAGAAGCAAGAGGACTCAGCTCGACGTCATGAAGAGAACATTGAACATATTCGACAAAGAGCATTAGAATCAGCTGCTCTTCGGTACGCGGATGATGCTGCTCCTGCGCTGGAACCTTACAGAAGCAAGAAGCTGTGTACTTTGTGCAATGTCCTGGTGTGTGGGATACTAAGTTTGCCTCTGATGGGATGGTTCTTTGAACATCATTTTAATATCTTGATTGTTTTTGCTGCTCAGATTGGCTCTGAGGTGTACCTTTTGAGTCATTTACGAGGTAAAAGTCATCAAGAAGCTCTCCGCAAGTCATCAGCTAGTCGTGCTAATCCTGCGACTGTTAGCCCGAGAGAAGATTTGGACCATATCACAGAAGCTCCTCCAGACTGTGTTGATGAAAAGCAAGAACGTCACAGGGAAAGGCAACGTGCTCTACGCAAGCGTGGCAAGAAGTTACGCCTTCGTATGACAGCAAGGTATTTTTAAAATAATACATACTATCGAAAATAATTCTTATGGAGTTCTACAGTGATTATGTTCTGAAATTAATATTTGCTTTAACAGGGGTCAAGAATTTGAAAATATGTTAGAAAAAGTATCAGGGAAGGTAACATCCCCTAATAGTTCAAGAATTCAAAAGTGCTTACGTGATGTGGAAAAGCTGCATAATAGTCAGGGTCTAGGTCAATGGTCAAATAATGCTGTGACACTTTTGGAAAGAGCCCTTTCTGAAATGAACAGGATCTTGGATAAAATGGTAAGAATCTCATACTTCTCACACTAAATATCACAGTTTATTCACGTTAAATTTCTAACTCTCTTCTTGATTCAGGATAAAACTGATCAAATGGCTTTCCGCTTATTGAATGGTTTCACAATACTCAGTAACATTCTGAGCCTTGGTCTTAACGTCCCAGAAGGCATGCCATCATACCTTCCATCAAAGTAAGCTGCCATTAGCGATGTGGTAGTGATTTTAGAAGTATTCCTGTCACCTCACTTTACTAACATTTTCTGCTTTTCTCTCAGGTGCTTTGTGACAGCCTGCTGTACCCTGAATCTAGCCTGCCAGGATTACCCGCCAAATGCCGAGTTCGTCTTGATGTCGAATCGAATTCTGACGATTCTCGACCTCCTAATGAGCCGACTGACGGTACGGAAACGATACAGCGACACTGTTGCCGTTGCAGTCAGTCACTTTCAGCCTCTCAGTCTTTGAGCATCGCGGCTCACGTGTCGCCTGTCCTGTCCCTGTTCCAGGAGGTGGTGCCCGACGAGGACGATGCGCCGCAAACCAAGAGCTGCACCAAACTGCCGACCGACCCCATCGCAGGTACCACCACGGACCACCCCACACCACGCCAGAAGACCGGTGGAGGTGGCCAAAATTCTAGACGCGTTTTGAGCTCCAGAGTCGCTACACGGGGCTCGAACCGAACGTGTGACCCCACCAATGGATTCCCCGTTCGGAGAGCAACCCATTGGTGGGGGAGCTCAAAACGCGTCTAGAGTTTTGTCCTCCTCCACCGGTCCTCTGGCCCACTGTGCGCCCGTCTCGTCGTCTCGGTGCCCGAAACCGGAACCTAAACTCCAACTCGTCTCTTTCCGTTCCGTTCCAGTGGCGCTGATGCGGCTGTTGACGCAGCTGCTGGACCTGGTGACGGACGGGCCGGTGGCCGCGCGAGTGCGGGACGTGGTGAGGTGAGTGCAGCCTGCGCTGTCTCTCTCGCACCCACATGGCGGCCCGGGCCCATGGGCCGGGCCCCGTCCGAGTGCGAGAGAGACGGCAAGCACCGATCGGAATGAGTCCGCTGCACGGAGAGGAATGCGGAATGCAGCCGGCGTGGAGTGGAAGAGTGGAGGCAGTGCCGCGAGTGCCACGCCGCTGGAGTGGAGTGGAGCGGAGTGGGGAGTGGCAGTGCATTTGTGTCGAGTGTAGTGTCGAGTTTCGAGTGTCGCGGTCGGTTCGATCCTTGAGGCCTTCCCTCTCGGCACGACGGCGCGGCGGTAAAAGGTGGTACATGCCGCCGCCCTGCGTGTCGCTCTGTCTCTATCGCGCCCACACGGGGCGCCCCGAGTGCGAGAGAGACAGAGCGGGCGAAGCAGAGCAGAGCAGCGCGCCAGCCACGGCCCTGCTACCGCCGTGCTACCGCCGAGCCACAAGCCCCGCTGCCTCTCTCTCGCTCTCTCTAGCCCAATTAGATTACAAATTCCCTCAAAGTCCATCTACTGCTGCCATCACGGCAATGCGCCTCTCTCTCTCTCTCACCGCGTTGGGAGGGGGGAGGGGGTGTTCTCTGGTGGGGTTTTATTTTTTCCCTCCCGGCCGCTCTTTGCTTTTGTAATGAAATCATAAGAAAAATGCGTCGTCCCTTTTTTGTATCCATTTGGGCGGGGCGGTGGTGGTGTTGGTGCCGCGTCGGTGTGGCCATGGCCGCGGCCGCGCGGTGCGGGGCGGTGCGGAGCGTCCAGAGGTGCGCCTTCGCGCTTGGCGCTTCGCCGCGCTTCGTCCTCATGGCCGTGCTGGCTGTGCCGGACCATCATTGCCATCATCCAGCGCCGCCATCCGGACCCATCTGGCAGCCCGGCCTTCCCGCCGCTAAAAGCCAGAATGAAAAAACAAAAACAAAAAGGAAACAGCGAAAAAAAGTAAGCTGAAAACCAACAGCAGTGTTCAAAAAATGGTATGGATGTGGAGTCGTGGTCCTGACCGCGTTCCGTTCTGCCTCTGGCTGGCTGTGCCTGTGCCGCCCGACGAGTCCGGGATAGGCAACCCGGTGCGCTGGTGCGCGCAGCGCTTGCTCGCGCGGCCTAAGCGCCGGGCGCTGTCGGCCGAAACTCCAGAGTCGCCAAATGGGACTCGAACAGAACGTGTGACCCCCACCAATGGATTCCTCGTTCGGAGAGCAATCCATTGGTGGGGTCACACGTTCGGTTCGAGCCCCATGTAGTGACTCTAGAGCTCAAAACGCGTCTAGAGTTTTGGCCGCCTCCACCGGTCTTCTGGCCCACTGTGGGATTGGCGGGCCGGTGCTACCCCCAGCCCGGTGCAACCCGTCGGGGAAGTCGTTAGGGGAGCCACGTCGGTTTCGGAACAGGAAGTTTCCTCGCCCGGCCACTATTTGGCTTTATTTTGGGACATTAGCGCCGTACCTGCTCGCGTCACCACCAACCCACCGAGCCGCCCCGCCCCGCCCCGCCCCACCCCGCCCCGCCCCGCGGTGGAGGCCGAGTGGCAGGCGAGGGGCGAGGCCGGGCCGGGGCCTCGACCAACCCTTCTTAAGAGGATATGGTACACCTCCCCAGAAGCGGCATTTCCAGGGCCGCGCAGGGACCTCTTTCTAACGCCGTCCTGGCCACACCGTTCGAGGTATCGATATGAAACTTGACACACGGGCTCAGAAGGGATCAATCTCAATGACGGTGCGTCCAAAAAAATTTTTGAACGCCTAAGTTAGGCCCCAGGGCAGTCCAGTTCTGGTCCAACTTTCGTTCACAACAAGTCCTAAGAAAATTGGAATATCCAAAAAAGGGCCACGGCACGTTGTAGCTGCAACTTTGCTCTATCCAGAGAACTTGTCCCCATCTGCGTGCGGTCAAAAATAGAGATCAAAACCTGGTAGACGGCGGACCTCTGCACGGCGGATTTGAACATCTTGCGAAGTTTTGAAAAGGCACTGTCGCAGACGAGCTCTACTAACCCCGCCTCCCCCCGCCCACCCCTCCGGGCGACCCGCCTGCAGCCCGCTGCTTTGTCTCTGCGCCGGGCCCCCCGCTGGCCCCCTCCTCATTCACGCGCCGGAGCCGAGGGTCGGCAGCGTGACGGCTCGATTTATGGCCTTGTACTCCGAGAGTTAAATTTTTGAACGGATGACTCTAGACTATCAGGACATGAACCATTGCACTCAGCGCGTGTTCCTTGTGCCAGGCGAATCAAATTTTAATTTTCTACGATAATTTTGACCTTTGTCATTGTTTCAACAGGTCCGGGTCAAATGGTCGTAGAAACTGAAATTTTAGTTGCCTGTCACCAGAATAGCACGCCAAACATCTTCGTACAAGTTTCAAAACTAGAAAATGTCCCCTTTTAAAAAGTTTGGCCGTACAGCCTAGAGCCATAAATCGACCTGTCACGGTGCCGAACCTCTCGGGTGAGGGTGGGCAGCCCGACAGTCCCCATTCAGTGAAACAAAGTCGGCGACAACATGTGCGGGGCTTGGAGACGGTACAGCTCGTCGGCACAAATATTGCACCTCCTCTCTCCGACTAGCTCCAAACCCGCCGTGCAGAGGTCCGCCGTCTACCAGGTTTTGATCTCTATTTTTGACCGCACGCAGATGGGGACAAGTTCTCTGGATAGAGCAAAGTTGCAGCTACAACGTGCCGTGGCCCTTTTTTGGATATTCCAATTTTCTTAGGACTTGTTGTGAACGAAAGTTGGACCAGAACTGGACTGCCCTGGGGCCTAACTTAGGCGTTCAAAATTTTTTTTGGACGCACCGTCATTGAGATTGATCCCTTCTGAGCCCGTGTGTCAAGTTTCATATCGATACCTCGAACGGTGTGGCCAGGACGGCGTTAGAAAGAGGTCCCTGCGCGTCCCTGGAAATGCCGCTTCTGGGGAGGTGTACCATATCCTCTTAACAAAGTTTCCGACTCTGCGCTGCTGGCTGGCAAGATCTCCTTAATTCGTCAGAACTTGAAGATTTTCTCAAATTGAGCAAACTTTGGTGTAATTGCGTTAGTCCTGGTTACGGATCCGGCATTGGATTTGGCCTTGGCAGTGCCTGGCCGCCCCGCCCCGCCCCGCCCGAGACTCTTGAGAGGCGCGCCGTGGCGTGGGGCCGCCCCGCCCCGCCCCGCCCTCTGCGCTCCTGCCGCCTTTTTTCCGTAGTAATTTGCGCCCCGCTGGTGAAGTGTGGAGTGCGGGCCAGAAAACCGGCGCAGGCGGTCAAAATCCTGAGCTCCAGTTGCCAAATGGGTTTTGAATCGAACGTGTGACCCCACCAATGGATTGCTCTCCGAACGAGGATTCCATAGGTGGGGTCACACGTTCGGTTCGAGTTCTGGTTAGCGACTCTGGAGCTCAAAACGCGTCCGCCTGCGCCGATCTTCTGGCAAATCCACTGTGCCGTGGGGTCCAACCCAATTTTAAGTCCGGCGGGGCGCTGGCGATGATTGGAGCCGACTGACCCTCTAATGGCGTAGGGTGGGCACGTGGGCCCGGTGGGCTGGGCCGGGGCCCGCCCCACGCCGCGCACTTTGGCGGTTGCAGGTGGTGGCTTCCGATGGCGGGGCTTGGCGGGGCACGGCGGGGCACGCCAGGGGGTGGGCACTATGCCTCTAACCGCACCCCAACTTTTTGACACCTGTTTCGACGTGACCTCCCTCCCCCTCGGGCGCCGCGTGGCCGCTGTCGGCGCTGTCCCTTTTGGGCTGTTTTGGTCCTTTTGACCCTCTTCGGCCCTTGCGGTCTGCGGCCGCCCGACCTCTGCCCCTCCCCGCCGTGGTGGCGGACTGCGGCCTCCAGGACGGTGACGACGTCGACGACGGCGTGCCCCTGGAGCCGGAAATTCCCCATTGTTCACCTCGCTCCCCGGCCCAGGGCCAGGCCCAGCCCGGCCCCACTTTGCGCACTCCTTTCCCGACTGCTGGATTTTTCTTTTCCCCGCCGAACGGGCAGCACCAGGCCGGGCAAGCCCTGCTGGCTGCTGGCCGCGGGGTGCGACTGCGGCACCGCGCCACTGCCGATGCAGTGTATGGGTTTTGACAGGCGTAAGACGTGATTATGCCGGCGCCTCCCCCAGCTTGACCTCCCCGCCTCCCCTCGGTAAACACTCGACGCGCCGCAGCGCTGCAGTGGCGTGGCAGTGCAGCGCCGCTTTTGGCGCGGACTGTACGCCTCGCGGTGCCTCGCGGTGCCGCGTCCGCCTTTGTTTGGAGGCGGGATCCGTGTCGGGCTGCACATCACTCATGTGTCGGTACAGTCGCTGCCAGAAGCGCGGCGGCACGCCCACTCACTCGGTTCCACTCCGCACGCGCACAGCGGATTGGCCAGAAGACCGGCCCGGCGGTCAAAATCCCGGACGCGTTTTGAGCTCCAGAGTCGCTAAATGCGACTCGAACCGAACGTGTGACCCCACCAATGGATTCCTCGTTCGGAGAGCAATCCATTGGTGGGATCACACGTTCGGTTCGAGTCGTGTTTAGTGACTCTGGAGGTCAAAACGCGTCTGGGTTTTGACCGCCTCCACCGGTCTTCTGGCCCACTGAGCCTGGCGTGTTTACAGTGTAGGGGGCGTGCTCCCCCACCCCTCGCTCCCCTCGCCTGGCATCCTCCCCTCGCCTCCGCGGCCTCGCGGGCCCGGTGTTCGGCGGGTATGATTTATTTCAATAAAATATGAAGATGTCTGTCATAAAATGAGCATCGGCGGCATTGTCCAGCCGTAGGGCAGAGGTGGGGAGGGGAGCTGAGGTGCGTACAGTCGACTGTACAGTCGATTGTAGATTCGATTGTACAGTCGCGCGCGAAAGTCCGGCGTTGTCCGACGCGAGTGGCCGCCTAGTGTTTCCGGGCTTTGCTGTTTAGTCTCACTGCGCGAAATCTGGCTGACCGCGCAATAACGATTTGGAGGCAAACTTTTGTGGCTGCGGGGACTAAATTGTTTTTGGAGCCCGCCTCCGCGGCGCGAGCAGCGCGTAGTGTAGTATACCTCGGCAAACATTGTTAGCGAGAATCGGTTTCCAGCCAATATTGGCGATGCGTGGCAATGTTTGCGCGTGTTTGCCACGCCCCGCCCCGCCCCACCCGGCAGCATGAGGCGAGGAGAAGCGGGAGTAGCCCTGAAAAAAAATTGTTGTGCGACCTGCGAAGGCAGAAACGAAATAACTACAACGACCCCGCGTCAAGGAAAGCTTGGCTGTTACGTGATTTTTGCACGGCGCGGTGTCGGCTTGCTTGGTGTCCGGCAGCCACCGGCAGCAGCAGCGCGTAGCAGCGCGCTATCCACTCCAGATGTGCACTTGACATGACTTGTATCTGTCGCTGGCCTCCCCTCTCCCCCTCCTCCGCGCCCCCAGGCCGCGCTGGCCGCGCTTTGCAAACATCCCCCTCGCCGACGAGGACGTCCCCGACCAGGACGTCCCGTCCGTCCCGGCCGCCGGACCCGCCCCGCCCCGCCCCGCCCCGGCTCCTGGGGTGCGCAATGAAATCAGCATCAATGAAATCAATGTGTGATGGCCTCTGATTAAAGTGATTTCAGTGCGGCCGGCCGGCTGCCCGGCTGCCTGGCCGCCCGTCTGGCTGCCTGCGCGACAGTCTGGCAACGCGCAGTGGGCCGGAAGACCGGCGGAGGCGGCCAAAACTCTAGACGCGTTTTGAGCTCCAGAGTCGCTAAACAGGACTCGAACCGAACGTGTGACCCCACCAATGGATTCGTCGTTCGGAGAGCAATCGATTGGTGGGGTCACGCGTTTGGTTCAAGACCCATTTAGCGACTCTGGAGCTCAAAACGCGTCTAGAGTTTTGGCCGCCTCCACCGGTCTTCTGGCCCACTGTGCGTCGGGTGTCCCGGGTTGTGCACCGCGGCACTGCGGGGGCTCAAGCCGCCCTAAATGCACGGGGTGGCTCGATAAACAGCACTCTAAAGCGGAGCACCTGGATTAGGGACGATCCCCCGCCTGCCGCCAGTGTGCCGCCAGCCTGCCGCCTCCAGGGCCGCCGGCCGCCCAGCCATCGCCCCTGTGGGTCTGTGGTCAACGCGATGATCCACGGGGGAGGCCGGCAGGCCGGGGAGGCATGCCGGAGGGGTCCGCATTGCCGGCATGGCCTGGCATTGCCGCTCCCAGGGGGGCGGCGTGGGGGCGGGCTGGGGGCGGCTGCGGCTCGGACGGACATTATCTGCAAACAAGGCGTGCTCATTATATACTCATTATGCCGGGTCGCGATGATGATGGCCGCTGTTGACTCAATCGGCTTTCGGTCACGGCGCGTCGTGGCGAGGAGAAGTGCCCAGTGTACTCACTGTCCACTCGGCCGGGCCGCTGGCAGTTTGATAGTCGCGGCCAGCAGACTGCTTCACAGTGGTCACACAGGTTTACTTGTCGAATGTAAACAAAAAAACACGATTTTCAAAAACAATTCAAAAAATATTTTGAAAAAAAAAATGAAAGTTTTACGAGAGGAAACGTTAAAAGTCGTACTCTTTGTTGACAATTGATGGCTCGCTGTCCCAGTGGACACCTCCCTCATCAGGCGGCTCCTCTCTCTCCCTTCCTCCCTCTCTCTCTCTCCCTCTCCCGGCCGCGGCGCCGTGCCGTGCCGTGCCGTGCCTCTCATTCCAGTTGTTCCTCCTTTGAATCGAATCGGGCGCCGATTGGCTGATGCCGCCTTTGCAGCCTTTGCAGCCTCTGCAGCCGTTTGAAGTGCTTTGAAGTCGCTCTCGCTCGCCGCTCGAAAGGAAGCATATTGGGCGTATTGTCGCGCCTTGTCGCACCGCCTCGCCGAGCGAGATGAACTAGTCCGCGTTGTAATTGCACGGAAGGCCCAAGGGGGAGTGCGTGCCGGCGCACAGTGGGCCAGAGGACCGGTGGAGGCGGACAAAATTCCGTACGCGTTTCGAGCTCCAGAGTCGCTAAATGGGACTCGAGCCGAACGTGTGACCCCACCAATGAACTGCTCTCCGAACGAGGAATCCATTGGTGGGGTCACACGTTCGGTTCGAGTCCTAGCGACGGCTTAGGCTTCTGCGATGCAGGCGATGTTGGTACAGATGGGGGATCAGATGGGATCGACAAGATGAACAGAGCAACGGTGTCTTACGGTCCCCCTCCCCTCCACATTAAGCATTCTCATTGAATTAAAATCCAATCCCTCTCCACAAACAAGACTTTGCTGTGTACACGGTAAGCCTCTATCAACCATCAATCGCTTCTCCACAAACACGGTTTGCTGACGCAGGGCGGTGCCGGGCGGCGCAGGGCGCCCTCCGTAAAGGCGTAGCGGCGGCGGTCAAGGAAATTGAATTTGCCGCCGTGGCTCATCGCGCTGGCCCAGCTGGGCGGACTTCCGGGTCTAGCCGCCACTTCATCGTCCCGACGAGGGTTCGAATACTGGCGCAATGATATTTTTCTTTTTTTTTTCCCCTCCTCCGCGAGGTGTCACCCTTCTCCCTCGCTCTCGATATCCAAATCCAGGCCGCCTCTCCGGACCCCGTCGGACCCCATCGGGCTGCACCAGGCCGTCCAGCCACTCCACAAAGAATACAGAGTAAAAAGCGCAAGTGTGGTGGCGTGCTCGCCGTGCTCGCCGTGCTTCGGGGGGTGCTATTTTCCTTGGCACCTCTCGAAGCGGAGCCGCGGAGCCGCGCAGCGAGAGTGGAGTGGCCGCGTGCGCATGTCGGCAGAAGCTGCCAACGCCACGCCGCCTCGGACGCAGCTACGTTGGCTGCGGGTTCTAATACCGACCTCTTAGGTTTTTTTTCGTTTTGTTGGCGGCCCGTCGGCGGCCCGCTGCAGGGCCGATCACAGTGGTGCACTCGCCGCGGTCGGGGCCGGGAAGGCCGAGATCGCCGGAAAGCCCTTGGAAGGCTCGCCGAAGGCTCGAAGCCAGCTGCAGTGCCGAAGCGCTGTTCAAGGGCTCTCTCCCTTTCTCCACCTCTGTCTGTCCGTCCGTCTGTCCGTTTTGCCGCCGCTTTGGCCGTGCGTCTGCCTCTCTTCAATCTCAATCTCTTTTCAAACAGAGAAAGGCTGCAAGGGGGTGGCTGGCGTGGGCTGGCGACCCACAGCCCTCTCACGGGCCGCGGTGTTTTCATTGAAAACGCGACGCAGTGCGAAGCGCCCCGCCCCGCCCCGCCCGCGCGGCTAGACGTGTCGCACACGCCGAAAAATAACAAGTGGCGTGACGATTTCGCCTCGAAATGGACGCGAGCCGGGCGCGACGGTAATCCGCCCACCCCTTCTCCCACGCGACGACGCCGCCACTGCCCCAGCCCCGGAAACTACGCTTGTTTTTTAAAAAATAAAAAAAATAAAATTTGTGAAATGCCTCTTGGAAATTTTCACCTGTTTTGTTTTTCCGTTGCGAGATGCGTGTTCACACCAGCGAGAGGAATGGATATGGAGCAGTGTTGCAATTGCAAAATTACTTTTGACGGTGTAGCGCGACTGTCACCTTGGCTGTGCACTGCGCGCGCACGCGGCGCACGCACACACACACACACATACACACACACACGCCCGTCCCGTCAGGGGTGCGTGCCACGGACCGTGACGACTGCGAGATTTTTTTTTCCAGCTCCCCTACGCCGCACTGTTCGTCGCGCTGCCGTCTCCACGCGCCGCTGGTCGCGTGCCTTTACTTGCTGTCTGTCTGTCTGTCTGTCTGTCTGTCTGTCTGTCAATCTGTCTCCGTTGCGAGTGTGACCCGTCTCTGCCCGTCCGTCCCATAACGTACCCGATCGTAAATATATATTCGAATTGCGACTAAAATCCCCCAAACACTAGATTTAATGAAGTGACTCTGCGATCGTGCCGCCCCGGCCTTCGCCCCGGCTATGGACCACAACGAGTGCGTCGACGGTGTCACAGTCCAAGACCCCGAAACCTGCCCCGTCCGCCGCGCCGTCCGCGGGACGGGACGCGTCACCCGGAGAGCCACGACACTGGCGGCTGGCGAGCCTCGGCGGCGTAAAAAATGAATCAAGTCGGAATTAAAGAAACAAGTTGAGTGGCGGGGCGCGGCGCGCGCGAATGAATATCTACCGCGAATGGGAGTCCATTGTTCCGTTTCACAATTATATTCCCATTGCGACTGTGTCGACCCGTCCTGTCAGGTCTCCCGCGGGGCGGGGCGGGGCGGGGCGGGGCGGGGCTGACGTCTCCATCGGGGTGTGACTGGGTCGGACAGTCGGGCACGTGTGTTTGGACTCGCAGCGCGACTGCCGCCTGTCACGATGCTGAAAAGCCGGCTCGCGCCTCCGGGACCCGCCGGGACTCGAACCCACACCCCGCTCCTCCCGCGGGCAGTGCAGCGTGCTCGGCCTAAAAAGGTTTCGAACCGAACGTGTGACCCCACCAATGGATTCCTCGTTCGGAGAGCAATCTATTGGTGGGGTCACACGTTCGGTTCGAGTCCCATTTAGCGACCCTGGAGCTCAAAACGCGTCTAGAATTTGACCGCCTCCACCGGTGAACAGTTGGAAGGGGGTCCTGCAGCTCTGGCGGCTTTCTCGGCAAGGGCGCTGCCTTGGCGCTGCCTTGGCGTTCCCTCGGCGCTGACGTACCCCTTGTTCCTGTTGCAGCTCGGCCGTGTGCAGCGGCGCGGTGGACCGCCTGGCGCTGGTGTGCAGCGGCGTCCGCGACCCGCTGCCCGAGGGCGAGCCCTGCGCGGCGTCGTCCAGCTCCGGCGGCGCGTCCAGCTCGTCGTCGGCCATCCTGGCGCCCCTGTGCACGTCGCCGCAGTCGTCCTTCCTACTGGCGGCCCTGTCCCTGCTGTCGGCGCTGACGCGGCGCTGCGGCGGCGTGGGCCGCGCCGACCCCAGCGGCCTGGGCGCCACGCTGCAGAGCACCGAGCTGGTGGGCGCCGTGTCCATGCTGTACGGGCTGCTGCTGCAGCAGGGCGGCGCGCCCCGCGCCCCGGACACGCCGCCGCCGCGCCTCGCGCCGCCCACGTCCTGCATCGCCAGCGCCACCATCGCCCTCCTGGTGCAGGTCGCCGAGCTGGACCTGGACATGCTGCAGGTGAGCACCGAGGCGGCCCAAGACGCGTTTTGAGCTCCAGAGTCGCTGAACAGGACTCGAACCGAGCGTGCGACCCCACCAATGGATTCCTCGTTCGGAGAGCAATCCATTGGTGGGGTCACACGTTCGGTTCGAGTCCCATTTAGCGCGTTTGGGGTTTTGACCGCACCGGCTTGCCCCACTCGTTGAACTTGTCGGCGTAGTGATTGTCCGCGTGATTGGCCCCAATAAGTACAGCAAACTCGGTGCGTGCTGCCGGGGCTGCCGGGCTGCCAGTGTGCTGCCCCTCGCCCCCCTCCGCCTGGCGGTTTGCTTGCCTGGTTGCGGCGTTGCGGCGCCGCCCCGCACCGCCACTCCCCCCTCTGATCTGCCTGCTCTGCCTGCCGACTTTAATCCTATTTGGACAGTGCTAATTGAATGGGCGCCATATTAGCTTTGAGGAAGAAGGGTGCCCGACGCTCGCGCATCTTGGCGGTCTGGCCGAGCCGAGCCGACTCGGAACGAATCTCGGAACGAACCTCCGCAACGAACCGAGCGAGCGAGCGGACCGGAGAGGGCTTTCAGCTTTTTTCCTCCGCCTCGGTTTTGACTCGAGTCGATGTTTGAACCGGGGTCGCCGGCTTTCTGAGGAATGCCTTTCCTGAAGCTTCGCTGACTTTCAGAAAATGTCAATTTTATGTCTGGCTGGCGAGCGTTAGGACCCTTATTGAGTAACTTGGTTTTATAATGGGATTCGCCAACTTTTTTTGTCGCATTCGCGGCACGTGAAATGATCGACCGTCTCGGACTCCTGCATTGTTTGTTTTGCTTGTTCGCAGAGCATCCTGGGCGCCGAGGGCATCTCGCTGCAGCTGCGGCACATCTCGGCGCACCTGCTGTGGGTGTGCGGCAGCCAGGACGCCGTGGACGCGGGGCACCCCAAGCTGCGCGACGTGCTGCACCGCGTCATCCGCGTGCTGGGCTACTTCGTGGCGCGCAACCACGACAACCAGGTGCGCACTTCGTTGCTTTGGGCTGGATCCGGAGCGCGCACAGTGGGCCAGAAGACCGGTGGAGGCGGCCAAAATCCCGGACGCGTTTTGAGCTCCAGAGTCGCTGAACAGGACTCGAACCGAACGTGTGACCCCACCAATGGACTCCTCGTTTGGAGAGCAATCCATTGGTGGGGTCACACGTTAGGTTCGAGTCCCATTTAACGACTCAAGAGCTCAAAACGCGTCCGGAGTTTTGGCCACCTCCGCCGGTCTTCTGGCCCACTGTGCGCGGCCTTTTCAGGAGCTCGGCCCCCACGCCGTCAAGGTGACATCGCAGACGGATGGATGAGCCGGCGCGCCTGGCGTCCGGGGGGGAACCTCGCCCCTCGCCGCACTGAGCCGAATCCAGAGAATTCCACATTTCCAAATCGCACCTCGAGACCGGCAAGAGCCGTGGCAGCCTCCAGAATCTGGAACAAGGCAAAACATCTCGCCACCAGGGGGTGGTGCGGTGCGGTCCTCCAGGCCTGCGTGCCAAGGCGGCGTAACAGTGTGGGCGGCCGGGATTTGGCAGTGTCGAGGGGGTACTTGGCGGGGCCGCGGCCGGCCGGCCTTGGGGCCGCGCTGTTGACTCGCAGGTGGCAACGCGGACCCCAGGGACGCGGCGTGGACGCGGGGACGGCCTTGCACTGCCAGTGTAGGGCGCTGCTCAGTGGAGGCGGCCTAAGCTCTAGACGCGTTTTGAGCTCCAGAGTCGCTAAGCAGGACTCGAAGCGCCCTGACTGCGCTGCTCTGTCCCGCAGGTGGTGCTGCAGTCCGGCGTGCAGCCCACAGTGCTGCAGCAGCTCTGCCAGCTGCCGTTCCAGTACTTCTCCGAGCCGCGCCTCAGCGTCGTCCTGTTCCCGACCCTGATCGCGTGCTGCAGCGACAACCCGGAGAACAAGGCCATCCTGGAGCAGGAGCTGTCCTACGACGTAAGGAGCCCTAATGTGCGCTTCCTCCCCCCACTTGCCGGTTCGCTCTCTGACTGTGTCTGGTGTTGCAGCTGCTGGAGGCCTTCCAGGGCACGCCGCTGGCCGAGGCCGACAAGCTGATGGCGGTGATGCGGTCCAGCAAAGGGGCCACGTCGAGCAGGGCCTCGTCGGTGTGCTCCACGACGGCCAAGACGGCCAAGGCAGGCGCCGCCGGCCTGACCACCAACTCGGAGGAGGACGACGAGAAGAAGGAAGCGCTCCAGGACGCCGCCAAGTGCGAGAAGGACAGTAAGTCCCCCGAGGCTGGCCGCGCCGACGCCGTAGAAGCCCCAGCCAGACGCCCTGCGGCTAAGCGACACAAGGGCGCCGCGAAAGCCGCCGCCAAGGCCATGCAGTCCGCGGCCAAGGCCGAGGAGGCCGCCAAGTCCGTGGCCAAGGCCGAGGAGGCCGCCAAGTCCGCGGCCAAGGCCGAGGAGGCCGCCAAGTCCGCGGCCAATGCTGAGGAGGCCGCCAATTCCGCGACCAAGACCGAGGAGGCCGTCAAGTCCGCGGCCAAGGCCTAGTATGTGATCCAGTCAGTGATTATTTCTAGGGATGGAAGTATTTATTTTTATGTTTAGTTATGTGACCTGATGTACTTTATGTTTGCCCTCTTTTTCCCTTTGTTCTATTTATGTTAAAGTGATAGTCTTTTTTGTTTGGGAGTCAAGTGCTTAGTTGAGCAGGAGTTCTGGTCGAATCAGTTGTTTTACTTTCCTCCTGCTTGAAAAGATGTCAACTAAGCATATTTAACACTGAATTTCACCAATTATCTTGAATCAACTTTATCTTGAATTAATCCATCCTGCATTGTGAAGGAGAGATTTTTTTTGATAAGTCTCATTCACTTTACATAAATTTATAAGTTACCATGAGCTATAAGACTTCTTATGAAATTGTTAGGCTTATTGCCACTGGAGGAGGTCAAAATTGATTTACAACCTTTTGAAGTCTGAGGATAGCATTAAGACAATATGTATACACTTTTGAAAAACCTAATTTTTAAAAAAATCATGCCATTGCATTTTGAGGCATGACATATCATGTTATTTAAACTTATGCGACTGTTGTTTTGGGAATGTGATAACCATTGTTTTAGCTCAAAGAGTGTCTTTCTTGAAAGTTTTGTGCAACATGTTGGCCGTCCAATCTTAACAACACTTTTTCTTTAGGGCCTATAATTTTGGCTGGTTCACTTTCTCTTATAACTTTCATACAACAATTTGTGGCTAAGTGGTCCATTTTATTAATGTATATTTACTTGAGTAACATGAGTTTTTTTCGAACTTCGTCTTAATATTATCCTGAGCTCTTTTCCATAGAGTTTATATTTGAGTGATATTCTGCCCAATTTTTTGGAGCGAGGTACATCAACAGTATGGTAAAAGTATTGTTATAGCTAATGCACCTTAATAATGTTTAAACCGACTTACCAAAGAATTTGCTCTAACCTCCATGTTATTGCTGTGCCTTCTCCGTGTTTTTTCTCTAGTTCCAGTTGCCTTTTTGTTTGTTTGTTACAAAATGATCTTGTAATGGGTGATGATAGGGTTTTTTCTTCAATTGTCTTTTCAAGTATGAATTATTCTAAGTATGAAATTTACTGGAAATCTTATGCAGGCCAATTTACTTACACTTTTTCTTAGTTTTGTACTAATTGCACTACATATTTATTAACTGGAAATAGTAGCGCCAGCGGCTGCCTACAGTTGTGATCAAAGGATGTTATTCATCCTGATATTTCAATGTTACCTTCCTACAGATGTTCACATCAGATTTCTGTACTCTAATTACTATTATTGTGATCAACAAGTGAATAATATAGGAATATCTGAGCTGTGATGAGATAGATTAATTTCATTGTAATATTAATACAGTAATAATAAAAACTATTGAAATAATTACAGAAACTCTTTCTCTCTGTGAAAGACAGAGATGTAGTCGTCTTTGAAAGGGGGGAGTGGTATTAGCCCAGCAACCCCTTCTACCACACACTCGCTGAGGGAAGACCAAGACCAGGGATAAGGACCTGAGGAGAGAAAAAAAAATTGTAACAGTAGATCTTGTACATTGGCTCACTACCTTAAAAATCGGGGAAATTCCTAGTTTTTTGGACGGTGATCGGTAAAATACTTGTAAATTGCAGAGTACCCTTCCCTTCCCTTCCCTTCCAGGGCACCGCAGTGCTGCCACCCTCAAGGCCAGCCCGCGTCACTGTGGATGCCGAATGCTGAATGCTGCGTGCTGTATCCATTATGTGTATTGGGACTGCTCGCCCTTCAGCCTCCAGCCTCGCTGTCTCCGTCTCCCGGCTCCCCCTTCTCTTTCTGTCACCGCCTTCTCCCTCCCTCCTTTCCTCCTTTCACCGGTCCCAGGTTGTCTCCCCTGCGATGACCGGACCTGTGCCGAGTGACGTCAGAAGGCACCTAACCTTGACGAACCGTGTGCTTTGCGGGTCTCCTTCCTGTTCCCACTTTTCCTCTATTCGGCGATTGCCTCGTGTTGGTCTGCGTCGGATTAGCAAGATTTTACGCGCGCCGACCGAAGTGCAACGCAGCGCGACGCATTACCATAGCCACAGTGTTTTCTTAGGATCCGTCCAGCGAGCGGGACTGCGGGACGAGCCGGCGGCAGTACTTGCAGTACTTAGAGGTGCGTAGCGCCTCTTTATTTTCTTTCTCCTGGGTCGGGTTGATGGTGTTGAAACAAGAAACAGCGCGAGCTGGTCGGCCTGCGTTGTGGTGTGCGGGAAGCTCTCGTTTTATTGGCTCACTTCGTGAATGCTGATGATGCTGATTTTGTCCCAACCTCCAAAACCACTCGCCAGAGTCGGAACCGGTGAGTGAAGGTGGGGTGGTCAGGGTGGTCAAGGGGTTAAAAAAGGGGGGAGGGGGGGGAGACATGCGGGTGCGTTCTCGTCACCTCACTTTTATCGCCTGTTTGTTGGAAATACTGAAATGCCAATGCAAGTCATCGAAACCGCTTGAAGGAATGCCGTCTGGCCGTCTGCTTGTCTGTATGTCGCCTTCCGAATAATAGAGCCGTAGGGAGCGACAAGGAGCAAGCGCGCTCTGTTTTCGCTCGGCAACGCGGCGCGACGCGGCAACCCCCTGCCGTGTGTTTGCGGAAGACTTAGCATCACAAGCAGACGCGGGCGGGAGGGTGGGGCGAGGAAGTAATCACAACACTTTCTAAATATTCGGGATTGAGGAGTCGCGCGGCGTCTTGCAGCTCGGGATTGGATGGCAGAGGGGCCTAACCTAGCCTCGGCCTGCCGCAAGGCGCGGATTGGGGGAGGGGGGGGGGAGTCGCCCCCCTGGAACCGTCCCTGGATCCGCCCCTGCCTGGTGCACGAGGTGCGCGCAGCTGCGGATGCCCGTGCCAGTCTAGTCCCCCCCCCCTCCTCTTGTCGCCTTCCAGACGCTGCTGACGCTGCTGGCCCGCCTGGTGCTGCTCAGGTGCTGACCTTGCGCGGTGCATGGGCTGGATGGACGGACGGACGCACCTACGGCGGGAGCCGGGCCCTCGGTCGTCGTTCGGTGCAGGGTGCCCACTAGGTGCCCCCGGCTGTCTCGGCCCAGAAGAGGCGTGTCGCGAAGGGATCCCGAAGGCAACGGCCGGCTTACCTGTCGGGCCGTGTGTCTCCCTACCTGACGCCTTTCCCTGATTCCAGGCACTCCGTGTCGTCGGACAGTGGAGAGCGAGCATCCGAGGAGGCAGCACCTATGTAACACCTGCACCCGGCGCCCAGCCTACTCGCTTCGTAAGTACCTCGCGGTGTTCAAGCGTTCGATTCGAGTCCTGATTTAGCGTCACTCACTCACTCGCCAGAGTTTGACCGCCTCCACCGGTCTTCTGGCCCACTGTGCATAGTGCGTTGAGGTTCCCCCCGCTTTAGCTGTTTTAGCGCTTCCGTGCGACGCCGCGACGCCCAAAGACTCATTTCCGGCGAGGCGCACGCAGCGGACGCAGCGCACGCGTGCGGCACGTGTCGGCGCGCCGTGCGGCTGCCGTGCCTCGCACAGTGTGCCTCGCCGTGCGCCGTGCGGTGACGGCGCAGTTTGTCGCGGAGGCAATAAAAAAGCGAAAGCCCTGGCTGGACATTATCAATCAAATCGGGTGCGCGTCGCTTGCGGTGCGCGCGCGTCAAACCGTGCCTCCTCGTCACAAAATTTGCCTTTGCGGATTGTTTTCGATAACCGAATCCTCCCCTCTGTGCAGAAAGACGCGCGAAAAAATAATTCGAAGACGGGGGATTTGAACCCGTGCCTGGGTCATCGCGGCCGAGGCGCGGCCCTCTGACCGGAGGTAATTTCACTTGCCCGTGTTGACTGTTGGCGGGGTGGGCGGGGCTCTGGCGGGGTGCTGCAAGGGTCTCTCCTCGGCCGCACAACGCACACACTCATCTCGGTCCAAATCTGTACTTGCCGAGCCGAGTCCATCGCCACGCTCGGATGCCGAGCCGAGCCGAGCCGAGTCGAGCCGAGTCGAGCCGAGCCGAGCCGAGTCGAGCCGAGTCGAGCCGAGCCGAGCCGAGCCGTGCCGAGTCGAGCCGAGCCGAGCCGAGCCGGCCGAACTGCTGCTAAGGGATGCAGGGGGACGCCTTCGCCTTCACGCTCCGCCGAGTCTTAAGAGGGGTTGTGGAAAGGGGGAGGGGGGGGGGAGGCGGTGCACCAAGGGGAGGACCCGGCAATGGGGGCGCGTCCGCGGCAGCGCGCTGTTCGGACGCCGTCCCCATTCGCACCCTCTCTCTCTCTCTCTCTCTCTCTCTCTCTCTCTCTCTCTCTCTCTCTCTCTCTCTCTCTCTCTCTCTCTCTCTCTCTCTCTCGCGAGTCGCGACTGGTTTGGCATATGCGTCGGGCGCTCGCCGTGTGCCGGTCAGACAGCAGCTAGACTCCACCGCGCTCTCGGGGGACTCGGTGCAGAGCAGGTCCGAGAGCGTCTGAGTGGTTCAAAAACTGCTCTCCGTCCATGTTTGTGAAAAAATTTAATATTTCTTTCTTTGTCTGGTGCTGTTAGCTGTTGTCTAAATTTTGCACCCCGCGTTGCATTTTTTTTCTGTGGAAGGGGTTTTTTGTTTGGCGTGGTTTGGCTCGGCCGTCGGGCCGTGAGGGTGCGCGGACCGCGCGGGCACACCTGATGACCTGTATTACACGCCCCCCCCCCCCCCCGGCTCGGAACGCTCCCCCGGGAAATCGGGCAGAGTACCCCCCGCCCCCCTCGGGCGGCCCCGATAGCGACCTGTCCGCGCCCACGCGCAGTGCCGCGTGGCCCCCGCCGCCCCGGCGCGGTCGGCCCTCGCACGCTTGACCACCCGCCCAAGAAAGCGGCAGAGACGTTTTCGTCGCTCTGTCTCTCTCGCACCCTTCGGGGCGCCCCATGAGTGCGAGAGAGACTGGTGCACAGTGGGACGGAAGACCGGAGGGGCGGCCAAAATTCGAAACGCGTTTTGAGCTCCAGAGTCGCTAAATGGGACACCAACTGACCGTGTGACCCCACCGATGGATTCCTCGTTCGGAGAGCAATCCATCGGTGGGGTCACACGTTCTGTTCGAGCCCTATTTAGCGACTCTGGAGCTCAAAACGCGCCTAGGGTTTTTGCCGCCTCCACCGGCCTTCTGGCCCACTGGCGCTTATCGCGTCATGATCCGAGCCCCATTGACTGGAATGCAAAGCTCGCTAACGTCGTTTGGCTCGCTTAGCCACCAAGCATCGCAGCAGCGCAGCGGGTGGCGCAGTGGCCTTTAACAGCCTTTTAATTGAGTCATCTGCTCCTTAGCATGCACACATGGTGGGGGTCGCGAGGGTGCTGCGAGTCACTGTCGGACCGGACCGGCCGGGGCGGGACGGTGGTTTATGAGGCAGCCAGGGGCGTGCCAGGCAATGTTTACTGTAACAACCAGTGGAAAATTTTTAAAATTTCGAAGTAAATGCCTCGATTTTTGCATGGCCTTGACGCTCACCGTTTAGCAGGCAGATGTACTCCGTGAAAAAGTAATGTCAAATCGACTCAGTTTTTCTTTCCGTTTTTTTTTTTCAAATTTCTACTCCGAGTAGTAGGGCACGAATATAGTGAAACGCCGCCTGTCACGAGGAGGAGGGTCTTGACGACTGCAGAGGGTCAGCGGGGCCGGCCCAGGGCCGCGACGCGACGCCTCCTCCGAGATGCGGATTACGCCACCGTAACAACAGCAGACAGCGCCTCGCGCCTCGCCGCCTAATCCGCGACACTGAATCTCGGCACGCCTCGCGCAAAGCACCGTGCCACACACACACACAGACACACACACACACACACACACACACACACACACACACACACACACACACACACACACCTACAGTGCGACAACCGCGCGGCGTGTGTGCGTGAGGATGAAGCACACTGTACGTACACACTCTTCCGGGGCCAGCAAAAACGGGCCGGCACGCCATTGACGGACGGGCCCTCAAATAAATCTGGACAATAGGCGGGACGGACGGTGCAACAGGGAGGGGTGGTATAGCAAGGTCGAATTAATGACCTCGGCGAATCCCCCCTTCCCCTTCCCGCGCTGGAAGTGGCGACACGCTCAAATTCTTGGGCGCACCGACTCCATCGATAACGCAGTTAATCCCGTGTTGAATTTGCGGGGCTCGATGTCTCGCAAGCCGCGCCAGCCCGCCTCTCCTCCGGATGTGTGGCGGTGCCGGAAGATGGGGTGGCGACGAGCCCGGCCGGTCTATTTTAGAGTCTTCTCTCGCCGAACAAATAATGCAACGAGGTGTCTATATTCTGGTACACTACACACTGGGCACTAGGTCAAATTTCTTCGTATAACAAAGTATAAATTAGTTTGTATTATATATTTACTTCGTAAGGTTTTTAGCGTGTGGGCCGTCTTGACCCACTTGCGAGGCAGGCAGGCGAGCTCCGGACGCTACTGTCCCTCTCGCGCACCGCTGCGGGGCGTCGGGCCGGACAGGACAGCGGGCGGGAGCGACGGCGAAAGCCGTGGGCGGCCCCGCTGGCGGCCCCGCTGGCGGCCCCGCGGGCGAATCGAGCGCCAGATTGGCATCTCATCAGGAATCTGTTACGCAAGGCTGCGATGTGAGCAGCAGCAGTAGCGCGCCCACCCCAGCGAGGGGGAGCGAGTGGGTCGCCTGGAGGTTGCTAGCGTGACAGGGGTGGTGTGGCGTGCGATCATGAATATCATTTAAAACGTCTCTATCGAGGTACAGTCCGTGCCGAGCTCCCGACCCGAGAGGCCACCAGCTTTCCGACTTGCCTGTCTTGCGCTCGGCGGCACCTTCTTGCAAGGGAGTGTACTGGAGGCTTGGGGGCGCGCTGTGCTGCATGCAGAACGGGTTGTGTGACAGACTGCAGCCACTGCACCGGCGGGCCGTGCCATGTGCCGCGATGGGCAGGGCCTGGACCAGAACCTGTAGATTGAGGCACTGGAAGAAAGGCTGTGGGGCCTGCAAATTGTTGCCCGAAGGCCGATTCGAGATGACGGTGATGTCTGCTGGAATAAAAATGATGCGCTCTGCAGTCACCTTGTGACCCCTCCCCTCCCTCCGAATGCTGATTGCGGACTATAATAGGACAAGTGCGCAATTTGTCTTCTCTCGCACCTCTTTGCACAATTTCCGTACAGCTGGCTGGACATTCATCTGTCACCGCGATGCGCGTTTTTTCTCCTTTTCTGTAGGGGGCCTTCGTTTCATTTTCTGTCTCTTTCGTTTGTTTTTTTGCTCGGTGCGCGACTGCGCCTCGCGTCCCAATCTGGACGAATTCCGCACCCCTTTGCCAGTCCATTTGCGGCCTTGTGCCAACATGCGAGCAATCCCTTCCGCTTGGCGGGGCCCAAGGAGGAGGAAGCATATTGTTGGGCGAGAGGGTTAAAAAAGGGTTCCCTGTTCAGAGAATCGAAGAAACGGTCGGGCGCTCAGTGATTGTCGCGGATGACTTAGAGAGTTTTAGAGTTTAAGATTTCTAGAGTTATAGAGTTAAACTTAAAAAGACGATTCATTATAGTAAATTTTTGATTACAAAAACATGTTTGAACTTGTAAACATTCCCTTGTTTCAGGTGCACGGCGATCACGCGTCGCATGATGTCTACCGCGTCGCGTGTGACTGCGGAGGACGGGTGCGAGTGCCCAGTGTGTGGGAAGAGATTGCAAAGAGGTTCTTCCCTTAAGTTGCACCTCCAAACTCACTCAGGGGAGAGGCCTTTCGAGTGCTCCGTATGCAAGAAAAAGTTTACTCAAGCTATTCACCTCAAGCTTCACTTCAGGATTCATACAGGAGAAAAACCATTTACGTGCTCAATTTGCGGCAAGGGTTTTAAGATTAGTGGACAACTTAAGTTACACACCAGAACGCATTCAGAGGACAGGCCATTTGAGTGCACAATTTGCGAGAGGACGTATCGCTTTAAAAGCAACTTGAAATCTCACCTCCGTGCTGCACATTCAGAAGATCCATTTCAGTGCTCTCTTTGTTTAAAAAACTTTTCTTCAGGTGGCAACCTTCGGACGCACCTTCGCACCCACACAGGGGAGAAGCCATTTAAATGCTTAGTATGTAGTAAAGGTTTTCGCAATGCTGCGAAGCTTCAGATCCACCTCCGAGTCCACTCGGGTGAGAAACCAGCTGAGTGCTCTGTCTGCAAAAAGAGGTTCAGTAGCACCGATTACCTCAAGCTGCACAACCGTATCCACACTGGAGAAATGCCCTACACGTGTCCGGTTTGTGGGAGGAAGTTTGCTGTGCTGTCTTCCTTGAAGAGTCACCTCGTTACGCACACAGGAGAGAAGCCTTATGAGTGCAAAGTCTGCAACAAGACATTTGGAAGCAGTAATTGCCTGAGTACTCATAAACGCACTCATACAGGAGAGAAACCCTATGCGTGCCCGATTTGTGAGAAGAGGTTTAGTATATCTGGCAACTTAACGGTACACATCCGCACCCATACGGGCGTGAAGCCTTTCCAGTGCTCTGTCTGCAAGATGGAGTTTGTTGGAGCTGGCGGTCTGAGTTCGCACCTCCGCACGCACTCGAAAGAGAAGCCCTTTGAGTGCTCAGTTTGCAACAAGAAGCATTCCAGCGCTGTTTTGCTCAAGCAACACCTTCTGCGACACAAGGGGGCCGAGCCACTAGAGTGTGCCTTGTGTAACTTGACGTTTATTCATGGTCATTCGCTGGAAGTGCACCTTCGTCGGGTGCACAAGGGGGAGAAACTGTACGAGTGTTCTGTTTGTCAGAAGGACTTCTGTAGCGGCAGCGCTCTAACTATGCACCTCCTCACCCATACGGAGGAGAAGCCATTTGAGTGCTCAGTCTGCAACAAGAAGTGCGTTCAAGCTGGTGCACTGAGAACGCACATGCGTGTGCATACACGTGAGAGGGAGACATTGGAGTGCTCAGTCTGCAACAAGAAGTACGTTCAAGCTGGTGCACTGAGATCGCACATGCGTGTTCATTCACGGGAGACATTTGAGTGCCCTGTCTGTGCAAAGAAATTCAGTTCAAGCTGTGAACGTCAGAAGCACATCCGATGCCACCAGAAGCAATACAAGTGCTCCGTTTGTAAGAAGTCGTATAAACTCAGAGGTTTCTTAGAGAATCACCTCCGTCGTCATCTGGATGACGAGGCGGACTCAAATAATGAGTAGAGATGTTCTTCGTGTACAACGCCCTTGCTTCGTCTCACCGTCGGCTTCTAACGCTCAGTCCCTCTGCGTATAATATCAAGATTTGGTTTACTTTTGTAATGTGCCAGGACGCTGTGAAATAAAGCTGCAGCAAGTTATAGTTATTTGGCGCCACTGTTTTTGTATTTTTTGCAAGCCCTTCCACAGCGAGGCTGCCATGGCCGAGCCGCAACAGCTCCCCTGGCTCGACAGGGTGCGTCCATGGGTGCGGTGCGGTGCGGTGCCGGCTATGATGATGTTCATCTGCACGGATGGGATTACACTACAAACCAAAATGATGCTTGAAGCGCGGCGCGGCAGGAGGGGACAGGGATGGGACCTCCACCACCACTCGCTGCTGTACAGAGACCGCGTACCTGTTCAACAACGACGCCCGAAAGTGGAGGCAGAAGACTGTTGTCGCGGCTCCCTTCTTTGAGGGGAAGGGTGGCGCGCGCAGGGGGAGCGCGGCGCGTAATTTTATTTATTTGACTTATGCTAGATATTTTGGCTGGCTATCCGGAGGCCGGAGGGGCGGCTTCGGCCATTACCGGAGTGGGGGCCTGCAGGCCCGGAGGCAAAGGGTGGGGCGATGCCGTGCCGGCGATGACACACCAATCATGCGGCCTGGCCATGCAGCGGTCAAAATCCCGGACGCGTTTTGAGCTCCAGAGTCGCTAAACGGTACTCGAACCGAACGTGTGACCCCATCAATGGATTCCTCTCTTAACGAGGAATCCATTGGTGGGGTCACACGTTCGGTTCGAGTACTGTTTAGCGACTCTCCAACTGACAACGCTTCTAAAATTTTGGCCTTCTGCGCCGGTCTCCTGGCCCACTGTGCTATGGCCGGGAAACCAAAAACACTTTCTCGTTTTACTGCAAGCCGGATCTCCCAGCAAGGCGACAGATTATTGATTCCGCTGCGTTTCGAGGCACGCGTCCGTGGCGTGTCCGTGGCGCGGCCCATTACGTGACGTCACGCATGTGGCCATCGCGTGACTCGCGGTGCGTGGCGTCTGACGCGCTGATCACCGCCGGGGTTCCTGTTTGACTTGACCATCCGTCTCCCGCCATAAATACACCGATTACACGCCAAAAAAAAGGAAGATATTTCTCTCCTCTCGCCCGGCCGCCCCTCGAGGTAAGTCTGGCTGCGTCCCCCACGCGTCATTAGGCCTGCCATTTATTGTTTGGGCTCCCCCGGGGATACTGAATTATCAACTAACCAGCCTTCCCCGCCCCGAACCTCGAACCTCGAACCCCCGGCCGACGGGTTCCGGGCGAGTACCTCACCGCGGATGGCTTGGAGGCTCCGCCGCGCTTCGCCGCGAAGGCGAGCTAACCTAATAGGACCTTGACAATGCGCCTCGTGTGATTAGCAGCTGGTTATGTAGCGTCGATGTTATCTCCGCGGCAGATGGTGTCGCGCCACCCCTCCTTCGCCTCTCCCTCTCTCTCTCTCTCTCTCTCTCTCTCTCTCTCTCTCTCTCTCTCTCTCTCTCTCTCTCTCTCCTTTCACCTCCCTCCCCGAATCCTCGGCTCCCGCCCTTTAATCAGGGATCAGCTGGCAACGAGAGTAGATCGTGTCACTGATGCTTGTCGCGCTATTGGGGGCGTGGCGGGGCGTGGCGGGGCGCGCCCCCAGGTGCCATCTGGCCCTGTGTGGGTTTTTACTGCGAATAGCGTTGCTTTGGCCAGTGCAAGTTATTCGCAGACCGCGAGCTGAGCAGTAGCGTGTGCATGCATATGGAGAGGGAGGGAGATGCAAAGAGATTGGCTGGATGCAACATGTCTGGCCGTGTTATCGCTAGGCCGATCGGCAACAGTTGTTGTCCGCTGGGTGTGGTCCCTTTCGGACAGTTCGGCTGCCTTCGGCTCCACTCGGTGGACACGCAGAGAAGACCGGTGGGGGCGGTCGGAATTCCGGACGCGTTTTGAGCTCCAGAGTCGCGAAAGGGGATTCGAACCGGACGTGTGACCCCACCTATGGATTGCTCTCCGAACGAGGAATCCATTGGTCCTTCCTACAGTGCGCCATACAACCTTGGGCTGCCCGGAAACATCGATGCCTGGGAGATACTGATCGAAAAACAATTATTTCTCCTTACGATCTTACAGAGCGCTCAGAAAGGACTAGTGCTTTTGTACGACGCGTTTTGATTGAGTTTGGCCGGCAGAGGCGTTGCCGACGGACCTTTTTCATTTTCGGACACAAAGCGAAAGCGAGGCGAGGCTGGGTGGAGGGAGGTGGGGGAGGGGTGAGTGGCTTCACTTGGAGCTGCTGCCTAACAGATGGCTCCTGTGACACAGGCACCGTGACGCACCCTCCCTCCTCTCCCTCCCCCTCTCTCCCCCACCGCACGATAAGCTTTGATTCGCAAATATACTCCTAGCTGGGACGAGAGGTACTTAACTATCAGTGTCACCGAGCTGGCCTCTCTGACAGTGGGCCAGAGGACCGGTGGAGGCGGCCAAAACTCTAGACGCGTTTTGAGCTCCAGAGTCGCTAAACAGGCCTCGAACCGAACGTGTGACCCCACCAACGGATTCCTCGTTCGGAGAGCAGTCCATTGGTGGGGTCACACGTTCGGTTCGAGCGCTGTTTAGCGACTTGGATTGCAAGTACACGTCGTGCTACGCGTTACGTAACGACGGCGCACTTGTTGCCGAGAAGGGCGGCGTTGCGTTGCGTTTCATCTCACTAAAAGCGTCGGCCTGAAAGAGGCGAACATGGCATGGCGGGCCCGATCGGAAAGGGGTGGGGGCGCACGTAGCCCCGCGTAGCGCCGCGTAGCGTAGCGCCGCCTAGCGCACTGTACTGTACGCGGTGTACAGTGTGTAGTGCGAATGGGGAACGGGAGGGTTGCGCCGCCGCGCCGCCACCGTGCAGTGTGCTGGCACGGCGGTCACGCCGCTGTTTAGCGAATGAATACATATGAGGCGGGCTCGCCTGGTTTGTCAGCTCTTTCATTTCGCTCCCCCCCTCCTTTTGCACTCTCCTCCTCTCTACTCTTTTCGCAAAAAAAAAGAATCTTTTACTGGGTACTTGAACCCGCGAACGACCGGATTGATCTGATGTCAGCAGCCCTCCGCTCGCTGCCATGCGCGCCTGCCGCCTGTCGTCCTAAACCTTTTGTCCAAACCAGGACGAAAATCAATCAATTTTCATTCTCGGTTTGAGCCCCTCGGACTCAATGGATTGCTCTCCGAACGAGGAGTCCATTGGTGGGGTCACACGTTCGGTTCGAGTCCTGCTCAGCGACTCTGCAGCTCAAAACGCGTCTGGAGTTTTGGCCGCCTCCACCGGTCTTCTGGCCCACTGTCCGCCGCGAGTGCGACAGAGACGACGCGACGGCGCGGTGTTTGGAACGGGGTGCGGTGCGCGCGGCGCGATGTTGTGACTTTGAATCGGAAGTGGGCGCGTGGCGGAGTTACGCGGCACGCTGCGCCACGCCGCGCCACGCCCTCGGCTTTGTACGCCACTGCACTGCAAGCGTCCGTCCCTCTCGCACTCACGGCGTGAGCGGCGCAAGGTGCGAGAGAGACAGCGAGTCGGCATGGGCGGAGCGGGCCGAGGGGGCACTGCCATGGCACAGCGGGGGCGGGGGCGGGTCGCGGGGGCGGGTCGCGGGGGCGGGGCGCGGGGGCGGGGCACCGTCTGCGGACCGCGGGCCCCCCTGCGGAGATTCTCGAAGGCGGGCACCGCATTGTGGAACCGCCGCGGGTGTCCGAGCGAGCCCGCGGCCAGGACTGTTTTGACAGCCGCGGTGAAGACTGCCCACTCCATTGTCATCATGCTGACATCATCATCATCATCTGCGTCCGATCTAGTTGCGGCCAACGGCCTCCCTCAACGCCTTAGTATTCTTAAGACCCTACTCTTTCATGCCCTGTATCGGGAAGACGTTGACCACAACGATTTTGCCTTTGACCGCAACGATTTGGGACCAAAGTTGGTCAAAAAGTGGTCGAATCTCGGAAATTTGCTGATTTTACTGACTTTGGGCGGCCACTGTGTCCAATCTAGTTGCCGTAAAAGGCCTCCCTCGACGTCCTAGTATTCTGAAGACCCTACTCTTTCATGCCCTGTATCGGGAAGACGTTGACCACAACGATTTTGCCCTTGACCGCAACGATTTTGGGACCAAGTTGGTCAAAAAGTGGTCGAATCTTGGAAATTTGCTGATTTTACTGACTTTGGGCGGCCACTGTGTCCAATCTAGTTGCCGTAAAAGGCCTCCCTCGACGCCCTAGAATTCTTAAGACCCTACTCTTTCATGTCCTGTACGGGAAGGCTATTGACCGCAAATAGTTTGGGAGCGTTAGCTTCACAAAGTTGGTCATGAAGGGTAAAAACAATGATGATCGGTGGCCTTTTGCGGTCTTATCCGACGGGGCCTTTTGGGGGCCAGTCCGAGCCTGCACAAGTGTCACGTTGTGGCTTCCGTATCGGTAGAGTCGGACCGCACCTGCCGTGTTTTTGATGGAGAAGGGGAAGATCTCCGCCGGGCGGACGACTGACGCGATGATGGCCCACTCAGTGGTGGCCATTTTGGCGGACAATGACGTGGAAAATGCCGTTGTGATTACGCCTTTTAGCCCTCGCTGCCAATTGGGGCACGCCACTGTCAGGACGTGTCGGGGGCAATTCGTCGCCTCTCTCTCTCTCTCTCTCTCTCTCTCTCTCTCTCTCTCTCTCTCTCTCTCTCTCTGACCGAGGCACGTGCCTCTAATTGTCGACGCCTTTCTCCTCTCTCGCCTGACTCCACACCCGGCCCGTCGCCTCGCCCCGTCTCTGTCGCACTCGCAGCGTTCCACGAGGGCCTGTGGGGGTGCGAGAGAGACGGGGCGACGGAGTCGCTCATCGGAGGGTGTCGGGATTAAAACACCGCCGTATGGGTTGTCCTCTGTGCGAAGAAGAAGAAGAAGAAGAAGAAGAAGAAGAAGAAGAAGAAGAAGATCAGCAGCAGCTCCAGAGTCGCTAAGTGGGACTCGAACCGAACGTGTGACCCCACCAATGGATTGCTCTCCGAACGAGGAATCCATTGGTGGGGTCAGACGCTCGGTTCGAGTCCCATTTAGCGACTCTGGAGCTCAAAAGGTGTCCGGTGTTTCGACTCGACCGCCTCCACCGGTCTTCTGGCCCGCTGTGTGTGGCCATTGTGTTGGCATCTCTGCAGGTGCAGCGGGCGTGCGTGGAGTTTGGCGCAGAGTAAGAACGTGTGGTACAATAACACCCCTCTTTCCGCGACCTCGCCTTCCCGGCCCCGTCCCGCCTGCCCCGTGGATTACAATCACTACTGGGCATCTAGTGATGAAACAAAACCATTACAGGATTGAAACGGGCAGCGGGACGGGGAGGCCGAGGCTGGCCCGAGGCAACCTTGACTCCCCTCCCCTCCCCCCGCCGCGATGCACCCTTTGCCTGCCCGGCGTCTCCCTTTCCTCCCCAAATAGTGATTTAATAAGAGATCCCATAATGGCTCATGTTTTTATTATTTGTCTCCGTGACCGCCCCCCGAACCTTTGTCGTCGAAGGCGTTCGCCCGGCGATCGCTGTCATCACGGGAGAGAAGCTTACAGTGGGCCGGAAGACCGGTGGAGGCGGCCATAATTCTGGACCGCGTTTTGAGCTCCAGAGTCGCTAAATGGGCCTCGAACCGAACGTGTGACCCCACCAATGGATTGCTCTCCGAACATTGAATTGGTCAAAGAGTGTACTACACGGGGCGGCTTTCCGATAGGCCGCCCATTTGGGTGGCGCGCTGGCTGTGGGATGCAGGCCTCGCGTCGCGGCTACACCGTCAAAACACGCGCACACTGTAAAATCGCCGCGACCGTCCATCGTCATCATGACCATCGTCCCTCGTTATCTGCGTGAGTTTGGTAAGGCGTGATTGATAAATGCTCTTTAATAATTTTTTTTTGCGAGTTGTGTCTGCTTTGGTTTGCAGCAGGGGACCTGGAATTCAAGGCGAGGGGGAAGGCCTGTGGTGGGGAGGAGTACTGTACGGCAGCCGGCGGCAGCCCAGGGGTGCAACACTTGAGCACCCACCCTCCCTGCACCCCCGCCTCCCCTCCGCCCCCGCCTCCCTCTCCGCCCCCGCCTCCCCTCCGCCCCCGCCCCCCTCCCTCCCCCCGCCTCCCTCTCGCCCCCGCCTCCCCTCCGCCCCCGCCTCCCTCTCCGCCCACACCTCCCCTCCACCCCCTCCACGGCCGCACCCTCCGGCCCTGGCTCCCCCACCCTCTGAAATTCACTTAGACGATACACAGATATGCTTTTAGTCGAGTATTATTTTCATGTGCCTGGGGAGCAGGGGCGCGGGCGGTGCGGGATGCTGCACGGGAGAGGGAGAGAGAGAGGGAGAGAGAGGGAGAGAGAGAGAGAGAGAGAGAGGAGAGAGAGAGAGAGGAGAGAGAGAGGAGGGCGTAAGATTATGGGCGGAGTAAAAGGGGGAGAGAGCCTCCCCCAGTGTAGTGGCAAAGCCAAGGCGGCCCACCTGTGGACACGGCGCGCTTTCGGAAAAGCGGAAAAGCCCAGGAAGGTCATTCCTCCACCGGACGGAAAAGAAAAACACAAAAGTCACTGTTTTTTTTGGGGTTAAATTTGGAGCAAAGTCGCATCCGGCATAAATTTACAGAGTAGGTTCCGTGCTGCGCGTCATTTGTTTCATCGTGTCCGAAAATTTGCGAGGACTGCCGGCTCCTTGGCCGGAAGCTGGCGCTGCTGTCGGCCTGTTCGTGGAGACAAATGCGCATCGGCCGAGGGGAGGGGAGGGGGAGCGTTTCCTGGGCAGGGCCGCCAGGGCCGCCAGGGCCGAGGCGGTCTGGCGGGGAGGGTAGGTCCAGGTCCGGAGTTTGTCTTCCGGACCCGCCCCAGTGCACGAATGACGTAACGCCCTTCGCCCCTCTGCACTGGGTGACCGGCAGGCTCAAGTGGCCCCGAGCGCGCAGGGCACAGACCGGCGCAGGCGGCCGAAACTCTAGACGCGTTTTCAGCTCCAGAGTCGCTGAACGGGACTCGAACCGAACGTGTGACCCCACCAATGGATTCCTCGTTCGGAGAGCAATCCATTGGTGGGGTCACACGTTCGGTTCGAGTCCTGCTCAGCGGCTCTGGAGCTCAAAACGCGTCTAGAGTTTCGTCCGCCGCGCCGGCCTTCTGGCCCACTGTGCGCGGTTTCAAACACGCGCCGAAAAAGGGAGAAGCGCCAAAGCCGGCGAAATCCGGGGAAAGGTGCGGGAAAAAAGCGGCCGCGCTGAGAGCGTGCAAATGGGTGGCGGGGTTGCGCACGCGCGTCGCGAGTGATTTTCGAGTCAAGCCCCAGCGCGGCGCGGCGCGGCGGCGGCGGCGGTACTTGAACATTCTAATAAGGCAGTCCACTGTTTGCCGCCGGCCTGGCTGCCGGCCCGGCGGGCACGCGTCGCTGTGTTTGCTCTGGTTGCATCCGGAGCCGCCTCCCCACTGAATGGTCGCGCTGTCACTCTCGCACCTGCATGGCTGGCCCCGTGAGTGCGAGAGGGACAGAGCGTCGACGGCAGCGCCCCGAACAGCCCCACTATGAGACAAGCGATTGCTGTTTCGGCGCGCCGGGTCATCGTGCAGGGACTGTGACCTCCCAAATTTTGCAGTCACCCCGAAAGGCTCCGGACTTTGCCCAAAATAGATAGAGGCGCCCTCGCGAGCTCGCTAAAAAAAAGGACTGAAACGTTTTAACGGGGCGCGTATAGCGGACGCAAAATCAAAGCGAATGAGTAAAAGGGTGAAGCATAAAGCCGTACAATAAAAAAAGGAGATGAAAAAAAAAAATGAATGGAAAAAGGGGTCCACTCGTGTCCGGCCGTATTGAATAAATTTGGTGTTTCTGTTTCAGTCGAGACATGTTTTTATTTAGAGCTATGTTTTTGAAAAGAAAAAGCAAAACTTAAATATAACTGACAAGCCTCCGGTCTTCAGGAAATTCCCAAACCTCTACTGTTACTTTAAATTTCAGAAACAAAAATGGGGGGAAAAATATGTTGGGAAACGTGGAGAGTGGCGGAGAGACGGCTCTTTGGTCCTCTCTGAAAGAAGGGAAGATTTTTGAGCCTGATTCTCCTTCACCACAGCGGCCGTGTCTTGACAAGTTTTGCCTCTGTCTGCTCGGCGAAGGGCGGGGCGGGGCGGGGCGGGGCGGGTAGGAGCACCTTCCATTACTCTTAATTATGCATGCCCGGACACAGAGAAGGCTTTGAGGGAGGGAGAGAGACAGAGAAGGGGTGGGGGTTGTCGCTCAGGGTCATCGGATCACACTGCGCGGCACGCCTTGCGTCGTCTGTCCTTGTCCCACTGACTGCCGCACAGTGGGCCAGAAGACCGGTGGAGGCGGCCGAAACTCTGGACGCGTTTTGAGCTCCGTCGCTAAATGGGACTCGAACCGAACGTGTGACCCCACCAATGGACTGCTGTTCGAACGAGGAACCCATTGGTGGGGTCACACGTTCGGTTCGAGTCCCATTTAGCGACTCTGGAGCTCAAAACGCGTTTTAGAGTTTCGGCCGCCTCCACCGGTCTTCTGGCCCACTGTGCCGAGCGATAAGCCAACACGGCAAGTGGCTGGCAAACAGAGCCAGGCCGCGCGCTGTGCCATCGTGCCGCGCTGCATAGGTGACACGGGCCCGCACGGGCCAATCTGGAACAGGTGTCAATTTGGCTTATCTGTGGGTTCGATACCGGTAGCCGCTATCTGGAAAAAGGGGCAAATATTTTTCTTGCGCATCCCACAAATCACTTGCAAAACGCTTTTTTTTTTCAAATAATTTTTTTTATGTCATAGTTTTGATGTGCGAACTTGTAGGTGGACGAACCCTGCTGAAAAAGACGCACCTTGGAAAGAAAAATGTACACCTTCAAGTTGTTTGCGCCACGGACTGGAGAGGTGCGATGTGAATTCGATATTGGTGTGTGTGTGTGTGTGTGTGTGAGAGAAAGTGTGTTGTGCGTCGGTGCTCCTGCAAGTCATTACCCATTCACGTGTAACAAATGACGGTGGCGCCGCCATGGCATGGCCGCTGCGAGGGTGTGCTGGTCCATCCATGAGGTGGCACAGGCTGGCCCTAGCAGTGAGCCAGAAGACCGGCGGAGGCGGCCAAATTTCTAGACGCGTCGACTATTTCCTACGTTTCTCCGCAGATTTTTTTAAAGCAGGCTGGAAAATGCAGAGAGCTCTTGTAGTGCGGCGCGGCCTTGGATGCCCGGACAGGGACTCGGCGGGATCAGACCCTAAGATATGGGGCTGCGGGCGCCGCCTTTGCCTACACACTGCACTGTACGCGACCAGAGCCACCACATTGGAAGGCGAAAACTCCTAACCTGACCCCACCGATGGATTCCCCGTCCGGAGAGCAATCCATTGGTGGGGTCACACGTTCGGTTCGAGTCCCATTTTAGCGACTCTGGAGCTCAAAACGCGTCCGGAGTTTCGGCCGCCTCCACCGGTCTTCTGGCGCACTGCACTGCGCGGCGTCAGCCCGCCGTCCGCGGCGTAGGCCCCAAGCGCGGCCACACTGCCCGATGGGTTGCCTACCGTGGCGCCCGCAGGGGCCGGCGCGTCTTGAGCAGGGCGAGTGTTGCCTTGGCTCACCTTAGCTTCGCTGCTGCGTGTCCCTCTCCCTCTGCTTCCGTTCCTTCCTCTTCTTCCTCCTCCTCGGCAACTCGGCTCGCGTGCCTAGGCTGCGTTACTGCACGCCGCTTGGCCGCGACGTCCGTAAAAATCACCGCCCAGCCACCTGCAGGCGAGCACCGCGCTCCGTCGTTCCGTCTCTGTCGCGCCCCCACGCGGCGCCCCGCGAGAGACACAGACGGAGCGACCAGGGCTCGGTTCGGAAGCACGAAGCGTGAAGGCTTCCGCGAGTTTGTTTTGGACAATCCGTGGTTGTGACGTGTCTGCCGGTAATGAATGTGACATTAAAGCGACGCGTGGTTGGCTCCCCAGGTGTGGCGCCGCGGTCACGCCGGTTGTCACGGACCGTCACGGACCGCGACGCGCCAGTGTAGCGTGCACACCTTTTTTCCCACCCGCGTACGCCTTGCGGTGTGGTGATTGTGCGTGCGCGGCGTGCCACAGTGGGGCAGAAGACCGGTGGAGGCGGCCGAAACTCGAGACGCGTTTTGAGCTCCAGAGTCGCCAATGGGACTCGAACCGAAAGTGTGACCCCACCAATGGAATGCTCTCCGAACGAGGAATCCATTGGGGTCACACGTTCGGTTCGAGTCCCGTTCAGTGACTCTGGAGCTCAAAACGCGTCTGGAGTTTCGGCCGCCTCCACCAGTCTTCTGGCCCACTGTGCCCCGTGAGTGCGAGAGCGCCGCTACGGAATCGGCATGCTTGCCCCGCACAAAAGAACAGCAAATCATTAGCGGCAGAAAGGGGTGGCGCGGCGGCACGGCGGCACGCGACCGGATGTGACTATCAGCGCGGAGCTCACCGGATGGGCTTTTGGGGGAGGGAGGGGGGGGGAGACAGCGGGGGGCGAGGATGGGAACCGATGGGGCAGCGGTGGCAGCGCGGCAGTTACCTACCCGCTACAAGTTGCAACGTCCTGCTCTCACGGTGGCCGCGTCGCGAGCTCAAAACTTGTCCGGGATTTTGGCCGCCTCCACTGGTCTTCTGGCCCACTGTGCGTCTTCCAAAATCCGCGCGGCGTTGCAGCGCGATGCGTACAAATGGCCGCTCTTGGCGGCACCACCAGCTCGCGGACCGTCCGCGGAGTGCTCGGTCGCGACCAATGCCCCGATTACTCTCGCCCGCTCTTTCTGGCGGGAGAGTTCCATGCGTCGAGGGCACGCATCGGATATGGCCGTCGTTGAATAAAACGCCCTGATTTTTCTTCCTTCGTGTCGTTTCAGACCTGCTGGGCTGTGTCCGCCTTGCCGGCCGTCCCCCGGTACGCGCAGGTTGGATGGGCTGCCTACTGCACGGGCGGCGCCGCTGCCTGCTGCGAGCCGAGACGATGCATCCACGCCCGCTGGCGTCCTCTGGCGGGACTTCAAGGAACCCGAGGGAACCCGAGGAAACCCGAAGGGACCGCATTCATCGCGACGTCTACTCGTGTCTCGTCACACCACTGTTTGCGTAAAATTTCCATCGGAGTTTCTTCCTTTTTTCTCGTCCGAAAATGATAACACGGACGTCTCTTGAGAGCCCACGGCCGAAGGGGGAAGCCCGGTGTAGGCGGTGTGCCCGACACGCTGCCCACCGCGGTGCACCGGGCCCTGCCTGTGGCCACCCCACCGTGATGTCCACTTCGCCTCCCCGCGCCCGAATTGAATTTGTGGACGTCTGTTTGCATACGAGGACGCGTAGCGCGTAGGCGCGTCAGCCCGGCCGCCCTTCGCAGCCACTCTGTGGTCAAGATGTACTCCTTCCCTTTTCTGGGGGCCGACCCATCACACACACACACACACACACACACACTATTGATATGCCCTGGAAAACTTTTCAGTTGCTACATGTTTGACTTGTAGCTGGCCTTTTTTTAGCACGAAACAATTGCTTGAAGACTAGAAGAGCTGGTATTTCAGAACCCCAAGCCGAAGGCAGCTTTGTTTTGCAGTTGTCGGCGCCTGGCGGCAGTTGTCGTTCGTTTGGTAAAGCATGGGGGTTCCGTGGTTCGAATCCCGTTCCCGCGCGGTTTCATTCTGCTTCGAGTCCATCTTATTTATTCCCTTGGCCGAGCGTGCCCCTCGCTAACCCTTTGCCGATTGGCCGGCCCCGCGTCTTGCTCGCATTCCTGCGGCAGGCAGCGGCAAGCCCTGCAAGCACCGAGAAAAAACAGACTCGGGAGATTCCTCGTTTTTAGTCGTGTCTCCTTGTCTTCTTTTTTTCCCTCGTCCGTGTCGTTGAGCCGTTCGTTGTTTTGACTCGGCGCCGTCCCGACGGGCGCCGCGCGTCGCGCCGCCCCGTGCAGGCCCGCGCCACACAGTGGGCCAGAAGACCGGTGGAGGCGGACAAAACTCTAGACGCGTGTTGAGCTCCAGAGTCGCTAAATGACCCTCGAACCGAACGTGTGACCCCACCTATGCATTGCTCTCCGAACGAGGAATCCATTGGTGGGGTCACACGCTCGGTTCCAGTCCCGTTTAGCAACTCTGGAGCTCAAAACGCGTCTAGAGTTTTGGCCGCCTCAGCCGGTCTTCTGGCCCACTGGGCAACGCGGCCAAGTGACAGCATTGGCGGGACATTTCAAACGGCCACCAAACTCGATTTTAAATCGTCGACCCACCATTGTTGACGTGTAGCGCGCGAGTGTGTGTGTGCGTGCGTGTGTGTGTGTGCGTGCGTGCCGTCTAGGTCCAGGCGCCAGGGCCAGGGTCAGGCGAATGGGGCCCAGAGGGGCCGCTCTGATAAGGACCAGTTCACTACACGACTCCACCCGTCTGTCCGACTGTCTGTCTGTCTGTCTGTCGTCTGTCTGTGCCTTGTTCTCTACATGCTCCTTTGCCAATGCACGTCTCGGTGTCTTCGTCCCGATACTCAGGTCTCGGCGCGCACAGAAAAAAAAACGTCCAAGAAGAATAAAACCACAAATTCGCTCTGGTTTTAAAGAATACTGGCCCATTTCGACTCGCGATTTTTAATGCAATCGACATTTATTTTCCGAGTCCTGTGAATGTGGAAACATGGAGAATATTCTCCATGCACGAAATAACGAACAATCGCGTCTACACTGTGAATTCGATGTATCGATAGATCGATTCGATAGATCGACTTGATAGATGGATGTGTGTGGCGCGCACACGCCAGGCGGCGGTGATTTGCCATTCCGTGTGTGTTGCGGGGCTGCGGCCTGGCTGTGGCCACGCGGCGGCACGGCGAGGCACTCAGGCTGCCCGAACAACGGCCGAACATCGTTCCGATATTCGAACGACGTCCCAACTTAAGCTCGCACTGATCAGAGAGTAAGAAAAGTAAGTAAAAAAGAGTAAGCTCAAAGAAAAGTAAGTAAAAAAGAGTAAGCTCAAAGAAAAGTAAGTAAAAAAGAGTAAGCTCAAAGCACAAGGATGGACCAGGTGAGTCGAAAGTACATAAGTACTCACAAGGTGGTTGAAAGCACGTGCATGAAGCTGAATGTCGGAAAGTAAGTAAGGCCGGGAAAAGGTAAGTACTTACAGCGCACGCCGCGTCTGCCTTGCCCGGCGCCTCAATCCGAACTTACATGGTCGTAATTTTGGTGCGTTCAGTGCAGCTGGAATGCAGCTTATCGAGGCCGGGCAGTGTCCGTCCACACGCCTCGCACACGCCTCTCTGACGGCCGCGCTGCAATCGTAAAAACGGCCAGGTTATGACGCCTCTGGCGAATGTTGCCTTGGCGACAATATGCGCGCCGCCATCTTGGCCGCGGCTCCGCCAATGGCACCGCCAATGGCACCGCCAATGGCACCCATGGCACCGCCAATGGCACCCATGGCGCCGAGGGAGATAAGGCCTTATCTAGCCTGCGAGCCCGCGCAAGGCCGGCGGAGGCGGCCAAAGACGCGTTTTGAGCTCCAGAGTCGCTAAACAGGACTCGAACCGAACGTGTGACCCCACCAATGGATTCCTCGTTCGGAGAGCAATCCATTGGTGGGGTCACACGTTCGGTTCGAGTCTCATTTAGCGACTCTTTGCATGAGATTTCTGCTGATGCGCGCCTGGCGTTGGGTGTACACACGCTAAGTGTCAGGTCGAAATGACGGAATCGTTTTCGAGATCTCGAGGCGGGGTTCGAGGTCCTCGTGGCGCCAGCTGGCAGAGCGGTCTAGCCAGCGGTCCACGCGGTGACACCAGAAGATCGACCGGTGACAACACACAATGAAAACAAATACGATTCCGGGAAGGCGGCGCGGCAAGTATTAGCGGCTTCAAAAAGTGTTTGTAACTCTACAAAGAATCGGAGCGGACGGTGCGGCTGCGGCGACAGCGCGGCGGCAGCTGGACCCGTTGGGTGTGCAGTGTGCACCCGAGCGCGCTGTGGTCACAACAGAGCTGTCCTCGCAGCGACGCAGCGCGGCAGCGCCAGGTGAAAAGGGAGCATCAACATGCAGGCTATCTGCAAGGCCATTCAAAAGAAACAACGCGCAAGCAACCGATCCTTGGCGGCCCCAAACTGGCCAGCGCTCTCAATTACAAGTTGAATTGATGATCCGTGAAAGGGAAAGGAAACGTAGAAAGCCAAAAACTAGTATTCTCCCCGAAACGAAAAAACTTAACTTGAAGGTGATTTTATGAGACCAAAATTTACTGTGATTTTCTAGCGGGCAACGAGGTTTCCATTCGCACACCCGGGGCTTTGAATGCCACATAGACACGTGTAAACTAAAGTTCTAACGAGTGCGATATTTTCCAACAGGGTAGGCCTCGCTCGCTATAACACACATCATGCATCCAACTACAGCGCTTTGATCGACTGTTTACTCGAAGCGCGCGCGTCCCGTATGTCAAAATGATAAACTCGTGTCTCGGCCGGGCCGTCCGGTACAGCATGTTGACAGAGTGGCCGTGGTCGACGACGGCGCGAGGGGGCGGGGCGGGGCCTGCTCGGAACGCCCTTTGTCGCCGTCGTGGCCAAGATCGAGTCGAGGCGAAACATCTCGGTCGTCATTCGGTCGCCTTATTGATCGTCCGATAGCCCCGATAATGCATGAGGAGTCCCTCGAAGTTACAAGTCAGCGACTAATGCAGGTCGTGACAGGCCGCTCTGTATTTTGGCAACAAAGCTTTTGCGGCTGAACGTTGCGTATGCACGCCAAAAAAAATGGGGGGGCAAACTAGCCGCGGGCACAGAGGGCCGCCTCCGCCGGTCTTCTGGCAAATCCACTGTGCATCGCTCACCGTTAGGACACTTGAATTTGACTTACGTTTTCAAAAGTTGGTACTCGAGGATTTTTTTCCCCGCCTGTGGAGGGAGCAGGGCGGCTGTGTGGCCGCGGTGTTCTACACGGGCTGCGTGCGCGGCGGTGGGGCGGGGCGGGCGGGCGGGGCGGGGCGGGGGCGGACGCGGCCCGCGGGGTGGCTGCGAGACGCTGTTTATGTTCTATCGTCCAGATAAGACTGGCGCGCTGGCGCCCACTTCGGGGTCGTATAAAGGCCCGGCCGGCCCGGCCAGCCCATCGGGCCAGCCTCGGCTTGCCTGCCCGGGCTTCAGGTGGAACCTGTTCCGAAAACCGTGGAACAGTAAAGCCTGACTGTCAGAGCGGCCAGATTGCGCGTCGCGACGCGTCGCCACGGCCAGTCTTTTGTTTACATGTGTCGCGCGGCCGGCCGGGGCGTAATTGCGCCTTCTACAATGTTGCCATCAAGGCCGTGCGATTAGGGCGCGATTCGCTGAGAGAGAGAGAGAGAGAGGAGAGAGAGAGAGAGAGAGAGAGAGAGAGAGAGAGAGAGAGAGAGACAGGTAAGATAATAAGAGGAAAATTTACTCCGACTCCCGTACAAGTAAACTTTTCCAGCCGATGCGGAAAGTGGACGAAGAAAAGATGGCCCCTGCATGGTTGACGCTCGGATCGCTCTTGAAACGGCGGGGCAGTCGACGCGAGCGAGCCCCCCTCTCTCTCCCACGCCGGGCAGCCCGCCGGCCAGGCCCCTCCTCTCGCTAGAACCCGCCCAGTTGCGTAACCCGCCCAGGAAAAGAGACCCAAAAGTGCACAGGTGTTAATTTTTAATAACGCTCCCGGTCGCGACTGGAACCGGTGAGAGACTGCTTTGAAAGCTTTATGTTAATCCCCGTGTTTTGTTGAAATAATAAGGCGTTGATTGGTTGGCGCGGCCTTGCACAGTGGGTCCAGAAGACCGATGGAGGCGGCCGAAACTCTTAGACGCGTTTGGAGCTCCAGGGTTGGTAAACAGGGCTCGAACCGACCAAGTGACCCCACCAATGGATTGCTCGTTCGGAGAGCAATCCATTGGTGGGGTCACACGTTCAGTTCGAGGGTCATTTAGCGACTCTGGAGCTCAAAACGCGTCAGGGATTTTGACCGCCTCCACCGGTCTTCTGGCCCACTGTGCCTTGGGCGTGGTCCACCGCCTTCCTCGGCGCGATGAACCCGATCGAGATATCGAAGGGATTCCGGTAGCAGTCGCCGAAAAGGCGAAAAGGCGGTGAGGTGGACGCGATTAATTGCTTCGCTTGAGTAGAAGCGTGCCCGGCTATCGGATCATGCCCGCGTTTTCACCCGAGTGACTTGTCTGTCTCCCTCGCACTCGCGCGGCGACCCGCGTGCGTGCGAGAGAGACAGCGTGGCGTTCCCGAAGCCCTGGCCAACATGCCGGCCGTGATGGTGGCCAACACGTCACAGGGGGCCCAACCAACCCGGCCCGACCCGGCCTGGCCCACCGGGGCCACTGGAAATGGATTTTGTGCAAATTCGCATTCGGCGACGCTGACGTGCTGACAGCTACACGTACTGCTCAAAAAGTTTCTACTCAAATTTTTTTAAAATTGAGAAAATTTGAAATAAGTGGTGCTTTGCAGTCCGCGGATGGCGCGGTGGGGATGGGCCCCGAAAAGCGAAGAGTCTGACGGATGGAAACTGCCGACTAGTCGGACAGCCGGTCTGCATCATCGATTCCTCTCTAATCCAAGTCCAATCCGTGGCGGGCAGAGCCCGGCTCTGTATCGGGCTAGCCCTGGCGTGCCTCTGGCTGCCTCGCTGGCTGCTCTCCCTACATCTCTCGCCTCTGCTCTCTCTCTCTCTCTCTCTCTCTCTCTCTCTCTCTCTCTCTCTCTCTCTCTCTCTCTCTCTCTCTCTCTCTCGCACTCACGCGGCGTGGCGCACAGGTGCGAGAGAGACTGCTCCTCGCGCCGCGTCATTGCCTGTCAGTCACGAGCCGCCACTTACAGTGCAGAGGCTGCGTGGCCGCGCCGCCGCGCCGTGCCCCAGCTCTCACCGCGAGCATGCCCAAAAATGCAAGCGGGAAAAAAAAATGCGGCTTGCGCTGTGCTAAAGGTCATTCGGTCCGCGGCTGCGGCCGAAACTCCAGACGCGTTTTGAGCTCCAGAGTCGCTCAGTGGGACTCGAACCGAACGTGTGACCCCACCAATGGATTGCTCTCCGAACGAGGAATCCATCGGTGGGGTCACACGTTCGGTTCGAGTCCTGTTCAGCGACTCTGGAGCTCAAAACGCGTCTTTGCTTCGGCTGCAAGTGGCGCCCAGCCTTTGCCGAGGGGGAGCGGAGCGCATCCTCGTTGACAGAGCCACTTACATCTCCGTCGACACCGGGCCGCTCCACGCCACTGCTGGCGCCACGGCCTTCCACCCCTCCTTTCCTACTTCGGCGTGTGTGAGTGTGTGTGTGTGCGTGTGTGGTTATTCGGTGTGGTGATTTATTTCAAACACAACGCGGCGGCTACCAGCGAAAGCCGGGTGCGTCGTAAAAAGACGCGCCAGGGATGAGCGGAAGGAGGGGGGGGGGCTGCTTGACACTCGGAGAAATAAAATAAAGTACACGCGTAAGGCGCGAGGCCGCGACTAATACGCCGTTGAGGCGCCCCTCGGCGTGTGTGTGTGTGTGTGTGTGTGTGTGTGTGTGTGTGAATGCGCCGGCGAGTCCAAAGGCAGGGTTTTGATGCAGTGTGTGCGCCTTGCGACAGCCTTTGCGACAGTCTTGCGTGTCTGCGGACGGCGGCGTCGCCGATTTTCTCCTCTTTTCGAGGCCGCACTCTTCCGGGTCTGCGAAAGGGTGCGCGGAGTAGTGAAAGCCTGGCCGGCATGCCTCTCCATCTACCCATCCATCTGTCATGGTACTCGGAGCGTTGCGTCCCTTGGAGGGAGGAGGGCAAGGGCACACGCTTGTGCAAGGGATATTTAAAGCGTTGAAAAAGTTTGGCTTTGGGTGGCGCTAGGGTGGCGGCCCCTCCCGCTGCCCCGGGGTGCCCCCGCAGCCCCCGCAGCCCCAAGACACAACACACACTTCAAACACGGCCCGAGACGCCACCCCAGAGGCCGCCACAGGCCGCCGCAGGCCCAGGCGACCGACGCGTTTTCAGCTCCAGAGTCGCTACAAAGGACTCGAACCGAAGGTGTGACCCCACCAATGGATTCCTCGTTCGGAGAGCAAGCCATTGGTGGGGTCACACGTTCGGTTCGAGTCCCATTTAGCGACTCTGGAGCTCAAAACGCGCCTCGAGTCTCGGCCGCCTCCACCGGTCTTCTGGCAAATCCACTGCGGCCGTCTCAATCGGAAGGATGGGTAATTGAATTGTGCGGTTTGCGTTTTGATTGTGTTTGTGGGACGTAGGAGCCGTGGACAATGGCTCAGCGGGGGTTGGGGGTGGGGAGGGTGCAGTGTAGGGTGGCTCGACCGGCGCTGCGCTGCACTGCACTGCACTACAGTGCACCCCCGTTCCCACAGCCATTGAGACTTCACGGGGATCACGCGATTCGGACCGTGTCGGGACGGTAACGCGGAGGGCGGCCTCGCTCTGTCTCTCTCGCACACTGCCGGAGCGCCCCGCGAGTGCGAGAGAGACAGAGGATCTCTGCACGGCGAACGCGTGGGAGTGTCCTGTTGAACTCGGTTCCGGCTTGCGTGTACTCGGTGCTCGTTGTGGGGCCAACCTCAAGGCATGCACGCCGGCCCGGTCCCTCAGGGGGTGTCGCGACACTGTCGGGGCCTTGTCTTAGAACGCGCACCGCGACGCTGGGGCCGCGACACCGGGGCCACGGGGGCACGGCAACACGACGCCTTGAAGAGCGTGCCCCCGACGGGACCCCGACCTCACCACCGACTTATGCCTCCCTGGGGCCGCATCAGCAGGGCCAGCCTCGCCTAGGCAATGACAACCACACTGGATTTGCCAGAAGACCGGCGCAGGCGGACAAAACTCTAGACGCGTTTTGAGCTCCAGAGTCGCTAAGCAGGACTCGAACCGAACGTGTGACCCCACCAATGGATTGCTCTCCGAACGAGGCGGCGGCCTCCGCCAACCCTAACCCTTCCTGTCAGTGAGCCCTGTCAGCCCCTTAGCAGCCCTGCCCTTGAGCATCAGGAGGACAGAGGGACGACCAAACGCTCCCCAACCGTTGCCTACTTACTGGGGCACAAACTGGGACCCTGCGCCCACCTTTCGGGGGACACACAGACGTATACACGCGCGCACACACACGCTGGATGGCTCGGAGTGGCTCAGAATGGCGCTCGGTACAAAACGAGCGCACACATTCGCTACTGAGTGCGTATTTATTTTTCACGCAGTGCACACACAGCGTGTGCTTGTGTGTGTGTGTTATATGATGATTGCGCGTACTTGTGAATTCATCGCGGTGTCGAGCCAGTCTGAGCACTCTGATGCGGAAAATGCGCTTCTTTGGCCGCGGCCGCGCGCGGTTTGCGTGGAGGGTCCGCCGTTTCCGACCGGCCGTATGGCGGGGCGGGGCGGGCGGCGGGGCGGGGCGGGGCGGGGCGGGGCGGGGCGGGGCGGGGCGCGCCTCGGGGCGGGGCGGCGCGTGCCTCGACTCGTACGCCTCAATACAGCGGCACGGCCGTGGCTGTTCTCCGCTCTGCTCCGGTGCCGCCCGCCGCGTGCGCACGCGTGCACGCCGAGCCATCGACAAATTCAGTCGTTGATAGACTTCCGAGAGCGATAAGGGTGACCGCTGTAGTAGTGGCCCATCCGATGTATGGCGGCAGTGTAGTGGCCAGCCGGGAAGCGCCCTGCCTCTGTGTGTGTGTGTGTGTGTGTGTGTGTGTGTGTGTGTGTGTGAGTGAGTGAGTGTGTGTGGCGTGCGTGTGCGGTACGTTTGACACAGTGCTGACACGAGTCGACATGGCTTCCGAAAAATACAGCGAAGATTTCAGTAGCGCTGACGGAAAATTTTGAAACATTCAAAGTTATTTGAGGTCGAACTGCAGCATTTATGTGTCAGCTGATCAGAGTCTTTTTGATTGCGGTCAGTATAGGTTTTCACTGGTCTGCCTAGCCCGGGAAATTTTTTTTCCAGTGTCTGTCATTTTTCACCGGCGCCATTGAGCGCCGACACTGGAATGTGCCACGCCACGCCGCGCCACGCCACGCCGCGCCACGCCCCCGCACGCGGCACGCCGGCCCGGCCACGCGCAGCACCGCGCAGCACGCATCACGCGACGGCCGCACGCCAGTGTGTTGGCACACAGCGCGGCGGGGTGCTGCCTGCCTGCCGCCTGCCTGCCGGCGCGCGGAAGGGAGGTTAGAAAGTTTTCCGGAGGGAAGACCGCTTCCACTGCACTGTGGGCCAGAAGCTAGGCGGCCAAAACTCTAGACGCGCTTTGAGCTCCAGAGTCGCTAAAGAGGACTCGAACCGAACGTGTGACCCCCACTTATGGATTCCTCGTTCGGAGAGCAATCCATTGGTGAGGTCACACGTTCGGTTCGAGTCCCGTTTAGCGACTCTGGAGCCCGAAAAGCGTCCGGGGTTTTGGCCGCCTCCACCGGTCTTCTGGCCCACTGTGCACTGCCCTGCTCCTAATTGAGCCATTGTGCTGCACGCGACCTCGCTGCGTCGCTGCGTCGCGGGGTGCGACATGGATACCCTGGGAGAGGGTGGTTCCAGGACTCGAAATAATCGGCACCCTCTCCAGCGCCCAAGTCCCTCGCAGCCTCCGGGCGGCTGCTCTCACGGCGCCTGTCTCTCTCGCTCTGTCGGCCGGCGAGTGCGAGGGGGAGCGAGAGGCAGGGTGCCTTGCTCGGCCTCGCTCGGCGCGCGGGGGGTGGCGGCGCGTGGCGGCCAGCGTTCTCTGGGGAGTGCAGCAGGTGGCGGCTGCGGGGTAATCACTGGCGACTTGCTTATTCGCACGTCGAGGCGGCCGCTGGGCCATGAAGGGCTTATTGGCAGTCCCACGGCGCCCGCCACGCACAGTGGGCCAGAAGACCGGTGGAGGCGGTCAAAATCCCGGACGCGTTTTGAGCTCCAGAGTCGCTGAACAGGGCTCGAACCGAACGTGTGACCCCACCAATGGATTCCTCGTTCGGAGAGCAATCCATTGGTGGGGTCACACGTACGGTCAGGCTTTCGCAGAAAAATTCCCAGGTCAGATCGGTCTTGCGAATTTGAAGCTTGATGGGCGGTGCGTGCGCGGAATGCGCGTCATTTGATTAGCCTGCCGCCGCCCCATTTCTCAAGGGGTGGCTGGCCTGGCCAAGCCAAGCTCGGGGTTCTCGGGGTGCGGAGCCCGGGCCGCGCGGCACGTGACTTTAATGATGAACCTTGTGATGCGGTTTACGATCGGATCACAAGTTTCACAACAACAATGCCTCTCTGTGTGTGTGTGTGCGTGTGGGTGGGGGAGAGTTCACACAATTCGATTGCCAGAACAGGAAAAGAGCAAGGCGCTGTGAGGATTCGACCCCTAACCTAGTGAGACAGTGTCCTGTTACAAGGAAACTCACTTTTCTCGAGGCATTCACCCTTTTTTTTCTTGTCTCCGCATTACACTGTAAAAAATTAGTTCGTAAATTTACAAACAATTTATGGGTAATTTCGTAGCACAAATCAATTGTCTGTACACTGTAAAAAATTTTTGTGAATCGATTCATACGAGGTTCTTCGCTTTGGCTATGCAACTTATTTTCTCTCAATAAGCGTTTCCCTTTCACATTCAACTCAAATTATTTTCATGGTTCGGAAGTACTCTCTTGATTTGCGTGACGTCAATTAGTTCGATCCGTCCGGTATGATGACACATTACCTAAACTGCTGTGCCTGAACTCCTTCTACGTTTTTTTCTTTTTTTTCGGGAAGTCTAGTGGCGGCCAGTCATGCGCTGGCGGTGATGGTTGGATGTGTGCTTTTACAGTGAAGCTGCAGTGTCACGAGGCCCTCGCCGCCTTGCCGATGGCAGCCACTCGGGGCCGGACAATTTGGTGCGGCAAGAAGCAAGAAAGCGATGAGGCGTGGCGGCTCGGCCCCAAATGTGGGTGTGGATCTCGAAGAGCTCTCGGATCGCGTCAGGGGTGTGTGTTATTTTAAGGAAGAAGCCGCACTTACCTGCCTTTGCGGGGCTAGCGCCGCGCAGTGGGCCAGAAGACAGGCCAAAACTCTAGACGCGTTTTGAGCTCCAGAGTCGCTAAATGGGACTCGAACCGAACGTGTGACCCCACCAATGGACTGCTCTCCGAACGAGGAATCCATTGGTGGGGTCACACGTTCGGTTCGAGGCCTGCTTAGCGACTCTGGAGCTCAAAACGCGTCTCGAGTTGGCCGCCGGCGCCGGTCTTCTGGCCCACTGGGGCTGATTGAGTTTTGTCATAGAGTGAGCCAACCCTGGCGGACATGTGGGAACCGTAAGAGAGTGGCGCGACTGGGCGGGGCGCGGCGGGGCCCGTGATTAGCCTTATTGGGGTAATTATAGAGGTCCGAGCAAGCCAGAGTGCTACTGGCTGGGCCGGCCGGCGGCCAAAAGAGGACCACGGCCTGCTTTTAAAATAATGGATTCGAATCGGCTTTTACTTGCCGCCTTTGCCACTTGTGACGCGATGCGGGGCCGGGCGGGCACACATGCACTCCGGCAGGTTGAAATGCTCAGGCTGTAATCAAGCGTAGTGCACGTTTACAGCCATTTCAGGCCGAAAAAAGCTCAAAGTAACTCCCTCATCGGTTCGAGGCTCTCAAAGAACTCGGGTCCAGCACCATGAGCTGGTCCTCGTTGAAAAGGGGCTGCATTGGTACCAACATAGGTTTTCGTCCAGCGCTTTCCGCGAGAGGGAGTATTCAGTCTTATTCTCCATATTCACACTTGGTCCAAATCTTTCCAAGTATTCGGAAGTTTATCTGGATTGGGTGCAGTAGCCGCTCAAAGTTAGCGAAAAGCCGCGCAACATCACCGAAACCTGGTGGAATGGAACCGCCGTGACAGTCCACCTCACTGACGCCCCGGCGTGGTGGGGCCCACGGGCCCACACTGCTCGAGGAGGCGGGGCCACACGCGCTGTGATTGGCTGCGAGTCCGCGGGCCGGCCAACGGAAGTCGCCAACGCCTTTCACACTCAGAAAAAACAATTTATGCGGACGCCTTTTACACTCAGTAAAATAAATTCGTTGAAATAAGAAAATCTTCCTTGGAACGAAGGGAATGAATGGTTACTTGATGGCGACGCAAATAAAAGTAAATTTGCTCTTTTCCATGTAAATTTCTCTTTTTCCAAGTGAATTTTAGCATTTCAAGAACTTTTTTTGCCAGTGCTCTCTCTGCTTTGCGCACAGGTCACTTGATGAGCATTTCTTGGCGGCGTGCTTTGAAATCTGGAAAGCCCCTCGGCGACGCGTCGAGAGTTACAGTGATGCGTGCTCGCGGTTTCGGGAGCTGAAGTGCGGCCGGGGGGGGGGGATCTAAGAAGTTTCTCAGGCGCACACACTCGGCTGTAGTCATAAATCGTGGCGTCTTCAGTCGCTGGCGCCGCGCTGCGCCGCGCAGCGCCAAGCGGCGTGGTTACAGGCGCCACCTCGGGCGCCACCCAGGCCCGCCCGGCGGCCACGCCACTAGAAGGGCCGCCTATGCCGGAAGGTGTATCCGACACAGGAAGCCCCGACCGTCGCACAGGCTGTCACTTCTTGCTGCGCAGTGGGCCAGAAGACCGGTGGAGGCGGCCAAAATCACGGACGCGTTTTGAGCTCCAGAGTCGCTAAGCGGGCCTCGAACCGAACGTGTGACCCCACCAATGGATTCCTCGTTCGGAGAGCAACCCATTGGTGGGGTCACACGTTCGATTGGAGTCCTGTTCAGCTCCTCTGGCCCCGAGGCCGGTAGGCAGTCCTGTCGAACAGGGCTGTTCCAGACTGCCTACCCCGCAGGCGGCAGCCCAGTCTCCAGTGGAGCAGCTATTGCTGTTGCTGGATCACATCACTGCGGAATTCTGCGATATGCATGATATAACTTGCCAACCTTTCAAAATTCTGCTTCCCCAAGCGAACTACTTTGGCACCAGGTTGCGACTCCTCGTAATCACCTCAGATATCCCGGCGTTGAGTGAATCGCAATACGAACCGACTCTAATCAAGTCATAAACTGGTGTGATTGCTGCTGTGGAAACGGGGAGCCGGAGAGCTCGCGTGCCCGTTTCTACATTTTCTTTAAGAAAAACACACTCTCCGGTTTGGGTCGCCTTCTTCTTCTTCTTCTTCTTCTTCTTCTTCTTCTTCTTCTTCTTCTTCTTCTTCTTCTTCTTCTTCTTCTTCTTCTTCTTCTTCCGGCCCTGCTTGTGAGTGACACTGATGCAAAATGGTGCGGTACGTACTTCCTTTGGATCGTCACCGGCTGTGCAAGCGCTGCTGTATAGCTCTGCTAGCGCGACCGTTTGTCATGACACCGTGTGTGTTTTTCCCAGACGTTGCCACCCCGCGGGCCCCTCAGGCCTCACCTCCCCTGGATGGACCTGTTTGATAAATATCCGACATCAGCGAGCCGTTTGAATAAAGAGGGGCGGATGGGGGGGGGGGCGAGCGGAGTAATGTCCCCCACTTGCTTGGGCCGATGCAAATGGGGGGGGGGGATGCTGCGGTGCTCCCACGAGCGTGACGCCGGCGTGGCAGTGCGTGACACGCCGGCCACTGTCACACTCGCGCCGTCTTTCTCACAGTGGGCCAGAAGACCGGTGGAGGCGGCCGAAACTCTCGACGCGTTTTGAGCTCCAGAGTCGCTAAATAGGACTCGAACCGAACGTGTGACCCCACCAATGGATTGCTCTCCGAACGAGGAATCCATTGGTGGGGTCACACGTTCGGTTCGAGGCCTGCTTAGCGACTCTGGGGCTCAAAACGCGTCCAGAGTTTTGGCCGCCTCCACCGGTCTTCTGGCCCACTGTGAGAAGGCGCGCTCCAGTTGGAGTGGCGGCGCCGAGTCACGACTCGGCTCGCGACGCGCCGCGGCCAGGCCCCGGCCGGCTCACGACGGTCACGTGACCAAAAGTCATCCTCATTTGAATGGGCGCGTCAGCCAGGCGTCAGCCAGGCGTCAGCTGGCAGGTCCTTGCCCCGAGGCCAGCCGGCGTGACGACTGCCCGCCACACCATTTCTCCACCAAGTCCGTCCAGGTTGACGGAATTTTCAAAGTTTTCCCTCGGACCATTTTCTGTGTATCGCGGTACAGCCCTCCATGTTCCCAGTTGTACCTCCCAGGCAAATAGGCCTGGACAACCGGAAGTCCCGCCAATGTACCGCCGCTAATGGACCTCAGGGCTGTAATTTGCCCTCGGATGAGGTAAGTTTTTTTTTTCGGCCCGCCGCTACCGTGTAGGGTGAATAGTGCGGCGCGATACCACTCATGACTGGCCACTTTTTCCAGTTTTAATTACTGTAATTTGGATTCGATCGCACTCTGGTCGTGTGACGCAGCACCTGCCGGCCGCGCAGCCACTTCCCTGCGAATAGTGCACCGCGGAAAGTCGCGGCCTTTTCCCGCCAAAACTGAAAAAAATTTCGCATGCAAACCCTGCGAAAGAGATTCATTTTTCGCTTTGCACGGCGAGTGTGCCGCGAAGGGGAACTGCAAAAGTATAGCTAAACGAGATAGTCGGGGCGTGGTGGGGCGTGGCGGGGCGTGGCGGGGCGGGGCGGCAAGGTGGAGTCAAATGGGGTCTGCGCGCCATTTCACGGCTAAAAGGCGGCACCTCAAGTTCCTCCAAACTGCCCATTCCGGGCGGCCTGTGCCTTTGGCCTGGCTTTGGCTGCTCGGCCGACGCCCCCGCACTCCCCGGCGGGGCCGGGCGGGGCGGGGCCCCTCTCGAAAGGAAATTTTTATAATAAAACAACACAGCGGCCGCCATTTTGAGCCAACGCCGTCTGCGCACAGTGGGCCAGAAGGCCGGCGGAGGTGGTCAAAATTCTGCGACTTTAGTTTTTTTTTTTGAAGACGTGTTGGTACGCGCGTCATTAGGTGAAGACAGTCCGTGGTGTGAGGTGGCTGCAATGTCTTTCTCTCGGAATGGTGGTCGGGCTGGTCGTTGGGTGGAGTGGCTCTACTCGTGTCTGGCCGCTGATTGACCTTGGTCGTAACGCCCTTGTGAGGCATTTTGTCGCTACATGGATTGGGTAGTTCACTCTGGTCCACCCACCCGGCCGCCCACGGCACACCTTGCCGGCCGGGCCGGGCCCCTGGTGGGGCCTGGGCGGGCCCCCCGGCCCCGCCGGCCCCGCCCCGCGCGCCTCGACCAACCGAAAAAAAGCTTTTGGAGCGGCAGAGCGGCCGGCCGCCAAATTAGAAAGAGGAGGCGCGCGATGACTGCCCCGTCATGCCCCCATGCTAGAGGGAACACACAGTGGGCCGGAAGACCGGTGGAGGTGGAGGCGGACTAAAGCCTAGACGCGTTTTGAGCTCCAGAGTCGCTAAATGGGACTCGAAGCGAACGTGTGACCCCACCAATGGATTCCTCGTTCGGAGAGCAATCCACTGGTGGGGTCACACCCTTCGTTCGAGTTCCATTTAGCGACTCTGGAGCTCAAAACGCCCACCTGTGCGCAGGTGAAACCAGGATGTCGCCACTTTATTTTGGCCCTGGTTGCAGGCGCTTTGCACACTCGTCGACGTCCTCCCCGCCCCTCTTTTTCGACGTGGACGACGGCGAGTACACGCCGACTCCGCGCGGCGGCGCGGCCGTGTCAAAAATTCAGCAAACAACACCTGAGGTGCCGGGCGGTCTCACCTGCATCTCATAGTGCAGGGCCTGGGCAGGGCGGCCCGGGGCTGTGCTGGCCCTACACAGAGTCGGGTAAAAGCTTTTTTATACTCGGGGTATATGGCCGGTGTGTCATCTCACACCGCGACGCCGCCGCGCTCTACGTGCCCACGCTGTGATGCAAAGTCGGCGAGGCGCCTTTTGAAAAATGGATCGAGTGCGGTTTTGGGAGTGAATAATTTTGGAGCTGCGCAGGTGTAAAGCCGAGGGGCAGAGCCCGGCAGAGCCCGGCAGGGGAGAGAAAATATAGGCTGGTCGATATTTGTGGTCCGGCCTGGCGGCTTTTCCAAAATGACTTCTCAATTAGGTTATTTATTGTCTCTCCTGCCTCGTTATTCCAGCGACCAACGAAAAGAAGAGAGAGTCACTGATAAGGCGAATACGGCCTCTCTCTCTCTCTCTCTCTCTCTCTCTCTCTCTCTCTCTCTCTCTCTCTCTGTGTCTCTCTCTCTCTCTCTCTCTCTCTCTGTGTCTCTCTCTCTCTCTCTCTCTCTCTCTCTCTCTCTCTCCCCCCCCTCTCTCTCTCGACGGACAGTCCCTGGACCACCTGGAAGACAATGAATTTGATGCCCCATATCGCGAGGCCAGCGCAGACAGTGTGCTGGAATCAAATAATCCAACTCGTCGGACGGGCCGAGACGGGGCCTGCTGGTTATCGGGTGTCTCCGTCCCTGTGTGAGTGAGCTGTTAAACCAACGACACGGCCTGGCCTGCGAGTGTAGCGGCGCTTGCTCTGGGTTCGAAAATCTGTGCGTGGCCTCGCGCCACGCGGCACAGTGGGCCGGAAGACCGGGGGAGGCGGCCAGAATCCCGGACGCGTTTTGAGCTCCAGTGTCGCTAAATGGGACTCGAACCGAACGTGTGACCCCACCGATGAATTGCTCTCCGAACGAGGAGTCCATTGGTGGGGTCACACGCTCGGTTCGAGGCCTGCTTAGCGACCCTGCAGCTCAAAACGCGCTGTGTGGTGCGTGGTTCCGCGGTCGTCGACAAATGCTGCAATTCACCGTGATTTCACTAAAATGTGTGAGTAGGTAGCTGCCATCTGGTGGCGGGGAGCCTTCCCCACACTCCCCACTCAGAGTCCCCACCGCAGACTGCAGCGCCACAAAGAATATAATTAATGGCGTGTGTGGACATTGCGTCAGGCCCCGCCAAATGAATCGGGATTATTTACATTTTTTGGTAGTTTGTCTGTTTGCTTGGCGTTGCAATTTTACGCCGAATAAACCCGAAGAAAGCGCGCGTCGTGCGGTCTGCGGTGCTGGTACACTGGTGAGGCCGAGAGACGCGACACTGTTGCTCTATCCAAGGGAATAGCTAGAAAATCTCGTCCATTTTGGGAAATTTCGACTTTAACGAATGCCGTTAGGCCTACTGTAAGGTATGTAAATTGATGGCATAAAAGTCCATAGCAAAGAAAAAGGAGGGAATGGCGCCTGGGAAATCTATCCACGACATTGACCCCAAACCCGGCCCCAAATTAGCTTCATTCTCTGTTTGTTTGGCCCGTTTGATTGATTGACTGAGCACGGCTTCACTCCACTTTATACTCAGCATGTGTTTTGCACTCGGTGAACTTGGTGCGGCCGGGCCGGGCCGGGTCTGGCCTGACGGGGAAGGCCCATGTCGCGTGCCGACTACACTGGCTGCCGCTGCTGCCACTGGCTGCCACTTGGGGTCACATATTGGTCGCTTCGTCCGCTCCGATGCACTGCACATAATGGGGGTAATCGCATGAGACAAGTACCGAGCCGGAGCGTGCCGGGCCGGCAAGGGGAGGGAAAAAGTGTGACGGGTCGGCGGCGGACAGTAGCTTGTGTAACTGCGAGTTGAAGGAGTACAAAGCGAGAGACGTGCTTTTTATTGGCGTGTCTGCGAGTTTAGGGCATACGGCGATGCACTTCCTCGTCGACTGAAGAGTCTCTGATGACAAGGTTTCAATTTTGGTTGCGGTGCGGCCCGCAGCTAAATGGGACTCAAACCGAACGTGTGACCCCACCAATGGATTGCTCTCGGAACGGGGAATCCATTGGTGGGGTCACACATCCGGTTCGACCCCTTTTTGGCGACTCTGGAGCAGGCTCGGACTGGCCCCCAAAAGGCCCCAGCAGATCAGACCGCAAAAGGCCCCCGATCATCATTATATTTTTACCCTTCATGACCAACTTTGTGAGGCTACCGCTCCCAAACTAGTTGCGGTCAATAGCCTTCCCGATACAGGGCATGAAAGAGTAGGGTCTGAAGAATACTAGGGCGTCGAGGGAAGCCTTTTACGGCGACTAGATTGGACACAGTGGCCGCCCAAAGTCAGCAAATTCCCGAGATTCGACCACTTTTTGTCCAACTTGGTCGGAAAATCGTTGCTGTCAAAGCCAAAATCGTTGTGGTCAACGTCTTCCCGATACAGGGCATGAAAGAGTAGGGTCTTAAGAATACTAGGACGTCGAGGGAGGCCTTTTACGGCGACTAGATTGGACACAGTGGCCACCCAAAGTCCGTAAAATCAGCAAAGTCCCGAGATTCGACCACTTTTTGTCCAACTTGGTCGGAAAATCGTTGCGGTCAAAGCCAAAATCGTTGTGGTCAACGTCTTCCCGATACAGGGCATGAAAGAGTAGGGTCTTAAGAATACTAGGACGTCGAGGGAGGCCTTTTACGGCGACTAGATTGGACACAGTGGCCGCCCAAAGTCAGTAAAATCAGCAAATTCCCGAGATTCGACCACTTTTTGTCCAACTTAGTCGGAAAATCGTTGCGGTCAAATCCAAAATCGCTGTGGTCAACGTCTTCCCGATACAGGGCATGAAAGAGTAGGGTCTTAAGAATACTAGGACGTCGAGGGAGGCCTTTTACGGCGACTAGATTGGACACAGTGGCCACCCAAAGTCAGCAAAATCAGCAAATTCCCGAGATTCGACCACTTTTTGTCCAACTTGGTCGGAAAATCGTTGCGGTCAAATCCAAAATCGCTGTGGTCAACGTCTTCCCGATACAGGGCATGAAAGAGTAGGGTCTTAAGAATACTAGGACGTCGAGGGAGGCCGTTTACGGCGACTAGATTGGACACAGTGGCCACCCAAAGTCAGTAAAATCAGCAAAGTCCCGAGATTCGACCACTTTGTGTCCAACATGGTCAGAAAATCGTTGCGGTCAAAGCCAAAATCGCTGTGGTCAACGTCTTTCCGATACAGGGCATGAAAGAGTAGGGTCTTAACAATACGAGGGCGTCGAGGGAGGCCGTTGACCGCAATTTGATCGGACGCAGTGGCCGCCCAAAATCAGCGAAAACGGCTACTTTCTTCCTATATATACTAGGACTCTTTGACCAACTTTGTGACGTTGCTGGTCCCAAACCCGAAAGGCCCCGGCAGATTTTTCTGCCTGTCTGCCCTGGCCAGTCCGAGCCTGCTCTGGAGCTAGAAACGCCTCTAGAGTTTTGGCCGCCTCCACCGGTCTTCTGGCCCACTGTGCAGCCGGCCCAGGCCGGCCCAGGCTGACCAATCGCACTGCAATCAACCCCAACTCGCTTAGCTCTCACGAGCTCTCCGTGGCCACTCCGCGCAAACGCAGTTAGGCCCGCAGTTTATGCGAAACACGGAACCAAATTGTATTAAACGACTGAGAGGCAGAGGCACGCCCTCCCACAGCGTGTTATGTATCACGGCAGCGGTGGCAAGTCGCACTGCCGGAAAACCGCGGAAAACTCTTGGAAAGCGGAAATGCTGGTTTTCGTTGGCCGGCCGCGGGGGCCACTCGAAATGTAGGCAAGGCCAGGCTTTTCACAGTGTGCTGCTGATCTGGGTTTAACCCGACAGCAGCCGTCGCTGCCGAGAGATGAAATTGGAGCATTCAACACCAGCAGCGGCACCAGCGGCGAGTTGAGGTGGAAAATCTGTGTGTCGTGCGCGCGTTCTGATTTGAATAAAGTAATCAGACACGAGGCGCCTTCTCATGTTTCTCGCAGCGCTCTGTCGACCACACACACACCTACACACACACTGACGTTTTTCAGTGAACTCGAAGGGGGAGGTCGCTGGTTCAAATCCAGCTGCAGTCCCGCTGTTTTTGTTTCCAGGAGGGGACTCGCGAAACTCACCTTTTGGACGGGTGTTATTTTGTTTTCGGGATGCGCCATGTGAATACGATGATTCCGTCTCGCTGCACCCTTCCTCGTGTTGGCGTGGCGTGGCGTGGCGCGATGCTCCCCTCCGGACCTTCCTCCCCTCGCAGTCATCATTCCACTTCGTCGCGATATTTTCGGCCGAATCCGCGGCGTTTTACGCGGATTATTCAACCGTCACCGATTTTCACCAAGTTGTCATAATGATGAAAAATGTGTCGCCCGATTCCCGTTTTTGTCGCGCATCGCGGGTCCTTCGGGGTAAGTGCGCGGCAAAGGTGCGAGCTGTTTGCGCAGTGGGCCAGAGGCCCGGTGGAGGCGGTCAAAATCGCGGACGCGTTTTGAGCTCCAGAGTCGCTAAATGGGACTCGAACCGAACGTGTGACCCCACCAATGGATTCCTCGTTCGGAGAGCAATCCATTGGTGGGGTCACACGTTCGGTTCGAGTTCCATTTAGCGTTTCTATAACGCGTCTAGAATTTTGGGCGACTCCCACTGTGCATCGTCATGTACTAAATAAAGTATTAGTCCACTTTTTAAAAAGAGCTTAAGGAACACTCTAAAAAAAAAAAATTTGCGCTTGCGATTGGAGTGACGGTGGCAGTGTAGGTGACACTTTTTGTAGTTTTCCCGCCGGGGTGTGCGGGTGTTCGCGGTCGCCCGATGAGGCTGCGTCGCTATCTCGTTACGGTAACTAGTTGTAGCGCTTAATGCGCGGGAAATGGCAAGTTGGCAGGCCTGCCTGGCCCCGCCTGGCCCTGCCTGGGCTGGCTGGATTGCCGGGGGTTGATTCTGGGGGCGGCAGGGTGGCAGCCCTGGCCCGGCCCAGCCCGGCCCAGCCCGGCTAAACGGGACTAATGCCGCTGGTGTCACGGGGGAAACTCTATAGCCACTACACCCTGTTATGGCCTCAAGTTCGCCGTGGCTTGCGCCTCGCTGCGCCTCGCTGCGACGGTCCTAAGTGGCGCGCCCCAGCAGTAACAGTTCCGTACCTCGGCGGACGCGCCGGACGCAGTCGCCTTGGCTTCGAGGCAGCCGGGCAACCCGCCTGACTCGAGCAGCCAGGCAACCTGCCTCACTTCGAAGGAGGAATACGTAGACGCGTTTTGAGCTCCAGAGTCGCTTAATGGGGCTTGAACCGAACGTGTGACCCCACCAATGGATTGCTCTTCGAACGAGGAATCCATTGGTGGGGTCACACGTTCGGTTCGAGTCCCATTTAGCGACTCTGGAGCTCAAAACGCGTCTGGAATTTTGGCCGGCCCTACCGGTCTTCTGGCCCACCGTGCGGTGTGTGCCTGGCCTGCCTCCCCGGATGTGAAGCAGTAAGTCAGCCAGGAGTTGACATGATTCAATAACACATGGCGCTGGAGGGTCGGCTGGCCGGCCGCGCTCGCCACCACGGTCACCCCATGGCCGCCACCAGTCTCGGGGAGCGGCCACTGCAAAACGAAAGCACCGAGAAGCTGAAAACAGTCATCGCGGGAAATTTTCAAAAACGATTTCTGAATAGGCCGCGGATGAAAAACTGACTTTCTTGCACCATAAATTGAAGGAGAGTCGCTCCGGGTCGCCCACGCCGCCGTCGCCACGCCGCCCCTGCAAAAGCCACCCTGTCCTGTCCGTGCCCGCCCCGCCTGGCTACGCGGCCCCACGCGCCGCCCTCCCCGGCGCCGGGCCCGCGACGCTCGCTGCGGTAAACTCGCGCTGACAAGCGTTTAGCGCGCTGGTGGTGGGGCACCGTCGGACGCCCGGGGGGAGAAGGGGCACAAATTTGATTTACAGTCCGTTAAAAAATGTCTTAAATAAAATTGGTCCCAATCGAGTTACGCGATGAGCATTTTGCAGAATGGGTGGTCGAGTCGCGATGGCTGCTACTTCCATTTACGAATTCGGTTTTAACGAAATACTGGAAAAGCATGAAGAGAAAAAATAGCAAGCCAAATTGCGGCATTGACAGCACAACGGTGAGTGTCCACTCTAAATGTTGCACAGTGAATATTCTTCATATTATGGTGGAGCCACGCTGTTCGAGGCTCAAACAGCCACGCTGTTCGAGGCTCAAACAGCCACGCTGTTCGAGGCTCAAACAGCCACGCTGTTCGAGGCTCAAACAGCCACGCTGTTCCAGGCTCAAACAGCCACGCTGTTCGAGGCTCAAATCTCCACCATAGTTGGTGCAGCCTTTCACCGTAAGACATTTACAGTGCCGTCGCGAGCGAAGCTTCCAACAGGACCATTTTCGAGGTGGTTGTTGTTTTTTGTGGACGGCTGGAAGTGAGCCTTGTGGTGACCAACAGGCTCGCCTGGACGACACAGCTTCGGACACACTGGCCAGCACAGCCCGGCCACCGAGGCCCCAGCCTGCCAGCCCCGCCAGCCTGGCATAAGTGCTGCGCGGTAACGCTATTATCATTTTTCTTCCCCGGGGGTTGTTCAGACAGGGAGGGGGCTGGTGCGCTGGAAAAGAGAGCGCTGCCCGGGAGGCACCATGAGGCACCACAAGGTGGCCCCAAATTTTTCTTGGACCGTTCGAAATAGTTTTCTGCCGTTGTCACACCGCCGCAGCCTACATCGCGTAGACACGCCTCGTGCACCCAAAATAATATAAAATGAATTCAAACCGTCGAAATGTTTTACGTTGGAAATTATTGTCGTGGTATTTCCATTGTAAATAGACACCCAAAATTTGAGTGAAACTTTGTTTATTCCATTGTCACGCAGCTGGAACAGTGGCTTCGCGATTTTTCAAACCATTTTTTACCCAGCCCAAGGGTCCTATCTTGTTTCAACGGCCCTCGCGCTGCTCCACCTACAGGGAGGCTTTCCCCGGCCCGGGCCGGACCCGAGTGGATCTACATGAAAGTAAACACAAATAACCCGGTTAAGGGTCGCCGGTCCAGTTAGGGATGGTGGACGTCGCAGTCCCCGACGCGGTCCTCGCGCACCTCGCGGTCACCTTCCCTTTTTCCCTTTCTTCTCTCGCCCCTTTGGCGGCCTGGGGCTGCCCTTTTGGCCCTTCGGTCGCCACTTGGCAAGGGCAGCGACGGTGTCCGCTGCGACAAGTTACTGGACGTGGTGAGATGTAGGGGCGCGTTGGCGGCCTCTCTCTCTCTCTCTCTCTCTCTCTCTCTCTCTCTCTCTCTCTCTCTCTCTCTCGCTCTCTCTCTCTCTCCTCCCCCCGCCTTCTCTCTGCCTCCCTCCCGCCCCAAAGTGGCCAGAAATGAGAGGGAAGAAGACTTGGCAACGGCAAGAAATGAGAAATTTATCGGTGCCGAGGCCGTTCTTCAGAGTTTTGGCATGGCAGTGCGGTGTTGTTTGAATTAGCCGCTCCGCCCCGCCGTTTGTACACGACACTGGTGTGTTTGGGGAGAGTTTTTTTGGCAGTGTGGGGACCAAGTCGCCCGCCAGGCGTTATCAATCCACGCGCAGTGGGCCACGAAGACCGGCGCCGGCGGCCAAAACTGTGGACGCGTTTTGAGCTCCAGAGTCGCGAAATAGGACTCGAACCGTACGAGCGACCCCACCAATGGATTCCTCGTTCGGAGAGCAATCCATTGGTGGGGTCACACGTTTGGTTCGAGTCCCATTTAGTGACTCTGGAGCTCAAAACGCGTCTACAGTAGAGTTTTGGCCGCCTCCACCGGTCTTCTGGCCCACTGTGGCTGCATTTCTTACATCTTTTCGGGGGGGAAACGAAATGATGTCATTTCCGAGGCTTGTTTGCAGTGCACTGCATGACCCCGTTTCACACAACGCGTTTGCACAGCGGGTGGGGATGAGCAGGCCGCGACAATGTGAGCTTGTTTGGTGTGTATAGGTATTTAGGGATTATAGGCAGGCAAACGCGGCGCGGCTCGGAACATAGACGTGTGTGCCCGCTTAGCCCGCCGGATTGTGCTTTTCGGTGTGTGTGTGTGTTGCGGCGCTCGGAGGGTGAATCCATGTGTGTGCCTGCGGCTCTGGGCGGTGCCACTTGCATATAATGTTTTGATTGTGATGAATACCGCGACTTGGCATGTAGCAATGGCAGCCACTACAGCGAGAACAAGAATAGTTTCTCGTATTTTTCGCGTCCCCGTTCCGCGCAGGTAGTTTCCCTGAGTCATTTCAGGTGCGGTTCAACCCCTTATGGAGGAAACTCAGGTTGTGTGAAGAAGAGGAGTTTCAGTGGTAACACAAACTCGCAGTCACGAAACGATTTTTACCTAATTCGCTGCTGACAATGGGGATGGGGGCTTCCGAAATGTTTTCGATTTTGCCGAACGGGTCACATAGTTGTTTTTTGTGTTGCTTCTTTTCGGCCGGGGATGCACGTCGCGTCGCATGAAGACGCCTGACTGCACGCCACGCCACGCCACGCCACGCCACGCCAAGCCGCGTCGGATCAGCGACAAGCAGGCCGCCGAACTTCCACGAAGCCAGTCTATCGCAATGTCGCACTGCCGAAAAGGCTGCTGCGCGACGTTTTCGAAAATAAAAATAAAAATTAAAAAGCAAACAGGACAATAACCACACCCAGAAAAAAATTTACTTTTCTTTGGTTTTTGTAAGAAGGAAAATTCTTGACAAGAAACCAAAACTCGTAGGCTCTCCCGACAACTATATTTCATCTAGTTATTCGGTTGTTTTTTTTTTTTTTGCTACACCTTGCGACTGATTTTTCAACCCCTTTAGACTGAAGGACACGGCGGGGTCTCCTTGCGGCTTGTTAATCCGACTGTCGGCACTTCTGCGGCATGAAGTGCTTTGAGGCTCCTGTTACAATTGGGCCGCGGTCTAAACGGACACCTTTGCCCGGCCGGCCTCTCGGTAAATGAAGGGAAGGAAGACGTAAGGCGATCTTTGCGCGTGTGTCGCTGCTCTTTCGTCTTTTGGCGTGTCGTTGCGTGCAATGAGACCGTGCAGACGCACAGTGGGCCAGAGGACCGGTGGAGGCGGTCAAAATCCCGGACGCGGTTTGAGCTTCCAGAGTCGCTAAATGGGACTCGAACCGAGCGTGTGACCCCACCAATGGATTCCTCGTCCGGAGAGCAATCCACTGATGGGGTCACACGTTCGGTTCGAGTCCCATTTAGAGTCTAGAGTTTTGGCCGCCTGCACCGACCTTCTGGCCCACTGTGCGACGCCGCTTTGCGAAGCATTTCTCACACCGCTTGTTGCTCATGTGTGCCTTTGACAGCTGAAGGACGGGCGACAGGTGCTTTCCTCGCTGTGTGTGTGTGTGTGTGTGTGTGTGTGTTTCAAAGGGCGCTAGCTTTGTGGCCGCAAGGCTTTGCGAAGGGCCAAGGTCTCGTCGGCACACTGAAAAAGGCTCGCGCCGAATCGTCGCGGCCGGCCGCCACCTTTTTTCTATCTTTCTCTATCGGTCGCAAAAAAAGAGAGAGACAAACGATCTGATAGTGCAGCGCGGGTGCCGAGCTAATGACCTTGACATTTCGCAACGGCAGATAGCATCTGCGGCCAAGTACGACGTCCCTCCGCGTCTTTTTTTTTTCATTCTCTTCCTGAAGCGCTTTCTCTGAACAGTGACCGTCTTTATTTTGTAGTTTTGACGTGCAATGGACGTGGGGGCGACGGCGGGCGTGGCCGAGGGCGTGGCGGGGCGTGGCGGGGCGTGGCGGGGCGTGGCGGGGCGTGGCGGGGCGGGGCCTTGTCCAGTCCCACCAAAACAAACAGTGCGATTGTCCGATAACCTGCGATGCTGCACTCGCGGTCGGCTGGCCTGGACTTTCTAAACCGAAGCCTAGTGATGCTGTCTAAAAAGTCGATACAGCGGCGACTTCTCCTGGGGGGGGGGGAGACCTCGGACCCTGCGGGTTGCCCGAAGGAGTCAGACGCCCCCGACACTCCAGCGAATCATTTCTTTCCAGTCCAAATCAGAGGCACCGGCGGCAAGCAAAAAGCGTAAATAAGAGGGACTTGCTCGCGAGGACAGGCTCGGCCTCTCCTGGAGGTCCAAGGACCCGAGTCCTCCTGCCAGGTTGATGGCTTGGCCGAGCACTGCGCTGCCTTGCGCTGCCCCGCACTGTGGTGGCCGTGTACGGGTTGGCTTATCGTGTAGTGACGACCGGGACCCCACCGGAGCCCCACGAGGGGTCCACCAACCGGCGCCACGCAGCCAGCCCGTCGCGACGCAACAAAAAAGACCGAAATGAAAGCGCTCGTTAAAAAGATTGGGAAGGTCATTCACATACGAAATGAGGCTATTTTAAAAGACTAAAGTTTTGAATTTTTCAATGAAAGTGCCTGTTTTTTTGTGAAAGTTTTCCTCATAGATTGGAGCTACACAGTATTACGTACGAACGCAAGGAGGAAGACTGGCTAGTCGAGGTGACGATGAAACAGATGACCTTGACGATGGAAAAGATGACCTTGACGATTGGGCGCACGGCTGCCGCCGCCTGCAGCCTTCAGAAAGGCCCAGCTCAAGCGGGCTGCTTGCGAAGAGTGCGTAGCGGTGCCGGAGAGACTGGGCGACGAAAAGACTCTCCGGGGTCACTGCGGGTCAGGCGGATTTCGAAGCATTTGTTCAGGCGGTTGAGTTTACTCTAACATTTTTAGGTTCCTAACCCTTTGTCATTTTGTGCTCCTCCTCCTCCTCCTCCTCCTCCTCTTCCCCCCCCCCCTCCCCTCCGCCGTGATGTCCACGCAACCTCGCGTGAGGCAAATGGAGCTACAGCCCAAAAGTTGACTGAGATTGCAAAGCCAATAACCACCGTGGACAGGGCGGGGCGGGGCGGGGCGGGGCGGGGCGTGCAGCGATTCGGGGTCCGTCGCCGTGGCAACGCGGCCACAACAACGCGTAAACAGGGAGAAAGATGGCGCGCCGTAACGCCCTGCCTGGCCCTGCCTGTCGCGATGTTACGCCCCACGCCATCGCGTGATTTGTCACGCCTGCGGTAATTGTGCCGCACTTTGTGTGCGAGTCAAGCATTTCGGCCGGCCTACAGTGCAAAGACACAGTGGATTTGCCAGAAGACCGGAGCAGCGCGGCCAAAAACCTAGACGCGTTTTGAGCTCCAGAGTCGCTAAATGGGACTCGAAACGAACGTGTGACCCCACCAATGGATTGCTCTCCGAACGAGGAATCCATTGGTGGGGTCACACGCCTGATTCGGCTTCGATTGCGCATTCGGTTCATTCGCCGATGCCGCGCGACACGCACGCTCGACGCGCAGGCGGTGCCATCCCTTGAACGTGATTAGCATGACCAGATCCAGATAGGTGGGTTGATTGATAGTGCGGAAGGGAGAGCGTTAATAAAGTTTTATCATGCTGCCGTGAATTAGATTAGCCGCGGCGATACGAAATGGGACTCATCGTATTTGTCCCCATTCCCCGGTTTACAGGTCGCCCGCCCCAAACTGCGTGCGTGTGAGTGATACAGCAAAGGGCCCTCGGCTTGCCGCGGCTAGACGATCGATATTCTTCATTTTTGATTGGTCATTCCATGCCCGCGGTTGGGAATATAATTAGTTAACGATGTAATATTGTTTTCTCCTTTTTTGTGGTTCGGTTTGGTTGAAAAGAGGTGCTCCCGTGCGTGGTTGCGCTACGACCTTGTAAGTACATTGTAGGACCGACCGCCGACGGTGCGGAATAAGAGAAAAATAAAACTATTTTTGAATAATTTTTTTTTAGGGTAGCTGCCTGCACCGCTGCACCACCTTGATGGTTACTTCATATCACCATGGAAATCTATGCGGCACGGCACGGCACGGCACGGCACGGCACGGCACGGCTGCCAGGCAACATAATGACATCGGCTGGACGTCGGGCCTCCTCATCCTCACCTCGCCGGTACAAAATGGCTGACGGGACTCAACTTTTTTCATTGTGCTCCCTCCTTGTGTTGAGCCGCGCTCTGCTTTATTGTGAGCCGCCAGCTCGGTCTGTCCGGCCTGCCTGCCTGCCTGCGAGGGGTCCGACTCATCCTCAAGATGGCGCACAGTGGGCCAGAAGACCGGTGGTGGCGGTCAAAACCCCGGACGCGTTTTGAGCTCCAGAGTCGCTAAATGGGACTCGAATCGAACGTGTGACCCCACCAATGGATTCCTCGTTCGGAGAGCAATCCATTGGTGGGGTCACGCGCCCGGTTCGAGTCCCATTTAGCGACTCTGGGGCTCAAAACGCGTCTAGAGTTTGGCCGCCGCCACCGGTCTTCTGGCCCACTGTGTGGCGGCGTGGTGTGTGAAATCCCTACCACCGCTACGCCAACCGAGCGACCCGAAGGCAGAAGGGTCGTTGTGTCGCCTGTCTCTCTCGCACCCCTACGGGGCGCTCCGCGAGTGCGACAGAGACAGACGAGACACCCTTTGATCCGGGGCTCCTTTGTGCCGTTCAAAAGAGCAACACGTTGGCAACAGTCCGTACAAGCGCTCCGCCGTGCCAGAGCTTCAACGTACCAACCGCGCTCTCCGCCAAGGTTCCACCGCGAGTCGCGGAAAAAAAAAAGCGGTTTCGTCTTTTGCGACGTGTGTTTACTCCGTGTCACAATTAACAATTTACTTGCGGTGAATTAGGGGAGTCTGCTAATCCATCTCCGCTACTCATATCTCATGCAAATGAGGCTCAAGGCGGTAGGCCTACTTCCCTCCTGCTTCCCCCAACCGCGAGGACCTCAACAACCCTTTGACGATCTGCGCATGCAGTGCCTAGGCAGTAGCAGGCAGTGCCCCCAACGAGGAAATGTATGCCTCGAGCAGGTGCCAGTGTTCTTCATCTTGCTGGTTGAAATCAAGCAGTGTAGCTGTCTCTCTCGCACTCGTGCGCCGCACGGCTGGGGAGCGAGAGAGACGCACCAACTCACGGACCCAAAAACAAGGCCCGGGATGATTTATCTGTCTCTCGAACTTGAGCAGGGCCAGCACACTGGTTCCGATGAGTCGTCTCGGCTGCGGCTCTGCCTCTGTCGCGCTCACGGCGCTCTTTGGGCGCGAGGGAGACAGAAGGCCTGAGGCCGAAGGCTGAACTTGACGAGGAAGCTCCTTTGAATACGGCGCCCTTTGTCCGTCGCCCCTTCCGCCCGCCCCGCCCCGCCCCGCCCTTGCGTCCTGGCCCACAGTGGGCCAGGAGACCGGTGGAGGCGGACAAAACTCTAGACGCGTTTTGAGCTCCAGAGTCGCTAAATGGGACTCGAACCGGGCGTGTGACCCCACCAATGGATTCCTTGTTCGAAGAGCAATCCATTGGTGGGGTCACACGTTCGGTTCGAGTCCCATTTAGCGACTCTGGAGCTCAAAACGCGTCCGGGATTTTGACCGCCTCCACCGGTGTTCTGGCCCACTGTGTGGCGGCCTGGCCTGGCCCGGTGCAGCGCGGCGTTGGCGCGGCGCGGGCGAGCGCCCACCGCGGCCACCCCGCCCCACCCTGCCGGCCGCTCCCTCCCCTCCCGCGGCGCGCCCACCAATGGCAGGCCGCGCGGCCGGCGCGTGGTGGGGGGCGGGCCCGGGCGGGCCGCCTGGGGCCTAGGGCCGGTGTCGGCGGACAAGTGTACCCCCCGGCCCAGGGAACCCTCGGGTACAACTCGCCTAGGACCAAGGTACCCGGGGGTACACAACGCCTAGGCTCAATGTACCCCGGGTACCTCAGGTCTGGGGGGTACACTGAGCCTAGGCGAGTTGTACCCCGGGTACAAAAAGCCTAGGCGAGTTGTACCCGGGGTACAAAAAGCCTAGGTGAATTGTATCCTCCCTCATCCGAGGGGAGGATACAACTAGCCTAGGCGAATTGTACCCCGGGGTACAAAAAGCCTAGGCAAATTGTATCCTCCTCCATCCAAGGGGAGCCCGTTAGGTTTGGTTAGGAAAGGTTGTACGATTTCTTTTGAGAATCAGATCTGTCGCGAGTAGAGTAAGATCTGTCACGAGCCCGTTAGGTTTGGTTAGGATTGGTAGGACAATTCAGTTTTAGAAGTCTTCCGTCGGTTCAATTAAAAACCAACCATTGACGCATCACAATCCTGCCGGGGAAGAATATAAATCCCCTCGTCTTGTTGCATCCTCCCTCGGCGAGAGAGGATACAATTCACCTAGGCTTTTTGTACCCCGGGTACAACTCGCCTAGGCTTTTTGTACCCGGGGTACAACTCGCCTAGGCTAGTTGTATCCTCCCCTCGGATGAGGGAGGATACAATTCACCTAGGCTTTTTGTACCCCGGGTACAACTCGCCTAGGCTTTTTGTACCCGGGGTACAACTCGCCTAGGCTCAGTGTACCCCCCAGGCCTGAGGTACCCGGGGTACATTGAGCCTAGGCGTTGTGTACCCCCGGGTACCTTGGTCCTAGGCGAGTTGTACCCGAGGGTTCCCTGGGCCGGGGGGTACACTTCGCCGCTTACACCGGCCGTCGAGCCGCGCGCCCGTCGGGCGGGGCTGGCTGCCTGACTGACTGTCTGGCGGCGGCCCCGGCCACACCGCGTCCCGTCGCGGCCGCGGTGTGGGGACACGGTGTGGGGACTGCCTCCGACGGTTTGGCACTCTCGCTTTTTGGACGCGTCGACTGCGTGTTTGCCGGGCGCACACAGAAACCAGAAACACAGGTGGCTTTGCGGAACACTAGTTGAGCAATTTGCCGCGTCCTTCTGACTCGATCCGACCCTTCCTACCCGTTTCCGCGACCCTTTCTGTTTCCGTGGCTTTTCCTACCCGTTTCTGCCACTTTTCCTACCCGTTTCTGCGACCCTTCCGACCCGTTTCTGCGACCCTCCCTACCCGTTTCTGCGACCCTTCCTACCCGTTTCTCCGACCCGAAATGATGAAAGGACCGGACGCTGAGCTTGTGTGAACTGTTCGGAATCGAATCCGATCAATTTCAAAGCGAAAGTGAAATAATCGAATCAGTTTCCGCCTACGAATCTTTGGTCGCGAAATGGCTTAATCCGATTCGAGTAGAGCCTCCTGTCCAGGAGGCCCTGAATAAGAAACATCGCTCGCCAGGCTTATACTCCTTCCGGGTCACGTAGTATGCCTCCTGCTCTCTCGTACTGCATTTTATTTTTCCAATGTTTCATTTGGGATTTGTTTGAGTGTTGAAAAAACTTCGCCTCCGGTGGCAAAGTGATTCAGAATCGAACTTGGCGATGCACTTCGGTGCACTAATTTTACGAAAGTTTTACGTTTCGAGTGGGGTGGAGACAGGGAAGACCACGGGCGTGAAAATAGTCCTGATCGGAACGAAACTTCAACGCAGAGTGGGCCAGAAGACCGGCGCCAGAGGTCAAAACTCTAGACGCGTTTTGGGCTCCTAAGTCACTAAATGGGACTCACTCGAACCACCACCAATAAATTCCTCGTTCAGAGAGCGATCCATTGGTGCGGTCACAGGTTCGGTTTCAGTCCCATTCAGCGACTCTGGAGCTCAAAACGCGTCTGGAGTTTTGGCCGCCTCCTTCGGTCTTCTGGCCCACGGTGCAATGGGAAGTGACTGAAGCAGGAAGGCAAGCGAGGGGTAGGACGCACATTCCACGCGGCATGCCAGCCTCGCCGCCCCATTTGACTGCTGAGCGTGGCGGGGCGTAGCGCGGGGCGTAGCACCCTCACCCCTTCCTTGGCGGCGCGTGGGGCGTGGTGGGGCGCGCAGGGCCCGGCAGGCGCTTGCGCACAGCTCCGCCCGCCGCGGTGGTGGGGGTGGCCATCGAGCTGGCCGAGCGGCGACGGAGGGGAGGGGGAGCGGCGTTGGAGGAGAGGGGGTGGCTGGCCTTATGCGCGGCCACGCCCTCCCCTCGACCCCCACCACGGCGTGCCGCCTGCCGAGGCGCCGCCGCTCGCGCGCCCAGTAGCCGTGGAGCTGTGGTGGCGGACGCACCGGCCGTGTCGCCCCGCGCCGTATGCCCGAGCACGTCGTGTAGTGCAGTGCGTTGCAGTGCGTTGCGGTGCGTCGCGGTGCAGTGAACCAACAAGAAGGTCCTGGAGGCCTCCACGCCGGCCTCAAGCTGCGGAATCCGCGGAGGGGGAGCCATCGGAGGAGGCCGTCCCTGACGGGGTCCCTGACGACGACCCTCACGACGTCCCTGACGGCGTCCCGGTGCGGCGATACGGCCACCCTGTCCGTCCAGCCGTCGGCCCCCTTCTGCGAGCGGGTGTCCCCTCTGCTGGGGCTCCCGCCAAACCTGCCCTCCTCCATGGTGAACCTGGGCCCGGTGCGGAGCCTCAAGATCTCGCCGGTGAAGGCCGAGGTGCTGATGGACCGGCCCCACCAGGGTGAGTTCGAGGCCGGCGTCGTCGGCGTGCCGTGCCGTTGTGCAACGGACCGTGTCTCGGAACAGTGGAGTGGCGCTCGTCAGGGACTGATACACCGCGCCGAAGACAGCCGAAGCCCCGCCGAAAGACTCAGGAATGGGCCGAAACGGCAGGGAAGGGTTGGAGTGGCACGCTGTGCAAATTGGGCAACATCCAACTTGGTTTCTTCTCAATCACCTCTGACTTGTCATCGTGGAACACACACCGCTCGAAGAGTTACTTGTCGTACAGTTGTAATTCCAAGAGAAGGCCTCAAATTGCACTGCCGTTTCACCCCGCGTGACTGACTGACAGACGTCCCGGGCAAGGGTTGGTTGTCCGGCCACCCAGACGGCGCGCTTCTCTCTCGCACCCCTGCCGCCGCCCCACGAGTGCGACAGAGACGGAGCGACACTGTGCCTGGTACCGCCTAATGTGATGTCCTGGTCCCCGAAACAAGGAGCCGGTACCTCAGACGGAGAGAGAGGGACAGCCAGCCTCGGCGCCGTGGGGCCGGGCCGCCGCGTCGCCGGGCACCCTGCCTTGTCTCCGGGAGAAATAAAAAAAGACAAAGCCTATAAGAAAACGTGTCCACCGAAATTCATTGAGGCTCTCGAGATTTGGCCCAAATTCACGACAGACGCGGTGGAGCAACCTCGAAAGCATAACCTCGAAATAAGTCGACTGACGAAAAGTTTCTGCACACCAGTTTGTTGCGTGCGTCGCCGCTCCCTTGTGCTGAAAACTGGTGTGGTTTTCGACGCGCGCACAACGGCGTCTAGTTATGCAGTGCTGTAGCCGAGCTTTTCGAAGAGGGAATGCAAAGATCCTGATTATTAATAGTAATGTCCCGCGCGTGCGTCGAGGCGATGTCTGTCGTGGGTCTGGGGATTTACTACACAGCGTAGTGGCTGCCGAGTAGGACTCTAATTAAGCAGCGCGGATAATCAGTACAGTACTTAGAGTGGTACCGAGAAGCGTTCGGGGTTTTGATGTCGAGAAATGGGATGGATGAGTCACACAACCACGCCCATTTTGCGTTTTATCTGTAAATAAAGGAAAGGGAATGTTTCATAAAATCGTTCTTTTGGTATTGTGTTGGGATTGACGGGAGCCGCGACGTCATCTTTGAATTAAAAGAACGAGAAACTCGTTCTCGTCTCCCCTTCCCTCCAGTGCCCTGAGTGATTACTTTTTTAATTGTATTGTTTAATTTCCCTCCTTGCGAGCTTTGCGTTTCCCGATATACCGTGCAAATACGCGTCTCTTGATGTCACCGCCGCTTGCAAACTCCGTCTCTCTCGCACCCCCGCCGCGGGCACGCCGCCCCGAGAGTGCGAGAGAGACGGAGACACCGTTTGGTGCGCAAATTGGCGGGCGTGCGTCAAATTGGCTGAAGCCGCTGGTTATTTGTTTTTCATTAGCGATTCCGAAGGAGCGTTTCGTCTCTGTCGCACTCGCGGGGCGTCCCCTAGGGGTGCGAGAGAGACGCCACGGCCCTTCGCTAACCCCACGACCGCCCACATAGGGTTGCCACCAACCCTCTCTCTCGCCCTTGGCGCCGGGGCACGCCGGGGCACGCCGGGGCCGGAGCTAGAGTTGCCAACCGTATCCTCCGCGGCTCGGCCTTGACAACCCCCGGGTCACCCCGGGTGGGACAGCAGGCTCGAAATTGTGGCCACCCTATAATGACTCCCCCCGGGCGTGCCGCGTGGCGTCGGCGTGGCGTCGGCGTGGCGCGCACGAGTCCCGAATCGGGAAACCAAAACAATAATTCCGCCCGATCATCCACTCGCACAGTATCGCTTCTTTTTTATGTCGCACTTCTTTCGCAGTGTCTTGTGCGGTCCTCAAAAAACAATATATATTTAAAAAAAAAAATTGGTGTGTGTTTGTGTGCCCGCTGAAAGTGACGGCATGACGGTTTCGTTTCGCAAGATAGTTCGCAGTGCTACTACGAGTGCTTGAGACGGCAGTCGCACTGTGCGTGCACTGCAATACATCCGCCGAAAATTTTTTCTCCCACGATCCGTTTGGAATCAAAATAAATTTTAGTGTTAGACGCACCCGGCCTTTTTGGAATATTTTCGTTTCGAAAAAGAGTGAGAGGTCGACATCTTTTCGGAAAACGACGCGCGGCGCGCCCGGCGAGAGTTGCGCTTCCGGGAAAGCTTTCGCTGCGTTCGGTACGTTGTCCGTCAGTCCGTCCGTCCGCACGGTTCTAAGCTTACAGGCGAAAATTGGGGGTGTGGTGGGCACGCTTGGCACGGCACACAGTGGGCCAGAAGACCGGCGGAGGCGGCCAAAATTCTAGACGCGTTTTGAGATCCAGAGTCGCTTAACAGGACTCGAACAGAACGTGTGACCCCCACCAATGGATTCCTCGTTCGGAGAGCAATCCATTGGTGGGGTCACACGTTCGGTTCGAGTGCCATTTAGCGACTCTGGAGCTCAAAACGCGTCTAGATTTTTGGCCGCCTCCGCCGGTCTTCTGGCCCACTGTGCAGTGGCACGCACACACGCTTGAATGTTGTCGCAGACGTCGCTGACCGGGCGGCGCTGGCGGCGCGCCCCGGCCGCCTCGTCGGAGGGGGAGGGGGAGGGGTGTCGCTAGGCGCCAGTCTGCACGCCCGGCACACCGGCCGGCTCCCCGCCACCGGACATCTTCCGACCAGACGCGCATCCCTCCGGCAGGGAGAAAAAAAAAGATAAACAAAAACAGGTCGACTTTGGAATTAGGTGATGTGTTCTCTGGACAGCTCAGTGAGACGGCCGCCCTTGGGTGTCTCGGGTCGGGGCGCGAATAAAAAAGGATGGACTCCGTTGGGCCGGATTCGCAACGTAAATCGGCATTTTGGCACGGCGGCCTCAATTTTATTGGTTCAAACCATTTTGCTGTAACGCGCCGCCACCTCACGGCCCTCCTCTCGTCGTCCTTGTCCTCGTCCGGGAACATCGCCGAGCTGCAGGGTGCTGCAGGGTGTCTGGCCTTCGTCACGCCGGCGTGCTCAACAAGTGCACGCCCTCGGAGAGGAGCTGCTTATCGCCGCCACCAGGCTGGCGCACCTCGGTGGGCCAGAAGACCGGTGGAGGCGGCCGAAACTCTAGACGCGTTTTGAGCTCCAGAGTCACTAAGCAGGACTCGAACCGAGCGTGTGACCCCACCAACGGATTGCTCTCCGAACGTGGAATCCATTGGTGGGGTCACACGTTCGGTTCGAGTCCTGTTCAGCGACTCTGGAGCTCAAAACGCGTCTAGAGTTTTGGCCGCCTGCGCCGGTCCTCTGGCGCACTGCAAGTACAGCAAGTAGCCAGGCAGGCGTTCGGCGAAGGCGCGCGCAGCAAGTCCCTGCCTCCGGGAAGGCGTACCGCGCCCTGTCCGTCCGGCCGGGGTGTCCCGGCGCCCCGGGTCGTCGTCGCGGTGCTCGTGGAGCCAGGCAGGTCCTCGTCGACCGCCAGCACCTGGCCGTCGACGGCCGGATTACGCTGCGATCAGTGAACCCAGCCGGCTGGCCGCACGCGTCCCGCACACTCACTATCACTCTCGATTAGCGAAGGCGCTTCCGCGGACTCGGATTCGAGTCCACCGGTTTCGGACCGTCGCTCTCGGAAAGCGCTTCCCGGATCAGTCTCTCCTCGAGCAGACGCATTCTTTCTCGCTATTTTTTCTCCCGTTGGCTTGTTACAAGGATCTCACGCGGTCGTAACGGCGCGTCTGGAGGCTCGTCTGGAGGGTGGGCTGCGACCTGGCCGGCTGGCTGGCTGGCTGGCTGGCTGGCTGGCGGGCCGGCTGGCCGCGGGGGTGGCGGGGTGCGTGTAGCTGGATAAGGCACCGGGCCGGCATGCCTGGCGAGGCCCGGCGAGGCGAGGCACTGCGCCGCAGTGGCGCCTGCTTTTACAGCTCTACTCGGGACGAGTCCGGCTTGGCTCCCGTTAGTGTCTGGCGAGGCCTGCTGCCCCCGGGCCGCCCCCGGGGGGCCGTCCACAAAATGTCACCGGCCACGCCCGCCCCCGGGCCGCCCCCGAGCCGCCCCCGGGCCGCAGCCCCGTCTCTCTCGCACCCCTGCGGCCCTGCGGGACGGCCTGCGAGTGCGACGGAGACGGAGGCCCTGAATTATTTGGCTTCCCAGAAGCGCGAACTTGAGACCGACCCACATTTCCGAGGCGAGGGATTCGACCCGGGACGAGACACGGACGAGACGAGGTGACAAGTGTGGGTGTTCGGGAAGGCAGCATGACTACGCTGCGGAAAAGGATAAGGGCTGTTTCGCAGGAAGCATAAATTTAAATTGCACCAGAGTCGCTCCATGGGACACACGTGTGACCCCACCAATGGATTGCTCTCCGACCGAGGAATCTATTGGTGGGGTCACACGTTCGGTTCGAGTCCCATTTAGCGACTCTGGAGCTCAAAACGCGTCTGGAGTTTCGGCCGCCTCCACCGGTCTTCTGGCCCACTGTGCGCTGCCCCTCCGCCAGGTTGCGCGCCGCGGGGGGTCACGCCTGGTCGGGCCTGGTCGCGCCTGGTCACGCCCTGGGAAAGCGGGCTGCTGATTGGTCAGCCAGGAGATCGGCCCGCCAACCGCGAGTCACTCGGCAAAAAAGTCGCTGCTGGTAAAATAAAAATTGACGTCATTTTTGTTGGTTCCTATCTTTGCTCTTTCTGAACATTAAAAATAGAATACTGTATTGTGCTAGCCGTGCAAATGGATGGGAAAGGCGCATGTCGCAATCCGGAGAAATCGGGCAAAACTGCATATTTTTCGGTCGAAAATGAACCTTGTTGAGCTTCCTGCAGAAAACATGGTCCAAACAAGACAAAAATTGAAACTTGTTAAAATTAAAATTTGGCGAGCGTTGCAAATTAAAAACGAAACCCGGTATCCAAAAAATGAGGATTGAAAAGGTGTTGGTCTGTTTCGCGTGTAGCGGTCTCATTAGGCTGGATTGATGGGTCTCTCCACTAATGAATTCTTACATTGCCGGCTTCCGGTCAGGGCGCCTCTAAGCCGCCCCGCTCCGGAGACGCGTTCCGTCGCTCTGTCTCTCTCGCACTCGTGGGGCGTTCCGTAGGGGTGCGAGAGAGACAGAGCGACGTTCCGGCAGCCCGGCCGGTCGGTCCCGGACGGACCACCGGCAGTGCGGCGGCGCGGCCGAGACTCGAACCCGGGACGGGACACCTTGGGGGACACTGCGACCATGTCCGGGACGGTCCGGGAAGGTGTCTGGGCCTCGGCCGGGGCCGGAGGCAGATGCGCGTAGAAGGGGGCTTCCGTGGGGCCGTGGGGCCTCGTGCGTTACCTGCCCGGGGGCCCCACCCACCCGGCGAGGCGAGGGCGAGTTTTTCCCCGCCGCACAGTGGGCCAGAAGATCGGCGGACGCGGTCAAAATCCCGGACGCGTTTTGAGCTCCACAGTCGCTAAATGGGACTCGAACCGAACGTGTGACCCCGCCAATGGATTGCTCTCCGAACGAGGAATCCATTGGTGGGGTCACACGTTCGATGCGAGTCCCATTTAGCGGCTCTGGAGCTCAAAACGCGTTTAGAGTTTCGGCCGCCTCCACCGGTCTTCTGGCGCACTGTGCGGGGTTTGGCTGGGCCATCAATCAGTTCCCTTTTGGCGTGGCCGCGGCCTCGGCTGTCTAGCAGTCCTTCACACACTCGTCACTGCGCGGCGGCGCGCGGCGGCGCGAGGCGGCACCGGGAGGGGTGGGGGGCAGTTCATAAACCGAAGGGGTAAGTAAACAAGTTGGGCGGTTAACCACGTGTGGCTGTGTGTGTTCGGCAGCCTCTGTTGCATCAACGCCTATTTCCAATGACGTTGGAAAAAGAGAGGGGGGAATCGAGGGAGAACCGAGTGTTTCTGCAGAGAAGCGCAAAAACGAATAAACAGTAAACATAGATTCATGTCCAAAAAATAAAGTAAAATACAAAAAAAAAAATACAGAAAATTTTTAAGAACAGTGCTTAGCGCGGAATAATTTTGGCCGTGCACGTGCAGAATGGATGGACGGCTTTACTGGGCGATGCGCTAAGGGTGTGTGTGTGTGTGTGTGTGTGTGTGTGTGTGTGTGTGTGTGTGTGTGTGTGTGTGTGTGTGTGTGTGCGTGCGTGTGTGTGCGTGTGCGTGCGTGCGTGTGCGTGCGTCGCCTGGCGGCGGGCCTCCAGCCTTTGGGTCCAGTCCCTGGCGCCTGGCTTGCCTGGCTCCACAGGTTGAGACGATGTCACTGCCCCCCTCCCCCCCTCCCCCTCCCCGGCGCCGGGTGCCGCCGGGTCACACCTTGCCCGCGTCGCCACACCTTACTCACGCCGTCTCGATGTTGTTGTTGTTTTTGTTGTTGATCATTTTGTTGTTGTTTTTGTTCCGTGTTTGCCTTTTGTCCTGTTCGGCCGCGCCGCCGCTGTCTTTCGGTTCACTCCCTTATTTACATTTTTTTATCCCCTTTCTTCGTTGCGCCTCCTCGCCGCCGAAATGAGTTTGCCGCGGTCCGTTTGTCTGTTGCGTTGGTTTGGCGAGTCAGGGCGCCGCCCAGCGCGGGCTTTTCTAGAAGTTGGCTGCAGACGGCGTGTGTAGCCGAGCATTTACATATCCTGTGCCCCCCCCCCCTTCCCGGCGCTCCCCTTGCACACGCACAGTTAGACAGACAGACAGACAGACAGACAGAGGGCCGAGAGACGCCGCCGCCTGTCGCCCGGTCGCTGATTAAATTGAAACATCGAGATCTCCGTGTTCGCCGTCGATTGATCGCCCTCATTACACAATCTGGCTCATTATCAAAGTCCGGCCCGCCCCGCCCTGCCCCGCTCGGCGCGGCTCCCGCGTGTCACATTTGTTCTCGCTGCGTCAGGGAGGCGGCCCGGCCCGGTCCAGCCTTGGTCGCCAAGGCTGGGCAGCTGGACCGGGCCCTAATTACGGCGTGGCCAAACTGGCGCCAGCGTTTTGGCTTCCGTCGGCCGCCCTCGAACCGAACGTGTGACCCCACCAATGGATTCCTCGTTCGGAGAGCAATCCATTGGTGGGGTCACACGTTCGGTTCGAGTCCCATTTAGCGACTCTGGAGCTCAAAACGCGTTCGGGGTTTTGACCGCCTGCGCCGCGACGCCGCCTTGTTCGGAGACCTGAACGCAGGTCGCGTCGGCAAGCGCTGTCTGTCCCCGCCGCCAAACTCCGTCACGAACAAACGGAGCCGAACGGCCGAACGGAAGGAGTGTTTGGTTTTCTTGTCATTCCGGTGCCTTGATAAGTAGCCGGATCGCTCGGCGACCACTTGGACTCACACCTCTCCTCCAGTCTCTCCAGCGGGCGACCGTCGGGCGGGGCTGTGGCGGGGCCCGGTGGTGGTGTCCTCCCGGCCGCGCCGCCGCCTGGCGCCGTACAGTCGGGGCCAAAAGAGCGCTTCAAGTGGAGCGGCATCGAATCTCTGACTTGACCGTCCCGAACTCTCCTGCGGGCAAGCCAACAACCGCCTCAGGAAAAAAAAAAGAACAAAAAAAAACACCTCCCAAAAATTTAATAAAAACTACAAGAAAAAGAAAATCAACTTTTAACTGTCGTCAATAAATTGCAAAATGACGAAAAATGATGAAATTTGAAACGTCTAATAAAACTGTTTGAAAAAGTCAAGGTGTGAAATGTGACGGGAAGTGCCTTTTAAAATGTTGCACAAAATTATTTGAAACCGTTATCCCCTCGGGTCGTGCCCTTCGGTAGTTCTTCGAGATGCCTTCGAGAGCTCTTCGAGATCCCTTCGAGATCCCTTCGAGATCCCTTCGAGATCCCTTCGAGATCCCTTCGAGATCCCTTCGAGATCCCTTCGAGATCCCTTCGAGATCCCTTCGAGATCCCTTCGAGATCCCTTCGAGATCCCTTCGAGAGCTTTTCGAGATCTCTCCGGACGCGCAGCACGCGTCGCGGCGGCGCCAAGAAAGGGCCGAAGCGGGAATAAAACGACACGACGACATGGAGATTTTAATCTTTTATGTGAAAACTTCGGCTGGGGCGACTTTGAGGCCTGGGGGCCTTGCCTTTGGTTGTTGTTGTTGGTCTTGTCTTTTATCCCTGTGCGCCTGCTATACATAGAGCCGGATTCGAAAAGAGTCTGAATGGAGCGAGGAATGTTGTCGCGATGTGCGCTGGCAAATGATACCTCATTAAATACGAGTGTTGATGCCACCCGAAGCGATCCCGAGCGCGACCCGAGGCCGCCCGAAGGTACCCGAAGGTACCCGAAGGTACCCGAAGGTACCCGAAGGTACCCGAAGGTACCCGACTCTTCTCCACGTCAAGGCGGCCTCGACTCTTTCAGGAAGTGCAGTGGGCACACAAAAGAAAGGAAAAATATGGTATGCAAAAGCCAGTATTTGAACCCCGGACGGCGGCGGCGCTCTGTTTGAAAATTTTATGCGCGATGTAACGGCATATTGACATCGGCGGCGCGGGCAGCATTTCTGCACGCTCGGCCGTAAAGAAGCGTCGAGAGGGCGGCGCCTTGGCCTCACAGTGGGCCAGAAGGCCGGTGGAGCCGGACGGCCGCCTCCACCGGTATTCTGGCCCACTGTGCCCCTCGCCGGCGACGCAACGCGTGGCAACGCAGTAAAATTGCTCTCTCTGTTCCAGGTAAGGACGTGACCTTGTGCCTGTCCGACAATTGGCCCGGTGAGTTGAACCTTCTTCCTGCCTTGTGTGCACACTGCTGAAATCGCGGAATCGAACCGGCGAAAAACGTCGTCCCGTTTTCCATCCGCCGTTCGTGCCAAGTGAAACGCACTACAGTGTAACTGATCCGCAAACCTTTCAGGCGTTCGTCTTTTTGATTCTGCTATTTCAGCAGTGCACTGTTTGTACTACGTAATATCCAAAATTTTAGTTTCCAATCCAAAATCGGGCAACGTTAAGCGTCACTGCTGAGCTGCTTTGCCATTTTTTTATTTTTTTATTTAACCGTTTCGATTCCTATTGTCCCGTGGAATAAATGGGGCGTGCGACCAGCGTCCTTAATTATTTGGAACAATTATTAGCCGGTGTGGAAAGCGCGGCGAGCTGAGAGAGAGAGGGGGAGGGAGGGGAAGGACCTCGCGAGGTCGATATTCGATTCGAGATATCGACGGGAAGGCGTCCTGGTCGTCGGCCACCTCGAGAGGCGGCGGGGCGGGCCCCGTCATTCACACCGCCATGATGACACGTAATCGAATATGAATATATTAGGAGCCCTTCGCCAGCGCGCCAGCGCAGTGGCTCAGGGCCTCGCCGATCCAAAATGGCCGCGGCCTGGATTTGAACAGTCCGAGTGGCCGACTTCCAACGCGTTTTGAGCTCCAGAGTCGCTAAGCGGGACTCGAACCGAACGTGTGACCCCACCAATGGATTGCTCTCCGAACGAGGAATCCATTGGTGGGGTCACACGTTCGGTTCGAGTGCCATTTAGCGACTCTGGAGCTCAAAACGCGTCGAGAGTTTGGCCGCCTCCGGCCCTCTGTGCCCTGGCGGCCGGGGCCGCGAACCTGGACCGCGACGCGCTGCTGCGCTACAAGCTCTGCCCGACGGGCGGCGACGGCGATCGACCCTCCCGGAGGTCATGTAAAGCTCTCCTAATAGACCAATAAAACTGCTCTGGGCCCCTGTGCGGGGAAGGGGGAGGGGGGCGTTTAGTGGCCCGGCAGTCCATGGGCGCGGCGGGACGGCGCGGTATCGGGAGGGGCGCCGCGCCGGCCGCGGCGGACGACCGAATACATGAAAGTTTTATTCAGTCGGAAGGACGGAGACAGAGCAACAGCAGCCGAAGGGCGGCCTATAGGGCCCTTGGAAATGATCGCGCTGTCTCTCTCGCACCCGTGCGTCCGTGCGCTCACGCCCCGTGAGTGCGAGGGAGACAGAGCGCAGCGCCGCGACACGCCGCCGGGGAGGTGGCGCCACTGCGTGAATCACTTCTCTCGCTCCAACATTGCTCCGGAATTAGTCGGGAGATTAATTTTGGTCGCGAGACTCCCCATGTGTGTGTGTGTGTATTTTTTTCTGATTTCCCCCTCGACGAAGATTATTTGACAATGTCGGCGCCTCGGCGCACGGTGTCCACTTGAGCCCCATGGCGCCCTGGCGGGGCGGGGTGGGGCGGGGTGGGGCGGGGCGGCGGTTTCCTGCGTGCCAGCGACGCCAATAAATGGAGCCGGGTTGACTGGCGGCCGAAAAAAAGAAGAAGAAGGAGAAGGGGAACACGTTTTGCTCTCTTTGCGGTGTGTCTGCGTCCTTTTGGCCTTTCGGCCTTTTGGCGGGGGAAGTCCGAGTTGCCTACTGCGGGACAAGCTTCGCCTGGCTTGCCGTCCACAGTGGGCCAGAGGTCCGGTGGGTGGTCAATACTCTAAACGCGTTTTGAGCTCCAGAGTCGCTAAATGGGACTCGAACCGAACGTGTGACCCCACCAATTGATTGCTCTCCGAACGAGGAATCCATTGGTGGGGTCACACGTTCGGTTCGAGTCCTGCTTAGCGACTCTGGAGCTCAAAACGCGTCTAGAGTTTTGGCCGCCTCCACCGGTCTTGGCGACTCCAGTGCGATGACTCATACAGTGTAATGCGGGCGAGACACTGCAGTGTCATGCGCTCTGTGCGCCACTCCGCGCGCGGCGCCGCGGTCAGCCGTCTCTCTCGCACCTGGGCGGGCCGCGGCGGTTCGCGCCGAGAGAGCGAGAGAGAGACGGAGCGAATCGGCCGGCGAGCCCTTTGAGAGCGCGCCGCGCCGCCACCTTGTCTCGGTACACTGTGCGCTGTGCCGCCGTGCGCCGCCGTGCGCCCCGCGAGAGTGGCAACTTGACATCGAAAGTCGAGGTTCCATCCGCTTCACAGTCGATTTCCTAACGATTCAAAGCCAAATCGATGGGATTCCCATTTGAAACGCGCACGTGCTTCCACTGCCTCAGCCTTGGTGGACCGAAACGAAACTAGAAGTCGGCGCACAGGTGCAGGCTCTGTCTCCGCGGGTGTACTAGCACTGCGTGGCACTGCGTAGCACACGCTGTCGGACAGTGCGGGACGGGACCGGCTGGGCCGCCGGCCAGCCAGTCAGTCGTCGGAATGTGTACGGCGCGGCGGGCACCGCGGGGAGAGGGGCATTATCATATGGATTCGGCAGCCAGGCAGCCGCAACCACCGCGCCGAGGGAGGGGCGTGGCGGGGCGGGGCGGGGCGTGGCGGGGCGTGGCGGGGCGTGGCGGGGCGTGGCGGGGCGTGGCGGTCGAGGCTGGTCCCCCATCGACCAATGAACTGTGGGCGCTGGGCCGCGCTGGCTTCACCGGCTTCGCTGGCTGTGCTGCGCTGGGCTGGGTGGCCCCCGGGACGCGTTGGGGGGAGGGGGTGGGGGACTCCGCGGGGCACTAAACGGCCTCAGCGCCCTTCTAGTGCGGAGCGCCACGGAGCGCCACGCTGCGCCGCGCCAACGCGGTGGCCTTGAGCATCGGCGACCTGGAAAAAAAGAGAAATGTCGCACTTGTGCCAATATGCAAGAGATTGCGTCCGCGAATCGACCGATGCGCGATTTATCAAGGTGTGTCGTCATCGACTGCTGGGGCATCTTTGTCCTCTGGCGGCGTCCTCTGACGGCGTCCTCTGACGGCGTCCTCTGACGGCGTCCCTCTGACGGCGTCCTCTGACGGCGTCCTCCGACGGCGTCCTCTGACGGCGTCGACTGCGTCCTTTGAGCACGCCGCCGATCCGCGCCGATTCACGCGCGTTATCGGAAATCTGTGAAGACCCCGTGGTCAGTCTTGATTATGGGCGTCGTCGCGCGTCGCGTCAAAGGCACCGCTATCGCTGTTGACACGCCGTGTGTTTGCTCCAACCAGATTTGTCCCTCCTCCCCTCCCCCTTCCACGTCTAGGCCAGCCCGGCTAGCCCGCGGCCGGCGGTGTCTTGAGGCCGTCCCAAACTGGCCGGGCGGTTCGCGGACGAGGGCCGTTGGCTGATTGCGAATCGACATCATGACTTGCGTCTCCGCGGGCTGTCTGTGTTGCGCCTTCACGTGCCGTTGTGCGAGAGAGACTGAGCGGTGCCCTGCCAGACCGTCGGGCTGCACCTATTTTTTATATATCTTATCAGAACCCCCTCCCCCTGCTCAAACTGACCGACAGTGTGGGCGTGAACGGAACGGGACGCTTTTTGCGGACTACAGCACGTTTTAGGAGATTGCCAAAAGCCTCTTCGGGTCCCAAAAGGGCTCCCGGCGTGTTCCAACCGTCCAGCCGTCCCGGTTGCACTACTCTTGCCATGCCCTGGACGCCCCTGATCCTCGGCGTTTGATTTGCAGCACTGGCCTTATTGAAATGGAAAGCTGTTTATTTGACACCTGATAGCTGCAAGTGGCGGTGGCCTGAGCCCTCGTCCTGCAGGTTTTATTGGCGGGAGTGCTTGTACCAAAACGCAGAAGCAAGCGGAGCGAGTGCCTTTTGGGAGAGTCTAGTTTCAAGTGTCGCCTTGGCTGGAAAGGCTGGTGCACTGTAAGTCCTTTGCCCGGTGGCGCGAAATTCAGAATCCCTGCGGCCCTTTCCCCATCCCACGTCCATTATAGATCGAGAATATCGCACGGCAGTAAACGCCGTTTACAACCCTTGAGGGACGAGTTGGCCTGTTGACAACATTTGCCTGGCGAAGTACCTCTGGGAATGTCTCCCGAGGCGGATCAAGGCGACGTTGTTTATAGTGTCGTGTCGCGTTACCTCACCTGCCAGTGCCTGCCTTGATCCGCGCTCTTGGCAGATGCCGTTTCAACAGGTTCATGACAGCATAGTTGCAGTTTTGACGCAGACTGAAGGGGGATGAAATTTTGACTGTTCTCATGTGTTTCGTCTGACAGACAGCACAGTGGGCCGGAAGACCTGTGGGCGGCCAAAACTCTAGACGCGTTTTGAGCTCCAGAGTTGCTAAATGAGACGCGAACCGAACGTGTGACCCCACCAATGGATTCCTCGTTCGGAGAGCAATCCATTGGTGGGGTCACACGTTCGGTTCGAGGCCCATTTAGCGACTCTGGAGCTCAAAACGCGTCTAGTATTTTTGTCCGCCTGCACCGGTCTTCTGGCCGACGGTGCGCAGGGGAGTGAATTTTGACCGAGTCCCTTGCTGTTTTCCAGAGAAGCGGCGCATGTCCCTGTGCGTGGGCTGCGGCGCGGGCATCCACGACCAGTTCATCCTTCGAGTAGCGCCCGACTTGGAGTGGCACGCGGCCTGCCTGCGCTGCACCGAGTGCCAGGTCTTCCTCGACGAGAACTGCACGTGCTTCGTCCGGGACGGCAAGACCTACTGCAAGAGAGATTACGTGAGGTGAGTCCAGACCGCTCAGCGTTGAGGCTGATGGGAATGCACAGTGGGCCAGAAGACCGGTGGAGGTGGACAAAATTCTAGACGCGTTTTGAGCTCCAGAGGCGCTAAACAGGACGTGAACCGAACAAGTGACCCCACCAATGGATTCCTCGTTTGGAGAGCAATCCATTGGTGGGGTCACACGTTCGATTCGAGTCCTGTTCAGCGACTCTGGAGCTCAAAACGCGCCTAGAGTTTTGGCCGCCTCCACTGTTTGTTGTTTGTTTATGACAACATCGTCGATGACATTTTCATCATTTGAAAATGAAGGCAATAAATTGCTCCTATGGCACTCACTACGCCATTGCATGGGCGCGACAATTATGCCATAAACTGGTTTGATGGCATTCTTTGCGCGCGAGACGAGCCTTGAAATCGGCATGAGGTGACAAAGCCCAATTTTGACAGTGGGGCGCCAGGCCAGTCGAAGGACGAAGGCTGTGGGGGTTACTGTCCTCTGCTAAGTGGCTGCCTGCCCCGTCTGCCCGGCTTCGGTTCGGAGGAGATGCGACCGCGCCATTTGCAAATCTAATTCGCTCGCGCGGCACCACGCCGTTTCCGGCGCTGCGAGCGCGCCGAGCGCGGCGCCAGAATTGTTGTTATTTTTGAGTAGATTTCATCTTGGCGCGCTTTTGCCGTGATAAGCCGGAGTGGACTGCTCCCATTATGTCGAGATGTATTTTTTTACGGTGCTCCTTTGCGGGAGTAAAATTGCGATAGTATAACATGTGTAAGCACTGGCTCGACCTGTGTGTGCGTGAGGCTCTCTTTTAAAAAAATGCGCGCCGCCGGGAAGTTTGCTTTTATTCTTTTTTTATTCGTCTTTGCTATCGGGGTTGGCGGGGACGGAGGTTTGAGGTGTCCTCGAGGATGTTTGGGTCCCACGGTAAGGCCGTGCGCACACAGAGCGCCGCTCTGTCTCTCTCGCACTCGTGGCGCGTCGCGGAGGGGCGCGAGAGAGACAGGGCGACGAGGGCCCGCCCGTGCCCTGCCCAGCCAAAGGATCAGCTACTTACCAAATCGGCGCTTTGGGCCCGGTGGGAGTCACAAACTGTCTCAGCTGAAAAAGTGTCAAAAATTCAAGTCTCTGTGGTGCTGTGCTCCTTCAGGGATGCCACCGTACTGTACGAGAAATCACGAAATCTCAACGATGAATTTCTCATCCAGTTGTTGGTCGCTTTGCGCGCTTTGCGCGCTTTGCGGGGGCTAATTGATTCTGGCTGAAGTGAAGACTATGCCGCTCCCCCTCGTTGGGGTGCTCCAGGGCCTCCAGACCCTCCCCTCCCTAAATCATCCCGAAATATTATCGGCGGCTGAATTTTTCATGGCGGTTTGTCTGTTTTGGGGTGCCGGGCAGTGCCGGCAGTATGCCGTGCAGTGCCCGGGCCACCCCCTGCGGGACCTATCAGGGGGTGGGGGAGTGTCACTTCGGCCATACTTAAAGGGGAAGGCTCGTTATGCCTGCCCGGGGCGTGGCGGGGCGGGGCGGGGCGGGGCGAGGCGGGGCGGGGCGCGGCGCCCCCACTACGCCCCGCCACCCAACGGCACCGCCCCACGCCTCGAGTGGTCGATAGCGCGACGGCCCCTTCTCTGTCTGTCTGTCCGTCTGTCTGTCTGTCCGTCTGCCCGTCCGTCTGTTTCCATATTTGTTCCTCCGCTCCACCAATACCGTGGCCGCCCTTTGCGCCCTGCGCCTCGCCCTGCGCCTCGCCCTGCGCCTCGGAGCGGCGAAGGGCCGAAGGAAGGGAGCCAACAGAGCGGCCTCCTCGCGCTGGCTTCCATTTAGACACCCTTTCACAATGTAATGTGGCTTCAGATTGCACTGGGATGGGAGCTTTATTTTTGACGCTCCCTGTTTCCGTATTTTTTGTTTGCAAACTTTCGCTTACGCCAAACTTGCTGCAAAACTGGCAGTTCTCAAAAGGCCCCCGATCATCATTATGTTTTTACCCTTCATGACCAACTTTGTGAGGCTACCGCTCCCAAACTAGTTGCGGTCAATAGCCTTCCCGATACAGGGCATGAAAGAGTAGGGTCTTTAGAATACTAGGGCATCGAGGGAAGCCTTTTACGGCAACTACATTGGACGCAGTGGCCGCCCAAAGTCGGCAAAATCAACAAATTTCCGAGATTCGACCACTTTTTGACCAACTTGGTCGGAAAATCGTTGCGGTCAAAGCCAAAATCGTTGTGGTCAACGTCTTCCCGATACAGGGCATGAAAGAGTAGGGTCTTAAGAATACTAGGGCGTCGAGGTAGGCCTTTTAGGGTGACTAGATTGGACACAGTAGCCACCCAAAGTCAGCAAAATCAACAAATTTCCGAGATTCGACCACTTTTTGACCAACTTGGTCGGAAAATCGTTGCGGTCAAAGCCAAAATCGTTGTGGTCAACGTCTTCCCGATGTAGGGCATGAAAGAGTAGGGTCTTAAGAATACTAGGGCGTCGAGGTAGGCCGTTGGCCGCAACTAGACCGGACGCAGTGGCCGCCCAAAATCAGCGAAAACGGCTACTTTAGGAGATTCAGTCACTCTTTGACCAACTTTGTGACGTTAGTGGTCCCAAACCCGAAGGCCCGGCAGATTTTTCTGCCTGTCTGCCCTGGCCAGCCCGAGCCTGGCCGGGGCGACGCGTGCCGGCCTCTCGTTCCGATTTAAACGTTCTGAATGGCCGAGCAGGCAGTGCTTTCGTCGCTCTGTCTCTCTCGCACTCACGGCGCGCCCCGTGCAGGTGCGAGTGAGACACGCGAGGTGGTTGCATCCTCGTGACGTCGTCCCGTAACTGTTCCAAGGGTCCCCGTGGGGCCCCGCGGGTCGAGGGGTCGGGGCCCCGCAGGGGGGTCCCCACAGGGGGGTCCCCAACGTCTCGTAAACAAGACGGGCTAATAAGGGGCGTCTTGTGGCCACATTCAAGCCCAAGTTTAGCCCGAATCGCGGAGGGGGTGAGCCGAGCTGAGCCTCGTCACCCTCCCACCTTCGCGGCGGAACGGAAAATAAGTTATTTAATTATTCTGTTAAAGTTTGCAGCCGCGGTGCTGCGGTGTCTGCCTGCCAGTCACCCTCCCCCTCCCCTTCCCCCTTAGACACACACACACACACGCACACATTCACATACGTAGAGGCGTTATCATGAAATCGACCGAGGCTTGACGCAAAATGAGAGTAAAAGTTGGAGGCGCAATTTTTCATCCTCTTTCTCCCCGTAGGATGGCAGGGCCGTTTGCAAGTTGGAGTGAGATGGCGCGCGGCAACTCCGTCAGGGCTCATAGCAGTGTAGTCCCGCCGAGGCAGGCATTGGGAGCGCGCCGAGTAAATTACGCCGAGTGTCCGAAAAGCGGTTCAGAATTGAGAATTTTGACAGCAAGTCACACTGTACTGAAAGTTGGTCCTACTCGAATTGGCTCAAATGTTTTGTTTTTCGGTCTAATCTAAGGGGAATGGTTTGTGTTGCAGACTGTTTGGCACCAAGTGCGACAAGTGCGGGCTGTCCTTTAGCAAGAACGACTTCGTGATGCGGGCCAAGACGAAGATCTACCACATCGAGTGCTTCCGGTGCACGGCCTGCGAGCGCCAGCTCATCCCGGGGGACGAGTTCGCGCTGCGGGACGACGGGCTGTTCTGCAAGGAGGACCACGAGCACATGGACACCAAGCCGCACCCGGAGAGCAACAACAACAGCACCACCGCCAACAACAACAACACCCTCAACCACCACAGCAACGAGGGCTCCAACTCGGGTGAGTGCGAGTTGCATGCAATGCAATCGATCACGGTGGAGGCGGCCAAAACTCCAGACGCGTTTTGAGCTCCAGAGTCACTAAATGGGACTCGTAACCAACGTGCGACCCCACCAATGGATTGTTCTCCGAACGAGGAAGCCATTGGTGGGGTCACACGTTCGGTTCGAGTCCCGCGTTTAGCGACTCTGGAGCTCAAAACGCGTCCGGGGTTTCGGCCGCCTCCGCCGGTCCACTGTTGTCGTAGGCGTCGGGTGCGCAGCCCTCGCCGTCCACGAGATATGGGACTCTTGACATTGCAACTTTTGTCGGTCGCTCCGGGTGGGGGTGGGGGGTGGGGGGTGGGGGGCTCCGCGCGGCTCTTGCGCCCCTGACCGGCCGGCCAGCGGGCCGAGGCGGGCCGAGGCGGTCCGAAGTGGGCCCAAGCGTCTCCTTGCGACCGTCTTTTCCACGGCACGGCCCGCCGGCCGCCCAGTCCCATCCGCACCGTCCGCACCGTCCACCAAGGGGAGATAATATTTGCTTTCTGCCCGCAAGGACAGGGGGCCGCGCCGTGCCGGCCGTGCCGCTCGAGTGTGTGTGTGCGTGTGTGTGTGTTTACGTGCGCGCATGTGTCGCGGCGGGCCCCTGCTAGATCTTCCCCGCCGGCGGCCCTAGGCCACCCAGGCTGGCTAGAACGCGGCTCCGAGGCGGCATCGATAAGGAAGGGCTCCTCCGAGTCGGGGCACACGCCCGCCGGGTGGGGCTCAGAGGGCCGGTGGAGGCGGCCAAGACGCGTTTTGACCTCCAGAGTCGCTAAACGGGACTCGAACCGAACGTGTGACCCCACCAATGGATGCTTGTTTGGAGAGCAATCCATTGGTGGGGTCACACGCTCGGTTCGAGTCCCATTTAGCGACTCTGGAGCTCAAAACGCGTCTAGAATTTTGGCCCACTGCGGGGTGGTGGCCCGGCCCGGCCCGCCCACCACATCGGCCACCCCGTCTCGGCTAATGGCGGCCGCAGGTGGGCTGGCTTGGTGGGCGCTGCGCTAAACGGGCTCGGTGCGCACCTGAGTTCGCCCTTCCCGTTCGGCCCCCTTGCCTATCGTGCCCATCATCGGTACGATAGGGGTTGCCTCCCGGGTGTTTGTCGCGCTGTCTCTCTCTCTCTCTCTCTCTCTCTCTCTCTCTCTCTCTCTCTCTCTCTCTCTCTCTCTCTCGCACTCACGGCGAGAGGGACAGCGGCGCCGCTAACGACTGGATTATTGCGACACTTCTGGAACACCGCGAGGGTGTGGCCGCTCTCGCTCGCTCACTCGCACGCGCGGCGCTCTCCCTCGCCCTCAAGCAAGCCTATGGGCAGGCCTACGGGCAGGCCGCCCCCTCTCGGTGATCAGTAGCGCCTACAGCGAGTACACCGTCAGGCAGACAGGCACTGCCTTTGTGGGCCGGCGAGTTTAATCTCTTTAAAAGCCGACTTGGCCGGGCGGTGGCGGAGGGTGGGCAGTGGCGTGGCGCGGCCCTTCCCTCCCCCCGGGTCTTAGTCATTCGGCGACACGCAACAGAGCCATGCCGTTATGCTTGGCGGCATTGCTGGGCAGCACTAGTCAATGTCAGACCGGCGGAGGCGGCCGAAACTCTAGACGCGTTTTGAGCTCCAGAGTCGCTAAATAGGACTCGAACCGAACGTGTGACCCTACAATGGATTCCTCGTTCGGAGAGCAATCCATTGGTGGGGTCACTCGTTCGGTTCGAGTGCCATTTAGCGACTCTGGAGCTCAAAACGCGTCCGGGATTTGGGCCGCCTCCGCCGGTCTTCCGGCCCACTGTTGGAGGAGCACGGACCCTAGGAACAGGCTCGCTGGGAGTGTGACAGAGACAGATGCATGGCTGCGCGTGGCGCCCTGCTCGGGGGTCTCGGAGGAGGGGAGGGATTGGCGTGGCGTTGATGCTGCCTGAGTCGTTCTCGTCGCTCTGTCTCTCTCGCACTCATGGCGCGTTCCGTGTGGGTGCGAGAGAGACAGCCGATTCCGCGCGGGTCCGTGTCCGCGTCGCACCCCACGGCCATTCCATCGCCAGGCCTGCACGGTGGCGGCCCGCCTGGCTCGCCCCGTGAGTGCGAGAGAGAGCGACGCACCGCGGCGCGACGGACCGTGGCGCTGTAAATTGAATTAGCGCGGCCCGTCCGACTATTGGGCGATTACAAGGCGGTGACAGAGTCGGCAGCTGAGCCGAGAGGGCGGTGCGCAGTGGGCAGGCGGTCCAAATCCCGGACGCGTTGTGACCTCCAGAGTCGCTAAATGGGACGCGAAACGAACGTGTGACCCCACCAATGGATTGCTCTCCGAACGAGGAATCCATTGGTGGTGGGGTCACACGTTCGGTTCGAGTCCCATTCAGCGACTCCGGAGCCCAAAACGCGATGAGGATTTCGGGGGTCGGTGCGCGACGGTGGCGAGGCGTCAATCAAGGGAGTGTTTACTGGCGATTATTTTGGTGTGGTGTTGGTGGGTGGCCGCCGAGCCGCGCCATGCCATGCCTCCGGCCCTCGTTGTTGCTCCACTGAAAATAGCGCCCTTGCAGGCCGCCGCGCTGCCGCGCAGCCCTGGCGCAGCCACGCGGCGGACTGCTGCCGAGCGGACCCTCTCTCTCGCTCCCCGCGAGAGAGGAGAGGGAGAGAGAGGGAGAGAGCGACGCCGCTCGGAGGCAGCCCGCGCCGCGTGTTGCAGCACTGAAAGGCTTTTGACGGCCGCAAACGGGTGCCCCCCTTCACGCCTTGTCTCTGAATCTTTTAGGCGCATCCCCTGCGGAGCCCCGAGCAGGCGGAGCAGGCCCCGAGCCTGCTTAGCGCCACCCCCTCCACCGCCCGGCCAGCCCAAGCCCCGCCACCCTTTAAATCTAAGCGCGCGGGGAAGAAGGCGGGGCACAGTGGGCCAGAAGACCGGTGGGGGCGGCCAAACCTCTAGACGCGTTTTGAGCTCCAGAGTCGCTAAACAGGACTCGAACCGAACGTGTGACCCCACCAATGGATTCCTCGTTCGGAGAGCAGTCCATTGGTGGGGTCACACGTTCGGTCCGAGTCCCATTTAGCGACTCTGGAGCTCGAAACGCGTCTAGATCTTGGCCACTTCCACCGGTCTTTTGGCAAATCCACTGTGCGACGGGCGCGTCGAGCGAGGCGCGACTGTGTGACGTCATTTTGAGAACGGCCCGGCTCCTCTATTTGCACAACGCTCGCTCCAGCCGCTTCTGCCGCTTGCAGCCGCCTGCCCGTCCGTCTCTGTCTTTCTCGGCTTTTTCTCCCTCCTCGTCCTCCGTTTCGTTTTCGGATTCTGTTTGGACCCCCTGTTTGAATACCCCTCGATGGCGGGCCGCCGCGGCGGAGGGGCTGCCTCACTGTAAGCAAGGGACACTGCGAGAGCGAGAGAGCGACCCTGCCAGGAAGAGGCCAAAAGTCAACTGGGAACGCGCTCCGCCGCGCCAAAACAACGGCCTCTCAACTGAACCACTGCAAAAATAAATTCTGTGTGAAAACAACTGCCCAAATATTGTTAGTTTTTAGTCGTGTGGAGTAATCATCCGTCTAAGTTCAAGAAAGGGCAACCTAGTACAAAGTTCTCGTCGGTTGCACAGTGGGCCAGATGACCGGGTGGAAGCGATTAAAACTCCGGACGCGTTTTGAGCCCCAGAGTCGCTAAATGGGACTCGAACCCAACGTGTGACCCCACCAATGGATTGCTCTCCGAACGAGGAATCCACTGGTGGGGTCACCCTTTCGGTTCGAATCCCATTTGGCGACTCTGGGGCTCAAAACGCGTCCGGGACTTTGACCGCCTCCACCGGTGTTTGCTTGCGTTGCGCTGCCGGGCTTTGGCCCGTGTTATGGTAATGCCTAATCACTTTGCGATGACCGGAGGACCGGAGGACCGGACCGCGAGAGCGGAGGGGAGCTTGGTCCGGCAAACCGGGCAGGCCGGGCCAAAGCCACGCAAAGCCACGCAAAGCCAGGCCGAAGTGTGAACTACTTGGTAAGTGGGGTCACGGGGTAGTTAGCGGCTTAGCGTTCGGTGCACCGTGAAAAAAGATTTCGCGCCACTCGGTGAATTACCCAGGTACAGCAGTTGGGGAAAATCTATTTACTACTTACTCGGAAACAAGGTCAAAGCGGGTCAAAATTTTTTCGCAAAATGCTTTTGCGAAATTAATAAATAATCGAGTGGTTTGAACACTAAAAGCGATTGGTGATTGCGAAGGGAAGGGGTGGGGCCGGCTATACTAGTGCGAGCGAGGGAGAGAGAGAGAGTGCCAAGTGTTGGCCAGCGGGCTTAGTTATGCACAAAGCTTGGCCGGGGTTGGTCTGGCTTGGCCCGGGGGTGCTGGACATTACATTAACACATACACTGGCAGTGTTTTACTGAATTTGAAATTACGCCGCCTCGGACCAGGGAGGTTGGGGGGGGGGGACCCTGTCGCGTGGCAGACACCGCACCGGGCGCCTCGCCTCTCTGTCGCCGCATTCTTCGGACCGACGGCCTCTCTCTCTCTCTCTCTCTCTCTCTCTCTCTCTCTCTCTCTCTCTCTCTCTCTCTCTCTCTCTCTCTCTCTCTCTCTCTCTCGCACACACACACACACACACAGCGAGCCGGTCGCCGACAAAGCTTCGCACCTGGGCGTCAATGAGGCTCATTCCCTCATAAAAGCGAAGGGCTGCCGCACGCTGCCGCTGCGGCGTGTGGCTACACTGGCTACCGCGTCTTGCAGTGTACGGTACAGCCCGCGCCAAAAGTCGCATGGCGCGGTGGGTCGAAACTCTAGACGCGTTTTGAGCTCCAGAGTCGCTAAACAGGACTCGAACCGAACGTGTGACCCCACCAATGGATTGCTCTCCGAACGAGGAATCCATTGGTGGGGTCACACGTTCGGTTCGAGTCCTATTCAGCGACTCTGGAGCTCAAAACGCGTCTGGAGTTTCGGCCGCCTCCACCGGTCTTCTGGCCCACTGTGCGTCGTCCTTTTCGCCGTGGCTGATCGGCGAGGCGGCGAGACACTGCACTGCGAGCGACGCAGAGCGACGCCCCCTCGCTGGACCATGTGACAGTTCCCAGGCCCGGCTGGCGTTGCCTGGTTGTTCCCTCGTCACGGGGAAGGAGGCTCTGGCAAGGCGGTGACGCGGAAGGGTGGGTGGCCAGGCCCGGCACGCCACTGTGAGTGAGGGTGAAGCAGAAAACGAGCTTGTCGTTAGCACTGCAGCCAGTGCAGGCACGGTGCAGGCACTGCCAGGGCACTGCAGCCAGCCCAAGCCAGCCACCACGGCCAGACCGGCGGCGCCCGAGGTGTTCCGCCTCACAGCCCGACCCTACACTGCCACAAGTTCGGCCAGGAAGACTCCACTCTTTGGAGAGGGAGAGACGAAAAGGCAGGCGTCTTGCAATTCGCAGTAACCAGTGCAGCGGATGGCCGCCGAAGCTGGGACTGCAATTGAAAAACAAAGTCATCTTTCCTTCGCTGCTTCCAGGAGCGGACGCAACCTCGTCAAATTAGCGGTCTCAGGGCCGAACTGGGGTTCCGCTTTAGGGACGCTCCCCGCCACGCGTCACGTCTCAATCCACAGAGTAATGCGACAATCCGACGAGGGGTCGCGCCCCGCCCCGCCCCGCCCCGCCCCGCCCCGCCCCGCCCCGCCCCGCCCCGCCCCGCCACGACACCGTGCGCCGGCATGCCCAGTGGCGCTCAGCTGCCGACTCGCACGCCCTGCGTCGGAGGACCGATTCGGGGCAGCGCCTTCTGTCTCCCTCGCACGCATGGGGAAAGCATTGGCGGCCGTCTTAACCACCCTTCCGTAATCTCTCCCCGCGCCGCCCCGCCGCCCCGCGTTGCACCCCATTGCCACCACTATGGCGGCGATGGCGTCCCTCCGCCGCGCCGAGAGTACTTCCGGGTCATTCATTGATTCATTGGTTCATTAGTGCGAGTGATTCATCCATCCCGCGTGCATGCGGACCGCAGCGGATTTGCCAGAAGACCGGCGCTGGCGGCCGAAACTCCAGACGCGTTTTGAGCTCCAGAGTCGCTGAACAGGACTCGAACCGAACGTGTGACCCCACCAATGGATTCCTCGTTCGGAGAGCAATCCATTGGTGGGGTCACACGTTCGGTTCGAGTCCCATTTGGCGACTCTGGAGCGCAAAACGCGTCTGGAGTGCCGGTCTTCTGGCCCACTGTGCGTGCGTGCCGTCGATGTTGTTGTTGCCGCCTCGCAAACACGCGGCGTGCGTCGCCATGGCGTCGCGTGGCGTCGCGCTGCGCGGGCTTATGCAGATTATACACGTGACACCGTCGGGCCGCGGAGCCGTGCAGGCGTCGGGGTGGTGCTGACCGCACCGCCCGGCCACGCCGAGCCACGGCGAGCCACTCATTTGCCCGCACCCCGCGCCACGCCGGGCCTACCGGGCCCGTGGGGGCAGGGGGAGGGGGAAGGGGGTGACATTAGTCCCGAACCTGTTGCCGCGCCGACCGAGGAGGACGTCGTCGGTGGATGATAACCAGCAGGGACTCGCGCGGTAATCCAGTATCGTATTACCTGGAGTACCATAATATTGTCGTCGGTCGTGATTTTCTGTGTGTGTGTGTGTGTGTGTGTGTGTGTGAACGTGTGCGCTCTCTGTCTGCCTGTCTGTCTGCCTGTCTGTCTGTCTGTCTGTCTGTCTGTCTGTCTTTATCTGTCCAACCCCGTCCTTCTTATCACTTCGATTTTTTTTAAAAATTTTGCATTATTTTAGATTTTTCTCTCTTTTTTTTAGTCGTTTGACAGTGTGCTAACTGTGTGTCCGCAGATTCCTCCGAGTCGGGGTCCCACAAGACGTCGCACGGTCGCGAGTCCGGGGGCGGCGGCCGCGGCTCGGGCAAGGCGCCGGGGGACGGCAAGCCGACGCGCGTCCGCACCGTGCTCAACGAGAAGCAGCTCCACACGCTGCGGACCTGCTACTCCGCCAACCCCCGGCCCGACGCGCTCATGAAGGAGCAGCTGGTGGAGATGACGCAGCTGTCCCCGCGCGTCATCCGGGTCTGGTTTCAGAACAAGCGCTGCAAGGACAAGAAGCGCGCCATCGCCATGAAGCAGCAGCAGCAGCAGGAGAAGGTAACGGATCGAATCCCCGCCAACGCCGGTGGAGGCGGCCGAAACTCTAGGCGCGTTTTGAGCTCCAGAGTCGCTGAATGGGACTCGAACCAAACGTGTGACCCCACCAATGGACTCCTCGTTCTGGAGAGCAACCCATTGGTGGGGTCACACGTTCGGTTCGACTCCTGTTTAGCGACTCTGGAGCTCAAAACGTGCCTTGAGTTCTGTCCGCCTCCGCCGGTCTTCTGGCCCACTGTGCACTGTTCGCTGTCACCGAGTTTGCCTCGAAGCGTAGCCGAAAGCCCCTACCGCACCTTGATTAGTGATTAATCGTCCGCCTACCACTTTTACAGTGGCGACGCTAGACAGCGCGAGCCACTTGCGTGGCCGGGCGTCGCATCGGGGGATGCTAGGAAGGGGTAGCGACGGCCCGACGGCTATCGGGTGTTGGGCGGGGCGGGGCGGGGCGGGGCGGGGCGGGGCGGGGCGGGGCGGGCGGGGCGGGCGGGGCGGGCGGGGCGGGGCGGAGCGGGGCTATTTGCCCAGGCGCCCACACTGCTGTATTATCCGTGCAGCCAGCCAAACAGGGTAACCCTATCTGGCGGGGGGAGCAGCCGGCCCAGCCCAGCCAGCAGCCGCGCTGGTCCAGGTTGGGTCCAGGTCGGGTCCACAGCCGCGGTCCAAAATGGGTCCGACCTTGAGGGAGGCGGAAGCGCGGCACAGGGCTGCCATGCCGTCTCTCTCGCACTCGCAGGACGTTGCCTGGGGGCGAGAGAGACAGCGCCACGAAGCAAGGACTGCTCGGAATGGAAGGCGCAGTTCGCCTGTTTTTGGACCAAAGTCTTGTTTTGAACATTGTTGGCGACTCGAGGAGGTATTTGGGCTGGCGGGCCGTTGGTGCCGGAGCATGCCGGCTTATCGGGGTCCGCCAGGTCGAGCCGGGTCGAGCCAGGTGCACCACAGTGGGCCAGGAGTCCGGAGGAGGCGGCCAAAACTCTCGACGCGTTTTGAGCTCCAGAGTCTCTAAATGGGACTCGACCCGAACGTGTGTCCCCATCAATGGATTGCTCTCCGAATGAGGAATCCATTGGTGAGGTCACACGCTTGGTTCGAGTCCCATTTCGCGACTCAGGAGCACAAAACGCGTCTGGAGTTTGGGCCGCCGCCTCCGGTCCTCTGGCCCACTGTGCAGGTCGAGCCAGTGCACCACCTGTCCGGAGGCGCGGCCCGCGGTCCGCCCAGCGGGTCCGCCAGTGTCGGGGATTTGGTCGTTATCTCCCCTCCAGGCCGTCCGGCCTGGTCTGGCCGCCATGACCGTCGCTCCGTCGTTCCGTCGTTTCGTCTCGTCACGCATTCTTTTATTTTTGGCCGCGCGCTCATTCGCGAGGCAGTCTTATCTCTTATCAGATCGTTTTGTTTTTGTTCCGGGGTTCCGGGCCGCGCGGCTGCCACCGCCTGCTACCGCCGGCCGAGACCCTGGCTGCCCCATGGGCCGGGCCGCCGGGCCGCGCCAATTTTCGCGGAGAAAATGGCCCTTTTCGCAATTTTTTGGCGGTCAGGAAGCGTCTTTTATTGACGGAATCAAAGTCCACTTTCGGTAGAGAAAGTCTGTTTCCCGCCAGTTTCCCGCGCAAAAATTACCCTCAAAAAGCCCGTTTACATTTTTTTCCCCGCGCGAGATCTTTGGAAAAATTGTGATAGCACCGTTGTTCTGACGGGCGTCTGAATTTTTGACCAGCACACTTTCGGGTCGCTTTGACGGGGCCTTCCGGCCGCATGCACGCCCTGCACCTGCCAATAGCGCGCGACCAGTGTAGTGGCCGAACACGAACGCTGCTGCATTATTGGCACGGCACTGCCAGTGACGTGGCCGTTGACGAGTCAATGACGTGTCAGTGACGCTGCCAGTCACACAGTGTGCCACACAGCGCGCCACACAGCGCGTCGCGCCGTGTCACCGGCACGTCGGCAAACATCGCGCGTGGGTCGCGGGCCGCCCCCGCCACCCCCCGCGCCGCCCCCGCCGCCCCCAGCCACCCCCAGCCACCCCCTCGAAGGCCCCGTGCGCTTTAACGCAGCCAGAGTTTTGGGGGTATAACAAGGATGCTGAGGCAAACAGACTTCTGTGTGTGTGTGTTTGCGTGCCCCTATGTTTGTGTGCGAGTGTCTGCGGGCGTGCGTTCACGCGCGTGAGTGTGTGCGTGTGTGTGTGTGTGCGTGTGTGTGCGTGTGTGTATTCTCTTGGGTCGCGGCGATCCCTCACCCCGCCTCGCCTCCCTTCATAACGGTTCGTGGCCGAAATTGGGTTGTAAGCGGCATGTCCCCGCACACATCGGGGCAAAATAATAATGCTGCTTTTCAAACCAGCAGCGCGCGCGCGATGCGCATGCTACTCCCCCGCTTGTGAGTGATAAAAAAAGAGTAAATTGAATTGACCGAAATTATGTATTCTTCAGTATAATATTAAAAATTTGTCAACAACAAAAACAAAAAGTCAAAAAAACGTGCAAAAACGCTGCAGCAGCCATTGCACGGTGGGCCAGTAGACCAGGCCGTCGGTCAAAACTCTAGACGCGTTTTGAGCTCCAGAGTCGCTAGTTGGGACTCGAACCGAACGTGTGACCCCACCAATGGATTCCTCGTCCGGAGAGCAATCCATTGGTGGGGTCACACGTTCGGTTCGAGTCCCATTTAGCGACTCTGGAGCTCAAAACGCGTCTTGAGTTTCGGCGAGTGCCTCCACTGGAGTCCTGGAGTGCGTTGTCCAGCCGGAAAGGCGCCCCGCTCCAGGCGCTCCAGGCGCTCCAGGCGCCATGTCCTGTCATGGGAGACTTGCCACCGACAAAGGCCACGCCAGGCAACGCGCTCCGGGACGACGGGGACGGTGTTTTCTCGGTGTAGCAGCGCACAGCGACGCAGCCCGCATATCGGCCGGTGCGGCCGGACTTTGAATTGGTCCACGAGTTTGTCGCGTTTTTCTGTTCCTCGGCGAGGAGGTGGCCTACTGTCAGGCGCGGATGATGAACCTCTGGGCTCATGTGTCAGTTCGTGTGTGTGTGTGTGTGCGTGCGTGCGCCGCAGCCTTTCTCCCCGAAGCGTGTCGTCTGCAACATTGGATGAGTCAAGTCGCCGCGTTTCAGGAAAAGACGCATTGCGGCGCTTACACTGCACTTCCCAGTAAAGCCCGGAGAGAGGCTCGCACCTGTCTCGGTGCGCCCAGTGGCGTGGCCAGGCCAGGCCGTGCAGGCCATGCGGGTGGAGGGACGCGAGGGAGCGTAAAGGACGTGGAATGTGGGTCGCCGTGCGTTGCAGCCAGTGCATCCAGTCCACAAATTTTGAAGAGAGACAGAGGGGGTGAAGCCATGCTTTTTACCTACCTTGACGCGTAGCCACTTGCCTACCTGTCGTACGCAGTTGCTTACGTACAAAGTTGCTGGGACTTGGTCCGTTCCGACGATTCGCGGGCGGCGGCATCATCGCTAGCCTTGCTGGCATGGCCCGGACGGACTGCGTTCGGAAACTCGTCTTTTCGCTCTCCGAACGCGCCCCGCTGGCATCCCGTCCGTCAGGTTCGTCAAATCCGCCTTCATTTGGTCTGGCCCGCCTGTCTCTCTCGCACCCCGACGGAGAGGGGGAGAGAGAGAGAGAGAGAGAGAGAGAGAGAGAGAGAGAGAGAGAGAGAGAGAGAGAGAGAGAGAGAGAGAGAGAGAGCGTCGACAGCGCAGGCACGGCTACTGGTGTTGCCTCACTGCCGTCCGGACGGTCCGGACTCCAGGCGCCTGCAGCCTCCAGCCTCCAGGACTGGACTGGGCGGACAGGGGATTGGCTGGATTGGCACCGGGAGCACCGTGAGCAGGAAGGCTGCAGCAGACCGAGAGTCGTTCTCGTCGCTCTGTCTCTCTCGCACTCGTGGGGCGCGCCGTACAGGTGCGAGGGAGACAGAGCGACGAGTCTGCAGGCAGGTTCGCACCTCGTAGCGACGGCTCGGGTCAATCCCAAGGGGCAGGCACTGGAATAAAATGGGTATACAGTACACTGGAGCCAGCGGAGCCAGCACACTCGAAGCTGCTTCATGAGTTCATGTAATACAAGGCTGTCTACCAGTGTCCGTGCAGGCATGCTGTACCAATCCAGTGTGCTGCGTACCCTCGAGTAGAACTGGCTCTACTTTCGTGAGTTCGTCCAAGCTCACGATGCATGCAGGGTGGTGGTGATGCTTTGTTCTGGAAAGTTGAAAAATTTGGATTTGGCCGCAGCATACCTATTGATGAAACAAAGCATCCGTTTTCTCTGTCTGTCTGTCTGTCTGTCTGTCTGTCTGTCTGTCTGTCCGTCCGTCCGTCCGTCCGCCTGTCAGTGGCCGCCTCGCCCTTTGCCGTCATGTCTTTACCTCGAAGTCCAGACCGTCCAGACGACGTTATCGAGACATCGGTGTTCACGTCGAGGGGCGGGGCAGGCAGTGGCATTGCCTAGCTACTGGGCCCGGACGTGCGTCTGTCAGAGCGGAGCCGAGTCGAGCAAGCCCCTGCACAGTGGAGGCGGTCCAAAATCCCGGACGCGTTTTGAGCCCCAGAGTCGCTAAATGGGACTCGAACCGACCGTGTGACCCCACCAATGGATTGCTCTCCGAACGAGGAGTCCATTGGTGGGGTCACACGCTCGGTTCGAGTCCCATTCACCGACTCTGGAGCTCAAAACGCGTGCGGGATTTTGGCCGCCTCCACCGGTCACCCGACCACAGCCAGTAGAGAGCCGGGATCGATTCCCGCTCGAAGCGTGAAAAACGAGGCCGTTTTCGAAATCCGTTTGTTTGGCGCGCATGGTTTTCATTCGTCGGCGTTTGACTGATGGTCGCCTTCCGGTCGCGCGGCCACCTTGGCAGTGTGCGAGGCGCCCCCCTCCCCCCCCCTCCCGGCCTGGCGTAATGATTTGTCTGGTGCGACACGTTAGGCCCCTCGATCGCCTCGCCGATAGGCCGGCCCCATCAATATCCCCAGTGCGCTTCGTCGCTCTGTCTCCCTCGCACCCCCTGTGGGACGCCCTGAGAGAGAGAGAGAGAGAGAGAGAGAGAGAGAGAGAGAGAGAGAGAGAGAGAGAGAGAGAGAGCGTCAGGAGATGCACCCCTGGTACCCTCCTGGTAATGGAGCAGTGATGGGCAGCGTCACCGAATGTCGCCCTCATTAGGCCTTGGGGCGCGTGCGGACCTTGTTGTTGTTCTTGTTGTTGTTGTTGTTGCCGCCGCGTCGTTTCGGCCCTAATGGCCCGCCCCATCAATTTGTCCCATATTTTGACTCCCCTTTTATTTCACTACCTTCCCTTGTTGCTGCTGATTGGTTTCGCTCCTAGACGCGCCGCATCGCGGCGGTGGCATCTGGGCAACGACCCTCGACGATTTCCCCCCCCCCCCTTTTTTCTCTGTTTGCTCGTTAGGAAAGAAACACGGGTTTCCGAATTAGGAAAGCAGAGATTACACTGTGGCGGCTTGAAGCGCTTGGAGTTCCCACGCGGAAGCATTGATTTCGGATCTAACTTCTCGGTGTTGTTCGAAAAGGTGCTTGAAAGGGGTTTTCGGCGAACCTTGTGAGGCTGAATGACAAAAGAAAAATGACTTCTTAGATTTAAAAAAATAGCCTTTTTTTTTAAAAGAAAATGTTTCTTTATCCAAACTTTTTTTCTTGTATGCAGAAAAATTTTCTTGTGTTAAACTTTTTTTTTTACAACAAGCAAGAAAATGAAAAATGAGGAAATGAGGGCTTGCCAGTGTCTAACGTGCGTAGTGCTGGGTGCTGCAGGACGGCCGCAAGATGGGCTACGGCTCGATGCAAGGCATCCCCATGGTGGCCAGCTCGCCGGTGCGGCACGAGTCCCCGCTCGGCATGAACCCCATCGAGGTGCAGTCCTACCAACCGCCCTGGAAGGCGCTGTCGGACTTCGCGCTGCACACGGACCTGGAGCGGCTGGACCCCACCACGCCGCCCTTCCAGCACCTCGTCAACCAGGTGAGCCACTTTCCAGGACACCGGCGCAGGCGGCCGAAACTCTAGACGCGTTTTGAGCTCCAGAGTCGCCAAATGGGACTCGAACCGAACGTGTGACCCCACCAATGGATTCCTCGTCCGGAGAGCAATCCATTGGTGGGGTCACACGTTCGATTCGAGTCCCATTTAGCGACGCTGGAGCTCAAAACGCGTCCGGGATTTTGACCGCCCCCACCGGCCTTCTGGCCCACTGTCACGGGTTCTTCCACCCCCACTGCATAGGGCGGCCTGCGACTTGAGTCGCGACCGCAGCGCGCACACCCATGCCCCTGTGCCCCACACTGTCACTCACACACACGTGCGCACACACCCCTTTGGCCCACCCCGACATATGATCCATCCCGGCCATCCGCGAGACCCACCGGGACTTCTGCCCCTCCCCCTCCCCGTCACCCAGACCAAAACAAACACACGGCTAAACAAACTCAGCATGGGCGCGGTGCGGGGAGGTGCGGGGAGGTAGCCCCCACGAGGGGGAAAGGGAGCGAAAGAGAGAAAGAATCTGCAGAACACAGCCCTAACTCAATAATTCACCATTTATATCTGATTCACAGAGGGGAGGAGAGCTTCTTACCGCGCTAACTAGAACACGGTCCGCGCTGTCCCCTGCATATTTCAGGGGCCAGTCTCCTCGGCTCGGCTCGGCTCGGCTGGCTGCATTGCCGTTCGTGCTTTGTCGAACACGGGACAGACGTCGCGGCGTCGCAGACAGACGACGGAAAAGCGAGGAGGCCCCCGCACAGTGGACCAGAAGACCGGTGGAGGCGGCCAAAACTCCAGACGCGTTTTGAGCTCCAGATTCGCTAAACGGGGCTCGAACCGAACGTGTGACCCCACCAATGGATCGCTCTCCGAACGAGGAATTCATTGGTGGGGTCACACGTTTCCCCAGCGCGTTCGCTCGGCCTTCCCCCTCCCCCTTTCATTCGAAAATGTGATTTTCCGAGGAAAGCGAGGTGGCCGCGCCGCCGGAGCAAAGTAGTACCCCAATCGCACATCGCGGCATTTTAACAGCGTTTGGAAGAGCGCCCGGAAAACTTTGGACCTGCGAAGGCAGTTTTCCGGCTTCCCGAATCGAATTTCCCGGTGGAAATCAAACGAATCAGGGGCGGCAGGCAGCCAGACCAGCAGGCAGCCAGGCAGGCAGCCAGGCAGGCAGGCCCATCTCTCCATTAGAGAATGACGGACAGTCTTCTTCCCTTTGGCTCGTCTCGATAACCCCTTTTTCTTTTCGTTTTTTCTTTCTTCTCTTTTTTTTTGCTTTTCTTTTTCTTCCGTCGGCCCGGGCCGTCCAATGAGTGACGGCCTTTCACGACGGGAACGAATGGGAGGCCGGCGAGGTTAGGTTAGGCGGACAAACTCGCGCCAGAATTTCTTAGTTACTTTTTGATTTGTGCTGGGCGTTTTCAAAAAATTGTTTCAGTTGTTTTCTCTTTTTTGTTGGCCTTTTTTTTCTGTGTGTGTGGAGGTAACCTCGCTGTCAATACTTCCCCCCCCCCTTTTCCCCTTTTCGGCGGCGCGTCGCGAGACTGAACTCGAGGCTGTGTGCTCTGCTCGCCACACAAAAGCCCGACGAGGCTAGCAGCTCTAGGCCTCCGTGCCGCGGAGCCTGGCGCACAGTGGGCCAGACGACCGGAGGCGGACAAAACTCTGGACGCGTTTTGAGCTGCAGAGTCGCTAAATGGGACTCGAACCGAACGTGTGACCCCACCAATGGATTCCTCGATCGAAGAGCAATCCATTGGTGGGGTACTCGTTCGGTTCGAGTCCCATTTAGCGACTCTGGAGCTCAAAACGCGTCTGGAGTTTTGTCCGCCTCCACCGGTCTTCTGGCCCACTGCCGGAGCCGCGGTCCAAATGGCCGCTCTGCGCCGCCCCGCGCGTCACGCTCACGTCCCCGGCCTCTGTCTCTCTCGCACTCATGCAGCTCGCCGGCACCGGCCGGCACTCCCCAGGAGTGCGAGAGAGACAGCAGCCGGGCCCCTTTTTCGGAACGTGAAGGCGATTCGTTTGAGGCTGTGCCGCCACTGCCGCCCGGGCCGGGAGGGCCCGCCGGCCTACCAGTACCGGTACCGGCCTACCGGGCAGGCGCGGCACGGCGCGGCAGACTCGGCGCCGCAGCGGACGGCGGAGGCGTGACCCGAATGCACCCGACGGCCAAAACTCCCGACGCGTTTTGAGCTCCAGAGTCGCTAAATGGGACTCGAACCGAACGTGTGACCCCACCAATGGATTCCTCGTTCAGAGAGCAATCCATTGGTGGGGTCACACGCTCGGTTCGAGCCCCATTCAGCGACTCCTGAACTCTTCTCCCCGCCGTGAGAGGGCGCCACTGGCGGCGCGGCGTGCGGCGGCCCGTCCACCAGGTGCAGGGCACTGGCAGGGCACTGGCAGGGAACTGGGTCGCGTCTTCCGCCGAGGGGGTGGCTGGCGCTGCCACACTGCCTGGCTGCTGGGTCTGGCCGGCTGGGTCGACCACAGGGGCGGCAAAGAAGGGGAAGGGGGAAATCACCCTCACTCTGTTTGCAATACCCGCCCAAATTAGATCGCCTCGCTGGCGTGGCGTGTTGACTGTCCGTTTTTTGCCGTTGCCGCCCTTTTTCGCGACGGACAGCCCGGCGCGGCCCGGCGACGCGCTGCGCCGCACGATTAGTCTTTCATACCGGAAACGGAACGGCACGGCCCACGCGACGGGGCGGCCGACGGACTGACGACTGACTCGCTGACACGCGACTGACACGCGACTGACGTGCAGCTGACAGGCCTCCAAGCGACCCACTTGCGCCCTGCACCGGCAGTGCTTCCGTCTCTCTCGCACTCACGGGGCGGCCCGCGTAGGTGCGAGTGAGACAGAAGTGGTGACCGCGTCGACCAGGAGGAAGTCTCGACGCCGTGGGGGCGGGGCACAGTGGATTTGCCGGAAGACCGGTGGAGGCGGACAAAACTCTAGACGCGTTTTGAGCTCCAGAGTCGCTGAATGGGACGACCCGAACGTGTGACCCCACCAATGGATTGCTCTCCGAACGAGGAATCCATTGGTGGGGTCACACGGTAGATTCGAGTCCTGTTTAGCGACTCTGGAGCTCAAAACGCATCTAGAGTTTTCTCCACCTCCGCCGATCTTCTGGCCCACTGTGCGGGGCCCTGTGACGGGGTGGTTACCTCGCTGTGACGCTGCGTGACTGTGCGGCGCGGCTGACGGGGTGGTGACGGTTTCGGACACGGCGGGGCGGGGTAGTCCGTCCTCGCGGGGTGTGTCTGTGAGAGTGAGTGTGGGTGAGGGGGATGCCCGTGTGTGCATATGCATGGGCTTGAGGGAGGGAGGGGGGGGGGAATCCGCCCTGCCAGACCTTCCAGGGTGACTGCGGGTTGCAGCCTCCCTCCATTAGGCATGAGCTGCCCCGGGCGTATAGCATCAAGCCTCGGAGTTGAATTCGTGCTTCGACGGCGCTCCATCGGTGCGCTGACACCACAACAGACGCGAGTACTTCTGGCCAGAAGGACACTCGGGATTTTGAGCGCCTCCACTGGTCTTCTTGCCCACTGCGCGGTGTCGCGGTCACGCAGTGGGTCTTGCAGTGAGTCACGCGGCGCGCGGGGCAGCCAACACCTGGGCTTGGGCGTGGCACCGCGGGGCGGGGCGGGGCGGGGCGGGGCGGCCGTCTGGCGGCGTCTGGCGCGTGTGCCTTTTTTCCACCAGCCACCCTCGCCACGCTCACCTCGCTCTGCCCCCCTCGCACCCTGGCTGCGAGTGCGAGAGAGACGGGCCGCACGCGCGATGCATTATCGTATTCTGTTTCGGTTAATTGTTGGCCAGTAGCTCTGTCTCTCTCGCGCCGCCGCGGCCCGCGGGGCGTGGTGGGGCGCCCCACGAGTGCGGGAGAGACAGAGCTAGGCCTGCAGACAGATGGCGCGGCAGCGCGGCAGCACGCGGTGTAGGGATGGATGAGTCGACCGAGGGTGGAGGTCGGGGTTCAAGCCGGGATGGATTTTCTCGCAGGAAGGCAGCCAGCACCAGGCCGCCCTCGGGCAGGTGGTCCTCTACGCCTTCTCCCCTCTCACTCGCACGGCGGTGCGCCTCGCGAGCAGGATTTTTGGGAGTTTTTCGTTCCGTGCTACGTTGTTTGTGGACGGCCATCACTGGCGACGGTGATGGCGTCTGGCGCGGCTCGGCGCCCTTAGGCCCCTGCGGCCCAGACGGCCTCGGAGCCAGTCCTGCGGAGCCCCGTCCGGCCGGCCGCTCTCCAGACCGCCTTATCACTGTTCAAGTGGCTCTGGTCCCGCCGGTCGCGCCGGTCGCCGCGCTGGAGCCAAGAGAGCCAGGCAGGCAGGCCTGGCTAAGTCAGGCCTGGCGCAGCCACACTCCAGGCTCGCTGGCTCGCTGGCAGAGGTAGAGGCGCCTGGAGCCTGCGCTGGAGAAGTTGGAACGCCGCCAGGACGGGTCCCCCACCCACCCCCCACCCGGCCGCTCCGCCGCTCTCCCGCCCCCTCGGACGTCGCCGCCGCTCGAATTTAACATGACGCCGGCCAGGCCGAGGGCGAGGCCGAGGGCGCACAGTGGGCCGGAAGACCGGTGGAGGCGGCCAAAATCCCAGACGCGTTTTGAGCGCCAGAGTCGCTAAGCAGGACTCGAACCGAACGTGTGACCCCACCAATGGATTGCTCGTTCAGAGAGCAATCCATTGGTGGGGTCACACGTTCGGTTCGAATCCCATGAAGCGACTCTGGAGCTCAAAACGCGTCTCGAATTTTGGCCGCGTCTTCCAAATGAGGCCCTACTCTCAGAGTGATCCGTTTTTCCTTGGCCGTGCGGCGGGTGCGGCGGGGCGGCGCGACGGGGCTGCCGCAAAGGCGGCCGTGTCTGTGTGTCCACGCCGCCTGGCTGCCCGCCGCACCGCCGCCCCGCCGTCCGCGAACGCATGTCGTCGACCGCACACGATGCGCGCACACTCACACACACACAGACACACACACACTCGCCGTCTGCCCTTCCCAGGCCGCGGAGGCCGCGCTGGAGTCAGGAGGCGGCCGGTCAACGAATTGGTTTAACTCGGCGACTACTAGAGGCTGCATGCATGCTGCCCTCCCCCCCCCTCATTCCCCGCGGGTTTAGCCGCCGCCGCGCCGCCCTTGTTGTTTTATGGAAGCAACTGATAAGCTTGGCGCCTCCGAACGTCTCACCTGTCTGTGCCTTGTGTCGGCCGGCCCCGTCTGTCTGTCTGTCTGCCTGCCTGTCTGTCTGTCTGTCTGTCTGTCTGTCTGTCTGTCTGCCTGTCTGTCTGTCTGTCTGTCTGTCTGTCTGTCTGTCTGTCTGTCTGTCTGTCCGTCCGTTGTGCCCTGCTGGCCGGGGTACCGCCGCGCCGGCGTCGCCTTTGCGTCCCGCTTGGCTTCCAGTCCTTCCAGTGCACTACCAGCCTTTTCCCGCGCTTTTCCCTTTCGGGCCGAGGACCCCGAGGACCGGGGAATGACCTGCCAGCGCCTGCCAGACCGACGGCCGTTTTACAGTGCAGACGCCGACACGACTTTGCCGCGACAATACGTCTTGAAAAATTTTGAAAACAAGCCCAACCTACTACGTAGCGAAAAATCGAAAATTGGACTGCAACTCTTTTTTTGCAGCGATTGCTCGGCGGCAAGGTGCGCACACTCACACACACGCACAGTGTGTCGCATGTCGCCGTGTACCGTGACGCGCACGTGCGCGCGGCACCACGCACAAACACACGCACACACTCTCACACACGCACGCACGCTGAGGGTCTTAAGAGTCGAATAAAAAGACTAAAAGAAAAGAGGCGGGGTGGAGGGGGAGGGGGTTGGGGAGTAACGGCCGTAAAAGAGCAAAAGAGGGAGCGGTGCGTGGCGGGCAGGGCCGGGCAGGGCAGGGCAGGCCGCGGCATGGGCGGTATGGCAGCCTTCGCGAGATTCCCCCGGAGGGAAGGCGCCGAGAAGCCCTCTTATCTTTATGGCGCCCACCTCCTACCCCACCTCGCCCCACCTCGCCCCACCCCCACCCGGGCCATTCCACCGGCAAACCGCCCCGCCGCCCGCCGCCCCGCCCCGCAAGGCGTCCCGCCGCAACCCCACCGCGCCCCGCCGCCACACCCTCGCTGGTACAGTACGGAGTACGCCCTGGTGGGCGCCCGCCTCGCCCCCCGCCCCGCCCCGCCCCGCCCCGCCGCCCCAAGCCACGCCCGAGCCGCCCCAGCCCCGCGCCCCAGCCCGCGCACCGCCCGCACCCACGAGTACGTGCTCCACTCCACGCCACACGCGCTAACGCCCGGTCTGTTCTCCTTGTTGCAGATGCACGGCTACGACGTGCACGGAGGGCCCCCTGTCCACGGCCCCCCGCTGGGCCACGCCCCCGTCCCCGGGCCCCCGCCGGGGGACTGCCGGCCGCACCCCCTGGGGGGCCCGGGGCCGCACGGGCCGCTGTCCGCGGACATGGCGCACCCCGACTCGACGGACTCGTACGTCACCTACCTGGAGAGCGACGACTCGCTGGGGCAGCACGAGGCCGCCAGTCCATAACAGGTAAGCCTCGGGCCTAACCTAACCTAACCTAACCTACCTGGAGAGCGACGACTCGCTGGGGCAGCACGAGGCCGCCAGTCCATAACAGGTAAGCCTCGGGCCTAACCTAACCTAACCTAACCTACCTGGAGAGCGACGACTCGCTGGGGCAGCACGAGGCCGCCAGTCCATAACAGGTAAGCCTCGGGCCTAACCTAACCTAACCTACCTGGAGAGCGACGACTCGCTGGGGCAGCACGAGGCCGCCAGTCCATAACAGGTAAGCCTCGGGCCTAACCTAACCTAACCTAACCTACCTGGAGAGCGACGACTCGCTGGGGCAGCACGAGGCCGCCAGTCCATAACAGGTAAGCCTCGGGCCTAACCTAACCTAACCTCGGACCTCGCACAAGTTGGCTCGCGCAGCAGCCAGGCGCTGCAGGGAAAGCCCTGCGGCTCGCCAGAAAAGGCTAGCTGAAACACCTCTCGGTTCTACCATCTTGAATAATTGTGTGGTTTTCCACGTGTAACGTTTGTGCTTTCGTGTTGCAGGCTGTCGAGGATAAGGAGATGCCATGCTGCCCTGGACGACCATCCACAGCAGAAGCAGTTTCGGAAGATGTTAATTTATTATTATTATTTGAGAGAAAAAATGTGTGTAATTTTAAATTGGGAATAGAGATATTCTGAGTGATGTATAATTTATAGCAAATTCTTTCAGTTGAAGAAACAGATAGTGATTCAGCTCTGAAGAGTAGTGTGAACCAGTTTAAAAGTTGCTAAAATATTTGTTGGATTGATACTTGTTTAAAGAGTTGATTTCACATGTCATCATCATACCTTTGACCAAAAATTGCGGCGATGACATTTTGTTTCTCTGAAAGGAAAATTTCTGTGATGCCTTGAATGTAAAATGTGAAGAAGTTTATTTGTTAGTCTTTACTTGTACAGGGGATCTCGTCCCGTGAACCTAATTAGTTAGGAGTGTGTAGCCTCTGCAGTTTGGCTGGTGATGTTTCTGAAGGCTCCCTTGTTTGTTTCTTTGTTTGTTGGTTTGTTTGTTTCCTTTTTGTTGTTCAAAATTATTGTTTCACTTGTCTTACAACGTGGAGTACCTTGGTCTATCAATTTTGGGCAAGGCCCACCCGTTTTGACAAACCCTGTTGAAAGCAATGCTAGCTACATGTATTACCCCTTTGAAAGTTGCTCCATGCTTGGCGGCTTGGCTAGTGTTGAAATTGGAAATGTTTTGTGCTACGTGATACAGTCTGCTGTCCTATCAAGTAGAGAGGGGCTATGAGGCCTGATGAAGACACCTCAGTGCAAATGTTTGCCTGTCATCAATATCATGTATGACCATTCTTACTGGTGCTTGTTTCAAATGCTGCTCTGTTGTTGGGATTTTATAGCAGTCTATTTTGCACATCCAATTCCACATCTCCAGGGAAAATGAACCTAAGTCATGTGAGACAAATGGGCTGTTAAGACTATATCAGAAACTTTCAACAGCTATTAGGGGGAAGCATAGAAACTCATGTAAATATGTAAAGATGTACAAGCAGGTGATTACGAGTGATGAAAAATTCTTTGAGTTGTTGATCACTCTTTCATTTTTGTTGTTTTTGTTGCTCTCTATTCTATGCGGACTTTGTAGTGTTGGAGTTACTGCAATTTGTTACCACAGTTATGTCATTTCTCCTTTTTTACCCTATTGTCTTAACACATCACGAGTTATGGCATGACCCTTAATAAATGTTGCAGAAATTTAATCATTGGTTGTTTTTATTCCTACCCTAAGTTACATGCAAAGACAATTTAGAAAAAAAAGTGAATTTCCGTCGGGAGACTATAGGCAACCCATCGAACAGAGTGGCACGGTGGGTTGCCTGCCCGTTAGGGATCCTTTTCTGTCATCCCAATTCATTTAAGAAGTGCATACATCTTAGAGTGGCACCTTTTCGAAATTCCTAGCTTGCACTAACTATGGGTATCCTAAATAGGACCCTCAAACTTCCCCGACCTAAAGAAAAGGGGGATCGTCAAAGCCAAGAGAGCAAAACACTAGTTCGGGAGGTGGCCACCAGAGGCAGCACCTCCCGGCGACGGCATGTCTGCCAGGGGCCATTGGGCACCGGGACTCAGACCATTAGCAACCATTTTCGTCGAAAAAAGGCTAAGGCTAATACATCATGCTTTTTTCACGGTTTGGGCAAAAATTTTAAAATACTCCAAATTCGAGTATATTGGGCTGGAGCACTCCCTGAGCACTCCTGACACTATTTTCAGGGCCATCACGGCCCTAAACAGTCTTTTCTGGGCGAAAAACTATTTGTACCTATGCCGGGTAGGTAGGCAACACATATATAGTACGGCACAACGTAAGAGTTGGATCGCCGCCGAGGTAGGCAACCCATCGTCGCGTGAGTACGTTGGGTTGCCTACCTCATCGGCGGTTGTCAGACTCTTACGTTATGCCGAGTTTCTCATATACGACTGCAGAATAGCCTCGTAGCATGGAGCACTCGGTAGTTGTCGGATGGGATGCCTACCTACCAGGCGGCTAAACGTTATCTAACGAGTGCGGAAGGCTTGGAGGCTAGTTTAACGCCGTCGGTATGAGAAGTTCACGTGGCAAAAGATTTTGCCACTTGCTCCTGCTAGCTACTATGGTGGGTGAGGGAAATGTAAACATTGGCAGACGAACAGAGATCAAAGTACAGCTCTTAAAACAAGAAACTTATTTTGCCCAACCTGAAATTTATGAAATCATCGCTGATAATTCCCGATAACTGCTTTAACTTGGGTAGCCAACCTTTGCGGTTTCGCCCAGGTTTGTTATCTGTCAAAACTTTTATGCTTTAATTTTGTGTCTTATCTTTTGAATGGCTCATAGTCCTCAATGTCTATTTAATTCCTTAGAAGTTGAGGATATCCATGCATTTGTTAAATTTCCCTTCCAGCATGTCTGCCAATAAGAACACTGTCGTTGTAACTGGTTTTGGACCTTTCGGACAGTACAAAGTCAATGCTAGCTGGGAAGCTGTCAAGTTAATTCCGAGTCTCTTGGACGAGACAGACATCAATCTCATTATCGAGGAAATACCAGTTGAATATGAAGAAACGTGGACCAAAATCAGTCAACTTCAAAAAGAACACACACCAATCGTAAGTGCTTTACCGTTTTTGTACTTTGAAGTTTATTTTTTTGCAAATATTCATTCTTAATGCACATTATCCTTATCTTGTAATTCAATTTTTTAGTTGATGATTCACGTCGGGGTATCTCACAAGGCAAAAACGCTGACTTTGGAAACCTGTGCTTCTAAGAATGGATACAGTAAGCCTGATGTAAAAGGGAACATGCTACCTGAACAGGAATGTTGTATTGGGAGTGAGCAACGTGTTTTCACAAAACTTGCAGTAGAAAGGCTTGCTGAGGACCTGAACAATTTAAGACTTGGAGTAAATTTTTGCACATCCAATGATGCTGGTTTGTAAGTAATCTTTGTTAATTTTTTAGTCATAAACTTTTTCTATTGGCTATCACACTTGTTTACCTTCCCTTTTGGTGTTTATTTTTTAGGTACCTCTGTGAATTTTCTTACTACACATCATTGTGTGTGAATGGGCAAAGCAGTTTATTTGTTCATGTCCCAGACATTGGCAAGCCTTATTTTCCTGAACAAACCGCCCAAGGTATTTGTGAAATTATTCGCCTCGCTGTTGCCCAGATTAATGAAAACAACTGTGATAATTGTAAAGATGTCATTAACAATATTATTACATGATCATTCTGCTACTTGTAAGTGTTCTGTTTTAGTTGGTACATACCTGAGGCATTAGTTATTCTTCAAGGACCACTTTTCAAAAAATTTTGAAACAGATTTTATCGCATTGTAGAGGTTTTACTGAGACTGCAGCAGGTGGTTCCACAACTGCCCAACAGATTGCAAGTGCCAGCCTGCTGAAAGTACTTGAGCTGAATCACATACCATACTTTCAATCTGTTGCTAGATTTTGGAGCCTCCTCTCCATGAAGGCAGGCTTGAATGTACAGCATCTGGTTTCCAAGCTTTCTCAACAATGTTAACAATTTTTTTTAAATAAAAAAGGATTTTTATGAATATTTTACAACAAATTTATGTATGTTTATTAATTCATATATATATTTTCAAGCTTTACATACACATACAAAACATTCCACAGACAGAGCACATTAACAGAAATCAAACTGTCAAAAAATGCTTTTATATTTGACATGGTATATCACAAAGCGCCAATGCATCACATGTGCCTCTATAAATCTAAATGTGTTGATAAAAATCGCATTTGTGAGGTGTGCTAAGCAATTAATTAGTTATAGAAAATTTTTTTCTCAGAATGGCTGCATGTCCAGAGAAGTTCAGCACCAGTATCAAATAATCTCTGTAGTTATATCCTTAAGTATTCCATTTTCCCTACAAAGGAAACCAAAACATCTGTATGAGCAAGACAAAAATAAATGTATTGCTAAAACAGAAACTCAATAAAATCCAACACAGATCATGTAGATGTTCATGATGGGCATGGTACTGCATAATAACTGGGCAAATTACTCTCTTTTGACAATCTTACATTTGTCAAAGATAAGGGCAAATCAGACAAAGTACCAGGAGCAAGAGCCTGTCCTGTGAATGAGCTTTAATAACATGCGAAATCTTACCTCGGTATCAACCAATGAAATTCATAACAACCAGATGCAGAATAACATGGGCAAAAATGAAGTCTGCAAAAGCTCTCTCTGGGCTCACGCTGTAGAACTGATTTTTGTTTTCAGGATTGACTTGAAGTCTGAGACACACTGTTAAACAAAAAACAAGAGTATCATACATTATGTCGAGCAGAGAGAGGTTAAAACATTAGACTTGACTGAAGCAAACTGAGCTAGAAGAACGGTTTCAGACTGTAAAACCACGCATTGAATTTTAAAAGCAAGTTACCTCCGAGCACGAAGCAGCTCACTGTTGATATGAAACCACTCAAGAAAGAATTAAATGGAAAAGTTCCAACTAAACAGCAGTAGACAAACTGAATGATCCCCGTGAGGAGTACATAAAGCAAATAGGCGTCGATTATTTTCAACTTCTTAGATGTGTGGCCAGTGTACTCATTATAGAACTTGGTCAATACAGAATTTAAATTAGCCATCGTTATCTGTAGTCTAAAACTGCTTTAGAACTCAATTTAAGATCTTTTCACGAGAATAACACTGTGTTTGCCGGCTGCTCTGCGTGGCACGGACGAAAACTGACAACCTGACAGACAAATGACAGCTCCACATCACCAACATGGTTCTCGTCAGTAATTTCAATTTTACGTCAACTTACAGTCCAGTTGCACATCTCCTTATTGTCTCATCTAGTTAGTTTTCAAATTCCCTTTTAAATGTCTTCTTATTTTCTTTGGCTGATTTAAATTCAAACTCACCCCATGCACGTCCGAGATTTTGTGCGCGACTGTTGGCTAAACCTACCCTCCGTCGATCGTGTTTTGTTGAAGAAGAAAAGAAGAAGCTCTCGGCCAATAAGAGGGCGAGTTGACAAGCTCCTTTTAAATTTTGGTGTAACGACTTCGGGAACGGGACCGGTTCACGTTGAGACTGCCTGAGAAGCGAACGGGGATCAACAAGCTATCCTTCGCGAATTTCAATCAATTTACCGCGCCCCTTCAAGCCCCAAAATGTCTTGGCACACTCGGGTAACGCAGGTACGTTCCGATTCGGTCGTTTGCACTCCGGGTGGCGATGACCCTCCAAGTCTCGACTGTGCCTCAGCGCGCCACATTTGGCTCCTGTCGTGTTTTTGCTGTGGGTTTTAGCTTTCACGTCCAAGTTTTGCTGCTGGCTACTCTTTGTTTGTGCGCCGACACTGCAATTTGTCTTTGGCGGTGTGGTGGCCTCCCTCGCGCGGAGTCTCTGCCAGCCCTCACGTCATCTTCATTTTCGTCTTGTTTCCATTTTTTTCGCTCGCTTGGCGTTTTCCTTAACATAATCTTCTGTTTCGGAGGGCAAAATTATTCAGCTGCCATCTCGAATTTTTCTATTTTCCGCTGTCCCGGCATGATGCCTGAGTCACTAGTATGCTCAGCTGATTTGTCAACAATGGAGTCAGTGACTCCTAGGCCACTTGCTTCTGTCGGGTTCAACCTATTTCACTTTGTGTTTTTGCTGTTTTCAGGTGAACGGTCAGTCCGAAAACCTCAATGGTATCAGGGTTAAGAAGGCTGTCACGTCAACAACTACCCTTGGTGTCAAGCGCTCGGCTTTGGGGGAAATTGGTAATAAAGTAGTTGGGCGCTCCAATTCTGTGGCTACTTTGAAGCCTGGTGCCCTCCCAGGGCAAGGGTAAGTGTTAATTTCATACTCAATTCACTTCTCGTGCTTATAAAATTAATTTCCCTTGATGTCTCTGTTTGTGTAGGGAATTTGTCAAACCTATTCAGAGATCCAACTCAACTCGTAGTATTATAAATGTAAAGCCTCCCAAAGATTTTGTGAGACCGCTGCCCAGACCTAACATAACATCAAGAGTCAAGCGCACAGTCAGTAACACCTCAGTGGCATCGGTTGTACTGCCTGCCCCTCAATCCCAACCGTCTGTCAAAGGTAAGCGGCCACAAGCTTGTTTTTGCCTGGAGTAAGTGCCTGTTAGACTGACATTACCTGGATTCTGTTTGCAGAGGAAGATGCTGCAGTGCAGCGTGAAGATTTCATTGAGGATGTTGACAAAGCAGATGAAAACAACCCATTGTTAGTTGCTGACTACGTATTCGAAATCTATGAGTACCTGTACTCCCTAGAGGTAACTTCTTCCCCTTCTTTGTATATTTTTCTTGCTCTTAGATATGTCACTTACATTTTTTTCCTGTGTCTGTAGGAGAAGTATCCTATCAAAAAAGGCTTCTTGCACGAACAAAGTATTTCACCTCGAATGCGAGCTGTATTGGTTGATTGGCTTGTAGATGTCCAATTGCAATATCACTTGTTACAAGAGACACTTTACCTTGCTGTTCAAATACTTGATAGGTATCTTCAGGTGAGTTTTATACAATTTATTGTCCATTATTCCTGTCCTGTTTCACCTAATTTTCAACTCCTTTTTTGAATTTTAGGCCGTCCCAACTGTTGGCAAAAGGTACTTGCAGTTAGTTGGAGTAGCTGCCATGTATGTGGCTTGCAAGTATGAGGAAGTGTATATGCCTGACATTGGTGACTTTGTTTTTATAACCGACAATGCTTACGACAAGCAACAACTTCTTTCCATGGAGGTTCAGATTGTAAAGACTTTGGAATTTCAATTCAGTCGTCCTATTTCTCTTACCTTCCTTCGCCGGTTTAGCAAAGTTGTAGAGGTATACATCTTTCAAGATAATATTGATTGTTTTACCTTGCAGCAAACCTTACGAATTGCATTGCTTCTCTGCTGCAGGCCAACCCCATTCATCACTGCTTTTCCAAGTTCTTCCTTGAACTTGCCATGATGGAGTATTCTCTCTGCCACGTTCGGCCCTCTCTTATTGCTGCTGCTGCCCTCTACATTTCTCTGTGGTAGGATTTTTGAAAATTTGCTGCCTTTTCTTTCTTTGCCTCGCGACTTCTACTACTACTTTTTCTCCTTGCATTGCAGCATTTGTGAGTTGAACAAAAAGACTGGCCCGCAGAATTGGGATGCCAAGATGGTACACTACTCCACCTACAAGTTGCCACAGGTGGAAGAATGTGCAAAGGCTTTGGCTGCTGTGATTGTGCAATCCTCAACCTGGAAATATGAAGTGAGTAGCCACACGAATCTTGGAGCTGACTTTGGGCCTATAATCTAACCTTGATGTTAAAATTATCTTTTTTTCTTTCAGGCTGTTAAAAAGAAATATTCAAATTCTAAAATGATGAAGGTTGCTTTACGACAAGAGTTAACATCAGAGTGCGTGATCCGTCTTTCAGAGGGCAAGAGTCCATTCCCTTAACTCAATTGACTCATCCTCATTTGCATGTTATGTTCATGTCCGAACTGTGTGATAAATTTTATTTTAATTGTGCTCTGCACAAAGACATGCATGTTCTTCAAGATCTCGAGCAAGACTGAGGTTTTTAAGTGATAAATGATATGTTTCATTAAGTTTTAGTGTAGTGATGGTAACCGAATGTTCCACTTCAGTGCTCCATGGTTTTTTGTAATGCTTTTTAATCACATTGACAGTTATGCGTTGCCTGTTTCGTGCAGTGTCTATCTATACTGAACTTATCAACTGATTCTGGACTTAAAACTGTACTTCATATTAATATTTTTCTGCATGGTAAGATTTCAATCAGTGAACATTGTCAGCTATTAATATGTAGGTTTGTAAGAGATGTCAATTGTTTGAAGACTAGATTAAGATTGCTCAAATTTTATAAGTTCAGATCCCTTCTCCAAAAGCTACATTAGGTTTTTTTTTGTATTGATTATGGTGTGATGTCAAATAATTATGTAAATTATCCAATTACCTTGGCCTTGTAAGGTGTTTTTCTAGCTATTAAAAGCTTTTATACTAATTTTATAAATCTCCTCTGTAGTTTCTTTTTTACTGTTTTTAATTTCACCCTTGATGTAGCCTTCTTGAAGCTGTGTGATTCTGGAAGTTTGTACATAAACTGCAGGAGGGTGAGCCCAGTTCTGGCTTCCTGTGGATGAGGTGTACATATGACGCTTGTTGTTCCCCGTAATTTAGCGTAGTGATACAAATTAATGTAAATTTCTCTTGCAAACCCGCATGGACCTCATGAATGTGATTCATTGCAGTATAGTGTAATTGTGTTTGTTACAAAATAAAAAGTCTTTGACAGTGTATCTTTATTTTTCATTTGAAATTCCTTATCAAGACCTACGGTACTTTTGCAACTTTCGCCTCCAATTAGATCAGGGTAACATTATGAATTTTAAACTGAATAAAAGCAGCACTGCTTTTAGAGGATCGGCACTGAACAGTGGGCCAGAAGACCGGTGGAGGCAGTCTGAATTCTAGATGGCTGAATGTGACTCTGGGGTTCGAAACGCGTCTGGAATTAGGGCCACCTCCACCGGTCTCCTGGCCCACTGTGCACTGGAGGGAGGAGTTGGATGGTAAGGCCTGGGTCTGTCCGCCGGTGGGCCGGAGTCGACGTTACTCCGCGCGTGTGTGCAGGACGTGGTCATCTGGGCGGTCTCTTGCGCACGGAGTATCGCCAGGGTGGTTCTGTGAAAAGGCAGTACCCCGTGCGATGAGAGTCTCTCGCGCGGAGTATCGCAGGCTGCCGGCTCACTCCCCCCGCTCTCCTGAAAGCCAGTAGCCGCCCCATTCGGACAACGAGGCAAGGGGGTGTCGCGCGAGCGCGAGGACCCACTTTCCCGGTTTCCTCACCGGAAGAGGGAAAAAGGGCGGGAAACGCGTGGCGGGAAATTCGCTTTTCCTCCTGAATGTCGCGCCGCGTTCGCTGCGCGTGTTGCGCCTGAGAGCCTCGCGCTCGGCGCGGCCGCAGCGAGCGGGGCAAGCGCGCGAGCGGTGAGAAAGAGAGAGGGAAGAGCCTCCTGTGCCGCCATGCGCCGCGCCGTGCCCGCCGCGCCCCGCGCCTCGCCGCCGTGCTCCGCCGCGCCGCGCCTCACCGCGCAACGGGTACGGGACGGGCCTGGCCTACGGGCCGAGCCGCCGTGCCCGCGCCAGTCAGTCGACCGCCGCACCGTGCCGCCTCACGTCGCGTCGCCCCGTGTCCGAAGCGCCGTCGCGCCCATCCTGGCCGAGCAGGACGTGGAGGACGTGCAGGGCGTCCACCTGGCGGCCCCAGCCTCGGCCCCAGCGGCACCAGCCCGCCGGCCACCGCGGCGCGTCCTGCCCGACGCACTTGTTGACGGCGCCCCCGTCCCGTGCCGCCACCGCGGCGAAGCGGCGACGCGGCAGCCAAAAGCACAAGTGCCGCCATGTGCGTGACAGCGCGGCCGCCGCGGCTGCACTGGTAGCACCGGGCCTGGAGGTCACCGGACAGGAGCCGAGCTAATAACGCTAGTGGAGTGTGTAGTTGGCGTACGCTAGTGTGTGAGTGAGTGTGTGTGAGTGTGTTCGCGGACCAACGTGGATATAACGCATCGCCCGGATTGGCCACCTGCCTGTACCCTGCAGTTACCCGGGTAAGTCCCGGAAACGACGCACTAGCCAAACGAGCACTTGAATTAGCGGTGTGGCGGCGGCTTGCCTGTGTCCAGCGCGCCGAGGCCCCCCGGCAGGTAGGCAGCCCGTGGGGCCTCGGTGCCCGGCGGGCCTGGAACGCCAGCAGCATGCAGCAGCACTACGCCCTTTTTGCGTGAGGCCGAACGGCCGGCCGAAGGGCTCCCGTTCCTTCGGCCGTGGACGAACCGATCCAGGTTTTTGGCAGTGGCTCGGCGCTGGCCGCCCCGACTGTCTTGACCGGCCGGCCGGGCATCGCCTTGCAACTCCCTTCTTTATTGCCCCGATTATGCTCGCCAAGGACTCATTGAGATCGATTTATTAAAAATCCATGCGCAGCGCCCCGGCCCGGCCGCCCCGACTAGAAACCATTTCCAGTTTGCGCGGGAAAAGCTCCCCTAGCGGCCGGGCAGACGCCTAGACAACACCGTTAGTCAGCTTTCCAGGACACTGGAAGGACTGGAGGCACCAACGTGACACCGTTCGGCCCAGTGTCGCGTCGGGGAGCCTTCCCGGACGAGCGGAGGGACGAAAACAAAAACGCGGACCGGCCCACAGTGGGTCAGAAGAGTGGTGGAGGCGGCCGGAACTCTAGACGCGTTTCGAGCTCCAGAGTCGCTAAGAAAGACTCGAACCGAACGTGTGACCCCACCAATGGACTCCTCGTTCGGAGAGCAATCCATTGGTGGGGTCACACGTTCGGTTCGAGTCCCATTAAGCGACTCTGGAGCTTAAGACGCGTCCGGGATTTGGCCGCCTCCGACCGCCCACTGTGGGGCGTGCGGACGAGCGGGCGAGCTTGCCCCGCCAATTGGCTCAAGATTCCCGCAGCGTTTTTACCGCGGCTCTGCGCTGCCGCGTCGGCCATTTTGATTTGCTGAATGTCACCTCACCTCGCTGCCACGCTTACCACGCTTGCGACACCGCGACACCGCCCTGCCTGCTGAGAACGCGTGCCGCCGTGCCACATTTGCAACGCCACTCTGTCTCTCTCGCGCACACGGCGCTCCGTGGCGTTCCGCGGGCGGTGGGAGAGAGACAGAGCGACCGAAGCGCTGACGACTCGCGAATACTCCTCGCTGCAAGCGGGCGTATCTGCTGACGGCCTCCGCCTCCGGGGCAACGACTCCCACACTGCCAACAACAACAACAACACCAAAGGGTTGGAGCCACGGGCTACGCACCAGACACCCGGACTTCCCCCGCGCGCGTTCCAATGCCATGCCGCCGGTGGTCAGCTGCCGTCGTCGCTCTGTCTCTCTCGCACTCGCAGGGCGTCCCGAAGGAGTGCGAGAGAGACTGCGCCCAGACTGCTCCGGACCGCCACAATGCACGGCGTACGTGAACACGCCCGCCGTAGTGGGATTAGGCCGTGGGCGAGCTTACGGTGTAGGTGATCCAACCCCGCCGAGCCACGCCGAGCCACGCCCCTCCTTCGGACCATTCACACTGAATACTGAATACTCACCGGTGCACAGTGGGCCAGAAGACCGGCGGAGGCGGCCAACTCCCAGAACGCGTTTTGAGCTCCAGAGACACTAAATAGGGCTCGAACCGAGCGTGTGACCCCACCAATGGATTCCTCGTTCGGAGAGCAATCCATTGGTGGGGTCACACGTTCGGTTCGAGTCCCATTCCGCGACTCTGGAGCTCTGAAACGCGTCTAGAGTTTTGGCCGCCTCCGCCGGTCTGGCGGTCTGGCCCTGTGCAGCCAGGTTGGCCACTCGGCCGGCTTTTCGTCGCCTTTTCGAAGCTGCTCGCCGTCTCCGGCCGCCTCGCCGCGCTCTAGCTGTCGTGGCCGTGGCGGCCGTGGCGGGCTGCCGGGCCGTGGGCCGGGTGCATCCGAGTGAAAGTTGTGGCCGGGCTGGCTTCGCTGGCTTGCTTGCTTCACGGCTGGAGCAGCTCGTGGAGCAGCAGGGGGCTCGGGGCACTGGCAAAAGAAAAAGACGGGCGGACCAGCGCGTTTTCAGCTTAACCGTTCCTCCATTGATTTTCCACACGTCTCTCTCTCTCTCTCTCTCTCTCTCTCTCTCTCTCTCTCTCTCTCTCTCTCTCTCTCTCTCTCTCTCTCTCCTGAGAAGCCAGTCGCCTTGCGGCGCCTCTACGGTGTAGTGGTGGACTCTGTGTGTTTTATCGACCGCTGAATAGGAAAAGAGCACTGCATCGGAGCAACGCGAGGCACGCGAGGGGAAACCAATCATTGGGCAAGGTTAAGGATGGCCTCCACACCACGCCAAACACGGCATGGTGCAGTGCGGAAAAACAGCGACCACATTGTAAAAAGAAAACTTTACTCGGATGAAAACCGCTCTACGTGGCTGCTTTACTGTTGGAAAACTTTTGTCGCATAAACTTTTGACGTGTGCAAGAACAACCATTTTTTGTTGTGGTGTAAAATGTTGAGTGAGATGATTTCGATGGCGCTTGGTTGCTTTGCCTTGCAAGTGCTCCCGCTGGGCGCGCGCTCACGCGGCCCGAATCGAATCCCAGTGACGTCGTGACGAAGTCGAACCGAAGCCCGAAACCGAACACGCGACTGGCTTCGGTACGTGCCTTCGGTAGCGCCGACGGGCCGACACTGCCGAGGCCCGACGTCCGAAGGCCTGACGGGGAAGCGAAATTCTCAAGTGCCTCCGCGAGCCCGTTGGGCGTTGCTGGTGTTTGTCCTTCTTCCAGGTGCCCCCCCCCTTCCCCCTTCCCCCCTTTCCCCCCTTCTTGCCCCCAGTGACACGGGTCATTGTTTGCGCCCCAACATGGTGTCAACAACGTCTCGCTACACGCCTAGAAGTAAGCGTCCGATGCCATTTGTTGTTGCTGTTGTTGTTGCGAATTTTCGTCCGTGATCACAGTGGGCCAACAGACCGGAGGAGGCGGCTAAAACTCTAGACGCGTTTTGAGCTCCATAGTCGCTAAATGGGACGCGAACCGAACGTGTGACCTCACCAATGGATTGCTCTCCGAATGAGCTATTCATTGGTGGGGTCACACGTTCGGTTCGACTCCCAGTTAGCGACTCTGGAGCTCAAAACGCGTCTAGAGTTTTGGCCGCCTTGCGCAGGGTGTGCGGGAGTAGGGCAGGCAGGGAAATCCGGGAATGCCAGATTTCGTTCTCTTTCTGGGCGTGTCTTTTAAACACTTCCAGCGTCGCTTGTTTTCCTCATTGGAGGCCGGCCGCGCTCCCTGCTCCCCCTTCGGCCTTTCAGCGAGCGAGAGAGAGAGAGAGAGAGAGAGAGAGAGAGAGAGAGAGAGAGAGAGAGAGAGAGGCGGAGACTGAGACGAGGCGGTTGACCCCCGCGGCCGGTGCGCGCTGGGGCTCGCGGATGGGATGGGCGACTGGGGGGGGGGGGGGAGCTACGCTGGATTAACTTCCAGTATGCCCGCGCGTCCGCTGCGCCCACTGACCTGGGTCACCCCGGCGACCGACAACACCTCGGAGAAAAGTAGAGTCGAAGTGGTGACTCTGTGACCTCACGTCGAGCGACTGCACTGCTCAAAATTCGGCCCATTTCGTCGCGAGAATGGCGCGTCATGACGTCATTTCGCCGTGATTTTGACGGGTTTTGACTTCCGTGTTCTCCTCGGGCTTTGCACTGCACGGTGTGTCGGATACTCGGACGGTGAGTCGGTGCGAAATTCAACGAGAATGCAATGCGGTGCAATGCGGTGCAATGGATGCAGTGGGTGCGATTCAATGCAATGGCTGCATCCGGCCGAGCCGCTGGCTTGCCGCTGGTGCAATGATGCGCAGCGAGCCCGGGCTGCCTAGGCTCCAGCCGCTCCAGCCGCTTACACTGCAAGCGGCCCTCGATTCGCCCAGACACTGCCTAGTTCGTCGAGTGCGGCCCGATGTCTCGCGCGCGTGGGGCTTCGGGTTGGCGGCGGTGGGACAGTGCAGGGGAAACTAGCCCAGGCTTTCCTGGAAGTGACTTTTGGGGGAGGCGTATGAAAAATGGATGTGCGGGGGGGCCTTCATTCATGTCATCCACCAAGATAGACGAACACACGCACACACGCACACACACGAGTGGCACCTGTTCCCACGCGAACGCACGAGCCACTCTGAATATTACCGTCCTTTCTCTAAGAAAGTTAGTGGTGATGGTAGCGGTAGCGGCCGCTCCACGGTGGGCCAGAAGACCGGTGGAGGCGGCCAAAACTCTGGACGCGTTTTGAGCTCCAGAGTCGCTGAATGGTACTCGAACCGAGCGTGTGACCCCACCAATGGATTGCTGTCCGAACGAGGAGTCCATTGGTGGGGTCACACGTTCGGTTCGAGTCCCATTTAGCGACTCTGGAGCTCAAAACGCGTCCGGGATTTTGGCCGCCTCCACCCGTCTTCTGGCCCACTGTGCGCCTCGCCCCGGTGTCGCAGGCGGCTGACAAGTGCGAAGTGGACTCGTGCTTAGTTAGCGCTGGCGCCATGTGCCACTAGAGCAGAGCACACGGACTCACACACTGCAGCTGTGCTGCGAGAGGCTCCAAATCCCGACTCGCCAAGTCCCTGCTCTTCTCTGCTCTTCTTGACGCTCAAATCGTCACTCATCTCACAAAATTTATAGAAGGTTTAAAAATCTTTTTGAAAACACCTCCGGCCAAACGTTTGCCAAATAAATATCTAAAATTAAAAAAAAAAAAATCGAGAGAAATGAAGGGAGCGAGGAGGAAGTGAAAACTTAATCGACTATAATAAAAGGAAGAGGAGACAGAGAAAAAAAAATTAAGGGGACAGGAAGGGGAAAAGACTTGTAAAGATTGGGGCGTAGTAGAAGTGGCACGGAAACGTAAACACGTCGAAGGTGTCGTTAATGACCCAGTAATTGTGCCATCTCGACGGTCTCGACGGTCTTGATGGCGACGATTGGCAGGTCAAGGTCCGTCCCGCCGTCAGTGTGTCACAGTGTGTGCGTCGCCGTGTCACTGCGTCGCCGCGTCGCTGTCCTCTGCCACCGCGTCGCCACCGAGGCGTCCCTTGCACTGGCCCTCTAATAGCCAGTGGGCGTCTCTCTCTCTCTCTCTCTCTCTCTCTCTCTCTCTCTCTCTCTCTCTCTCTCTCTCTCTCGGATGGCGGTCCCACCGTGGGGCTCACGCCAGTGCAGCAGTTAGTGTGTGTTGGTCAGTGCGCGCGTCGGCGCCAAAAAAGAAACGCCGCGTGAAACGCACGGCTAATTGCGTTTTCTTGTTGTTGTTGTTTTCTAGTTTTTGATGAAACACACTCCCGAATGGCATGGCCCCTCCAATCCACCGCCTTCCAGACGTGCCTCGCAGTGCCTTTGCAGTGCCCCGCCGCTCGATGCGCGCCGCACGCCACTTTTCACGGTCGAGGGAAGGAATTGACCGAAACATTAGTCGGCCGCACAGTGGGCCAGAAGACCGGTGGAGGCGGCCGAAACTCTAGACGCGTTTTGAGCTCCAGAGTCGCTAAATGGGACTCGAACCGAACGTGTGACCCCACCAATGGATTCCTCGTTCGGAGAGCAATCCATTGGTGGGGTCACACGTTCGGTTCGAGTCCCGGTCTAGCCTTTCAAGTGCCCGCAACGCACTGCTGTTCGGCGGGGCGGTCTACCCGGCCGACGACGGGGGCTCCGAGACCTGCAGTGCAGTGGTGCGGTAGCGCCGCCAACACCCTGCTAGTTTGCTACTCACCTGTGGGACTGGCCATCTGTCTGTCTGTCTGTCTGTCTGTCTGTCTGTCTGTCTGTCTGTCTGTCTGTCTGTCTGTCTGTCCGTGCGGCGCCTCACGGGCCGCTACGCTGCGCTCGCTGCGCTACGCTCGCACGCCGCCACGGTCCGTCGACCCACATTTTGGCCGTGTGCAGTGGTGGGCCTGGTGGGCCCAGTCCCTCGCAGTGGGCGCGCGCGTTGGGCCGTGGCGTGGCCGCCGTGGACTTCCGTGGGCGCAGTGGAGGCGCCGAGGCCCAGAAAGCAGCGGGGCACGTCCGAGACACGGCCCCAGGTCCAGGCCCTCACCACAGTGGGCCAGAAGACCGGTGGAGGCGGCCAAAGACGCGTTTTGAGCTCCACAGTCGCTGAATGGGACTCGAACCGAACGCGTGACCCCACCAATGGATTCCTCGTTCGGAGAGCAATCGATTGATAGGGTCACACGTTCGGTCCGAGTCCCATTTAGCGACTCTGGAGCTCAAAACGCGTCTGGAATCTTGACCGCCTCCATCGGTCTTCTGGCCCACTGTGGCGCAGGCTCCTCGTTCGAAGGGCCTCCACGACCATCGCGAGCTTGAGTCCTAATGGAGGGCGGACGCGTCCCGGCAACGGCCCTTGAAAAATGTACCAGTGTAACTGGGCTCCGTGTCGATACCGTTGGGCCGTTGGAGGATATAGCACGCGTTCACACACTGCAAGCGAAGGTAACGGCGAGGACGTGGGAACCGTCGCCGTCCCTCCGCGTCTTGCTGCCCGAACGCTCCCCGAACGCCCTCGCACCGTGGTATGAGGAATTGGTGCAGGGGGCTCCGCGAGGCGAGCGCGGCTCGGCGCGGCACGGCAGCGCTGGTGCACCGTTACACTTTTTAAGGGGCCAAAGTCGGAGTGCAGTGGGACATCAGTGAGCCGGGCCGTGCCACGACACTGCCAGGACACTGCCAGGACACTGCCACGAAAAGGAAGGAAGAGGAGGCAGCGAAGTGCGGGACGGACAATGGAGCGCCAGGCGAGGAGGGTGACAGGACTTTATTTTTCCACCCGTTTCGTGTTACAAAATTATCGAAACGCCGTTTGAAAATCGTCCGCGGGGTTTGGGGGCTGCGGAAAGGCAGAGCCGAAGGGCCCCAAGGGCCCGAACGCTTGCCGGAGCGCCTCATGCATATGGACGCTCACAGTGTGTGAAAAGGGACGTCTTTATCCAGGCCAGGCCCTCCGTCGCCCTCCCTGCTCAAGGCGGCTCCCACGGCCCTAGCCGATGAATTTGTCGGATTCGCCCTGACGGCGGCGCGGAGCAGCGAAGGGACAGGCCTTCCCGGCCCCAGCGGTGTGATTGCTGGTGAATGGCAGCTTATATTGAAGGGATCGCCTCCCCCCCCCCTCCCTCTCCACCGCTCACCGTGCACCGCCTTCGCTACCCAAACCGCGCGACACCTGCCGTCGCCTACACCGCAAACCAAGCAGTACCCGCCACAAAATCTCGACTCTCCTGTTTCTCACCGACTAGCGCACAGGCGCCGGAACTGCGCCTCAGAAAACGCCGTGCTGTACCGAGTTTGTGTGTGTGTGTGTGTGTGTGTGTGTGTGTCCGCCCTTTTCTGGCTTCATAACATTACTGAACCGATCGAGACCGTTTCCGGCGTTTGACGCTCGTCGAAAGTAGTCCCACCGTCCTTTCCACTCACACACTCCAAACTGCGTTTGTCGTTCTCCGCTTTTGCTGTCATTGATAGTGAATCCGAGTTTGTTCTTCCGTTTTTTCCGCCGTGTTTGCCTCGTCACACGGCGCTGCTAAATGGGTCAGTAATTAAATTGGCCTCCTCTTGCCGCGCCGTGCCCCGCGGGTTCCCCTCGCCGTCATGCAACGCTGCACCCTTTTGAACCCCTTTCGGACGACGTCGCCGCTCTTGTGCACCACACTGTGCACCTCGTGCGGGACGCGGCCGGCTGGCCCGCGGCACCGTGCCTACAGGTGTTATGGATCCGGCCGGAGTACAGTCTGCGCAAAAGTTTTTATCCAGCGTCGCTAATTCGTTGTTTTTTGTGCGGGTGAGAGAGGAGTTGTTGTTTAGTTTGAAGTTGTTCCCCGGCTCCGCTTTCCCGCGCAGTTAGGCGGACTGTCAGTGCTTCTCCTTTTTATAAGAGTTCTGAAACCAACAAAGTCAAAATGCGGACTATACTATAGCTGGTTTTTACCGCAGTCTGTACCAAATGAGGACCAAATTTTCAAATTCGGCCGTGCACAGTGGGCTAGAAGACCGGCGCAGGCGGCGAAAAACTCTAGACGCGTTTTGGGCTCCAGAGTCGCTCAGACCGACAGTTTGAACCCACCGGAACCCACCAATGGAATCCTCGTTCGGAGAGCAATCCATTGGTGGGGTCACACGTTCGGTTCGAGTCCCATTCAGCGACTCTGGAGCTCAAAACGCGTCTAGAGTTTTGGCCGCCTGCGCCGGCCTTCTGGCCCACTGTGCGGCGCACGACGCGGAGGAATGCCCGACGACGCCGTCCTCGTGGATGCAGCGCCCCTCACGAACTGGCCCCGCCCCGCCCCGCCCCGCCCCGCCCCGCCACAATGCACGTGTCGACGTCGTCCCCGAAATAATAATAATGACCGCGATAGGAAGACGGGCCGAGCCCTTTGTCTCTGTACACTGCAACAATCCTTTCTTCATACCGAGCTTTTTAGTGCATTGTTTGTTTTTCAAGATTGTTTTGATTGACTGTGTGTCTTGCCAGGAGTGGTCCGCCAAATGCCCGTCTCTGTGTTGCAGGCCGGGGATGCGCGGCCCGGCGGGGCGCTGGCTGAGCGCTGGCTGACGCCAGGCTGACTGCCGGGCCGAGGGCGCGTTGACGGCGTTGACGGCGTTGACGGCGTTGCCGCTGACGATGCGGTTACGATGGCCAGCCCACCGCCCCTGTCCCTGCCCGGGCCGCCCGGCTCGTCCGGCAAGGCCCAGAGCGGCAAGGCCCTCTACTCCACGGGCGTGGCGTGCCTCGGCTTCGTCTGCTTCGCGATGGGCGCCACCGCGGTAGGCCTGCCGCTCTGGGGCTACTTCGACAATGACGGTGAGTCCCGGGTTCGACTACCAGCGTCTTCCCACATTTTTTTTCTCGTCCCGTTCGCAAAAAAGGGTAGGGTTGCATATCTCAAACTGCCTCTGGGCTTTGCTAGTTACTGGTACATTGCCGGGAATTTTCGCCTACTAGTGTGGCAACACTGCCCGTTCGCAGTGAATGCGCTTGCCCCGAGCATCCCAGCTGTTGAATCCCCCCCCCCCCTGAAACCGGAGCCCCCGGCCCGTCCAGCCCGAGTCCAGCCGCCCCGCTTCTCCGGTGGCTCGTGCGCGTCTGGAGTCTCCGGACTGTTTCCGGCCAGCCCAGCCCGGCCCAGCTGTCTCCACCGAGTGAAGGGTTTCTTGTGCCGCTTCCAGTGGCGCACAGTGGGCCAGAAGACCGCTGGCGGCGGCCAAAACTCTAGACGCGTTTTGAGCCCCAGAGTCGCTAAACGGGACTCGGACCGAACGTGTGACCCCACCAATGGATTCCTCGTTCACGTAATACTTGAACGGTTCGTCGGTGCGGAAATGAGCAGGCAGCGTCTGCACGTCTCGACGGCGTCGCGGTGCGTCGCGGTGCGTTGTCGTTTTCGTTTCCCGGAACGCGGATTCCATAGCGCTCCAGCGCGGCTCCAGCGTTCCAGCAGACGACCCGTAATTGTTTCCTGCACACCGCGAGGATGTTGTGTCTGCCTCTCTCTGCCTCCAGACTCGCCGCGCTGGACTCCGGGCCTCTTCCAGCAGTGGTGGATGCAGAGCTGGCCTGGGGGGGGGGGGTAACAGCAAAGTAGCACCTCGAGTAGCACGTTTCGCGCACTTACAGGGGGCAATGGGTTGCCGTTTGCCTACCTGTCAGGCGGCTATCGAGGTGAAAATTGACCCCCCCCTTCCGCTTCCTCCTGGATCCGCTCTTGTTTATCCAGCGGAGAATAGGTTCGCGGCTACTGTACCGTCCCTGAGGCGTTGTAAGGCAACTCCACTGTGGCGTCCGCACGCACACACACACACACACACACACACACACACACACACACACACACCACCAGCAGCAGATGTGGGTGACGTCTAGCGGGGTGAACGGCTGCCTTGAATTGATTTTTCGCTGCTGTGCGAGCTGACGGCGTGTCTGTCCGTCACTCCAGCCGCAGACAGCTGACAGACAGACAGACAGACAGACAGACAGACATTGATTCCGCGGTGCTGCGCGAGTCGCTTGTAGTGTACTGACGCCTGTTCCCGAGCGCTTCTGCCGGTTGAAAAGTTTTCAGCGGCAGCTCTAGGGCGCGTCGCGTCGCTCTCGGGACGTTCCCAGGACTCTCTCCCAAACGGATGCATCCTGGAGGACGGCCGGGAGGACCTGGCCGGCGCGGCGTGCCTGGAGCCTTCCTGGAGGGGGCGGGGCTCCGATGGGAACATCTCTTGGGAAGTTGCTCTGCTAGCGTGCGCGCCGTGCGGTATCGCCAGGAAGCCTTGATGGCAGCCCGGAGGCCCGGCGCACAGTGGGCCAGAAGACCGGTGGGGGCGGCCAAAACTCCAGACGCGTTTTGAGCTCCTGAGTCGCTAAATGGGACTCGTACCGAACGTGTGACCCCACCAATGGATTGCTCTCCGAACGAGGAGTCCATTGGTGGGGTCACACGGTCGGTTCGAGGCCTGTTTAGCGACTCTGGAGCTCAAAACGCGTCTGGAGTTTTGTCCGCCTCCACCCGTCTTCTGGCCCACTGTGCGGGGGCCAAGGCGGCGGCCCCGGGCAGGATAGTGAGTGCTCCGCGCAGCGTATCGGCTTCGCGTACTGGGGGCTGTGGGCCACGGCGATAGCGACACACGTGAGTCGTTACAACCTCCCACACCACAGTGGGCCAGAAGACCGGTGCAGGCGGCTAAAAATCTAGACGCGTTTTGAGCTCCAGAGTCGCCAAACAGGACTTCGGAACGCGTCGCGCGGGCGCACGTCCGGACGGCGCGTCGAAGAAGCGGCTCTCTTTTAGTGTGGTCCATTGAGGAATGCCGTTGGGGAGGGGGGGGGGGAGGGCCGTGCCTTACACATCCTGCGCCGAGCGGGGGAGGGGACGCCTGCCAGGCAGGCAGCCGCGAGCCATGCGTGTCGGTTGGTTGCCTATCCACTGTCGGGACAGGGGCTAAGACCGGTGGAGGCGATCAAAGTCCCGGACGCGTTTTGAGCTCCAGAGTCGCTAAATGGGACTCGAACCGAACGTGTGACCCCACCAATGGATTGCTGTCTCAACGAGGAATCCATTGGTGGGGTCACACGTTCGTTCCGAGTCTCATTCAGCGACTCTGGAGCTCAAAACGCGTCTAGAGTTTCGCCCGCCTGCACCGGTCCTCTGGCCCACTGTGGGGCATCGGCCGGCATCGGCCTACCGAATCTACGCGGTCGCCTCTCCCACCGCAGCGCCGACTTTGACCTCCAAACGAACCGGAAAAAACAAACAGCAACCGAATTCTCAGCAGTGTATTAGTGTAAGGTAACGGGATGTGGCGTCGTGCGCTTACCTGCAGCCACACCGCCTGCACGGAAATTTATTTTGCATTCACGGAACGAATTTGGAACGCGGAATAAACGCTCTGACGGCGGAGAGAATCTACTGCAGGGCAAGTTCCCCCGGGGTCGTTCAAATTGAGCTATGAGCCAGCAGGCGGTGGCTATCGAACGGTGCATGTAATAAAATACGGACTATCGTGGCAAATAATATTTAACGCCTTTCTGGGCGGAGTGCACTTCTAATCCTTGCCATCGCCGTCGTGGCCGGAGAGAGAGAGAGAGAGAGAGAGAGAGAGAGAGAGAGAGGGGGGGGGGCAATCCGATCTGGATGCGAGAGCCGCCCGGCCGATGCACGCACCGAGATCACCTCGTTTAGAATTACTCAGCCGGCTTATAAACGACTTTGTCTCTGGCCGCGCGAGTCGGCACCGCGTCGATACCCCGCGCTGCAGGCAGGCGCTCCCCGTGCGCCCGGCGTTCAGGCTCCCTCGCGCGAGGGGTAGCGGCAACCAGCGCTCCGCGGCGCTACCCCGCGCGCGAGCGACCCCTGACGCTGTCCCGGCAGCCAGTCCCTGGCGCGCGGGGTATCGTTTCCTCCGCTTGCGCACGCTTGCGCGGCCGCTCGCCACGTCACCGCGTGTGGACGCCGAGAACGGCGAGACCGCCAAGCAGGAAAGCAAGCATCCCAAGGTCGCGGCGCCCAGCGCTGATGCACTGCAAAGTGCACCGCCTCAAGCAGGGACGCCGAAATGAGAGAGGAAAGGCGGAATCGGGATCGGGGGCTTCGTGTCCGCGTCGTGTCCGCGTCGTGGCCGCGAGGCAGGCCCCACTTACGTTGCATAAGTCGAGGCGAATCCGTCACAGTGGGCCAGAAGACCGCTGGAGGTGGCCTAAACGCTAGACGCGTTTTGAGCTCCAGAGTCGCCAAGTGGGACTCAAAACGAGTGTGTGACCCCACCAATGGATTGCTCGTTCGAAGACCAATCCATTGGTGGGGTCACACGTTCGTTTCGAGTCCCACTTGGCGACTCTGGAGCTCAAAACGCGTCTAGAGTTCCGGCCGCCTCCACCGGTCTTCTGGCCCACTGTGCAGCGCGAGGCACGGCCGTCATGGCGCCTGTCGCACACCGCGCACGCCCCCAACCTGCCACAAAATAAAATAATATTAATTCAGAAACAAACGTTGTGTTTTAGAAGGGAGACAAGGAACACACTCCGTGAGACAGAGTACTTCGGCGAGTTGCCGCGGTAGCGACTGCGTGCGTGCACGTGTGTGTGTGGAGCATGCTCAGCCAATTACCAACACACCGACACGAAATTAGAGCGGAATGCGAGGTGGCGTTCTGGCTCGGGCTAGGCATTGCCTAGGCAGCCCTGCTTAGGTCGTCTTTTAAGTCGAGGATTGAGGCACAGGCCCTGCGTGAATGGCAGCCGGGCCGGGCGTGCCGTGCAGAGGTACCAACTTAAACGAGTTTCCAAACTAAAAATACTCAAACAAACTCCCTACCATCTTTTTTTTTTTTTGCCAAGTCGAAGCGCAATTTCCTTTTGATAAAGTTTTTAGCGAGAGACTCTCCGCCGCCGGCCCCCCTATCCTGTCTCTGACAGTGGATGCAAAATATTTGGCAGCCCACCAACCAGTCCACTTCTCCTCCATGGAGGAGTCCGACCTACGCGCCTCTGCGGCCCCGGCAACAACAACAACAACAACAACAACAACACCACCAACAACAGCGAGCGGCATGCACCGGTCGACCACCTCCCGGACTGGCCTCGGCCACGGCCACCTCCACTGCTAAGTAGTCCGATTGGAGCCGGCGACTCGAAACACGAACCCTTGCGACCGTCAGCCCGCTGAGCCGCACTCAGTACTTCAATTAAAAGTAATTGAACGCGAGTGCGCACGAGCGATCAAAAATTAAAAATTGAAAAAAAAGGAAAAAACGGAGAGAGATATTTTGCCGTGTGCAGTCCGCGCAGCAGTAACGCCCTTTGGCTTTGCTTGCGACCTCACGGCCCGGGCCGGGCCGAGCCGAGCCGAGCCGAGCCGAGCCATAGTCTTCCAACCGGTTCCATTTGACTGTCCGCCTTGCTACGCCTTGCCTTGCCGCCGGCTGGACACTGGAGGGGGAAGTGGAGGGGGGAGTACCCGCGCCGCTCCAGTACCCGCTCGGTGGGGTACCAGATGTACCCCCCTCCCCTCCCCTCCCCCTTCCCCTCCTCCTTTTCCTCATTGAGGCGCTCAGGTGAGCATTTTGCCGTTCTTGCATAGAAGGACCATTATAAGGCCGTCGCGCGGATTCGCTTGGCTCCCTCCTGGAATCTCCAGGACCTCGTTTTTTGATTTGTGATTTTACTGTAACGCTAAAATCTTGGTTAAGTGTGGACTTTTTTTCTTTGCAAGATCAGGCATGTTGTTTTTGTTTTTTGTTTTCATTTGAGAATGAGCTGCTCATCGAAATAATTTTTCTCTTTACATCCTCGTTTATTATTAAAGAGTGCACCCCGAGCAGCTCTTGCGTGACCTCACATCGGACACTGGCTTTCCCGCCAAGACGGAAAGAAAGGGGGGGGGGGGGGAGCGCCCAGTCGAAGAGGGAGGATGCTCTGCAAAAGGAAACAAAAACACAAACAGCGGACTGACCTTGACCAAAAAATTGGCGGGAGAAGCTGAGAGGAGCCGGCAGTGGACCAGAAGACCGGTGGAGGCGGCCAAAATTCTGGACGCGCTTTGAGCTCCAGAGTCGTTAAATGGGACTCGAACAGAGCGTGTGACCCACCAATCGATTGGTCTCAGAACGAGGAATCCATTGGTGGGGTCACACGGTCGGTTCGAGTCCTGTTTAGCGACTCTGGAGCCCAAAACGCGTATAGAGTTTTGGCTGCCTCCACCGGTCTTCTGGCCCACTGCGCGGCGGGCAAGCAAAGCAAAGATGGCGCGTCTCGAAGGGGCTTGGAGGAGGCGGGAAACAGTTTTGGCGACGGTCTGAAAGGCTCAGTGCTGCTGTGTTGGCTGCCGCTGAAACGGAGCCTCGGCCAGGTCTGTCAACGCCACGCACTCTGCCGGCACTCGTCGCTCTGTCTCTCTCGCACCCCCAGGGGTCCTGCGGGGCGCCCCATGAGTGCGACTGAGACGGCGGACGAAGAAAGGGCGCTTCGGGAGTCTGCAGCTGGCTGCATCGAACGGCTGGCAGAGTGGCGCCGCTACAAGAATCTCTCTCTCCCTCTCTCTCTCTCTCTCTCTCTCTCTCTCTCTGTCTCTCTCTCTCTCTCTCTCTCTCTCTCTCTCTCTCTCTCTCTCTCTCGATCGCAGAATAGATAGCAAGTCCGCCCGCCAAAACGGCCATTTGGTTGTTGTTGCTTCCGCCGTTGTTGTTATGCCTTGCTAGCTCCCGGCCCATGCGGCCCATGCGGCCCATGCCCTTCCCGTTTTCACCTGATGTACCGTTCGAAATGTAGGCCAGGCCGTCCAGGCTCTGGGCCTGGCTGCTCTCCTGCCACCGAATCGGCACCAGGCTTGCAGTGGGCTAGAAGACCATTGGAGGTGGCCAAAATGCCGGACGCGTTTTGAGCTGCAGAGTCGCTAGATGGGACTCGAACCGAACGTGTGACCCCACCAATGGATTGCTCTCCGAACGAGGAATCCATTGGTGGGGTCACCGTTCGGTTCGAGTCCCATTTAGCGACTCTGCAACTCAAAACGCGTCTAGAATTTTGGCCACATCTACCGGTCTTCTGGCCCACTGTGTCTGTGTGGCACCGGAAGCAAAAACCGCATTTCCGGTGGCCGGCAGTCATTTCGAACGAGGCGAATAGACAACACAAATTGGCGCCTTATTTCGGTCTGTTCGAACGGGGGAGGGTGGTGCCTATTTTCGGGGTGTGTACGGAAGGGTTGTTCCCGCGCGTAATTCTCCCCCCTCTCCACCTTTCCCTCCGCCGGTCGCCATAGTCGCGTCTGATTGGCCAGGGTCAATATCACCCCGAAATAGACGGCACGGCGTCGCGGTCGCCTAGACGTCACGCCCAAAGTGGTAAGTAAGGTGCAAAGTGGGGCAGGGCTGCCAACCCAAGCAACGCCCAAGCGCGGGACGAGGCGGTCTTGCAGGGCTGCCAACCTTGCGGGAAGCAGGCCCGACCAAGCGACGAAAAAGAAAAACACTGAGAGGGAATCAAAAGACTGTTTGATTTGGCGGTTCTGGCCGTTTCTGCTGGGCTCCGTTCTCCTGCCTCGAGTAGCGCACCGAAATATCCGATGCTGCAGACTCATTTTCGTAGCCCTGCGTCTCCCTCGCACCTATGGGGGCTCCTTATAGGTGCGAGAGAGACAGAGCGACGACTGCTGCGCCACGCCACGCCGTCTCAAGAGGTACAATGGCCAGCAGGCCCCTCGCCCCCGGGCCCCAACGGCCGATCAAGCCAAACGCAGTTGAGCGTCACAGCTTCGGGTTCGCAGCTGGGAAGCGACGGCTTGGGCGAATTGAACGAATTGAACGCGCGTTCGGACAGTGTGTCTGACAGTGTGTGGGGCTTTTGCGGGGCCGATTCCGAGACTCGTCGCTCTGTCTCTCTCGCACTCATGGGGCGTCCCGTACAGGTGCGAGAGAGACAGAGCGACGACTCTCGGAATGCGGTGGCGGTAAAGGCACGGCCATTAGACGTGGAGTGGACGACTGCCGTAACGAGATACTATAGCCCCGCCATTTCGCGAGTCCGGAAAACTTAAAACCGTACTGCAGTGTGGCAGCGAACCGACTATATCGGGTACACTGTGCAGCATCGCCCCAGCCAGCTGCAGCCAGGCCGGGCTGGGGCGACCGAGAGGGAGGGAAAGAGAGAGAGGCTCATGGCGATACGGACACAGCCGAGGTCCGTCACGAGCCACCTCGGCACCGTAAAACACCTTCCCAGTGCAGGCGCAGATACGGGGATGGACGGGAGGGAGAGGGAGGAGAACGAGTGTGGGGCTGTGCTCCCTTCTTCGCGATCTCGCTGCAGTGCATCAGATATCACAACGCGAGCCGCAACGTGACGACGCGCCATCGCTTGACGAACGTTAAGGGGTGCCGTCTGTCTGTCTGTCTCTCTCTCTCTCTCTCTCTCTCTCTCTCTCTCTCTCTCTCTCTCTCTCTCTCTCTCTCTCTCTCTCTCTCTCGCCCCGATGGGACGCCCCCGTGAGTGCGACAGAGACAGCCGGGTGTCGCAGCGTGATCCCCACCTAGCGTCGCATCATCTGATAGGTGTGTTGTGCCCCACATGCAGCAGCTGCTGCCCTTAACAAACTCCCTCTGCCCTGCCCCGTGCCCGTCCCCGTCCTGTCCACTGCCCAGCTGTCCAGCCTGGTGACCGTTTCCCGTCCATTTTTACGCGTCCAATTTCCTCTATGACAAAAAAAGAAAAAAATGCTTCTAATCCTCTGCTTCTCCCCCCCCCCACTTTTTTTTATTCCTCCCTCTCGCATTCCCCTGCAACACCCATACCCTTCGCCTCCAAGCCTCGACGCGGACAACGACGTGTCGCATTTCGACTCGCCAAGTCATGGCGGGGCGGGGCGGGGTAGGGCCGTGAGAAAGCAGGTTGCCATGACAACCATTCCCGTTGCGGCTTGGAACACACACACACACACACACACACACACACACACACACACACACACACACACACACACACACACACACACACACGAGATCCGAACCGTCTTATCCAGAGCCGCCCCCCGCCCCGCGAGCCGTTTGCGGATGATGGAATCATACGGTGCAGGCCCACCTAGGTCTAATTATGGCCGTCACACGAGGTAACAGCGATCGTCGGGATGCCCAGTGGTGCGTTACCTGCGTTACCGCGACGCTGTGATTGCGTTTATTTTATTGGGTATTGTCAGCGGGGCGTGGCGGCGGACGGGCGGACAGACAGACAGACCGACAGACAGACAGACAGACAGACAGACAGACAGACGTGCAAAGCGCCTGCGAACCCCAGGGTAGGCTGCCACGCAGCACAGCACAGTGTTGCGGCGTTGCCGATGCTCTCCATCACAGGGGCTCCCTCCCTGCGCTCCTCAATTTCAAATTTACAACTTTGTTTATTTTTATAAATTTCCTTTTTTTTTAACGTTCCGTCGGGACGGGGAGTCGAACCTCCGCGCTCGGCATCGCCGCGGCTCTGACCTCTCGCGCGAGGCGCGTGTGGAGTGTAGTGTCTGCCCCGCATTCCTGTCGCGCGGCGAGCGAGCGAGAGAGACAGAGAGGGGGCACCAGCGGACACTTGCCAGAGGATTCAATTTGTGACAACCATGGATGATTGGTCCGATGCGAGCGCTGGATGCGAACAGTAAACCGACCCATTTTGCAGACGGACAGACAGGCAGACAGACGGACAGACAGGGAGGCAGACAGACAGACAGACAGACAGACAGACAGACAGGTGGCAAGACAAACGTCCAGGGAATCAAAATGGCGGTTGATTCAGCCCGTGTGCCGGATGTTTATTTCGTTCGTCTAGCTGGCCGGAGTCCAGCCAGCGCCTCGCTGCGCAAGCGCACAGCGCCTAGCCTAGCCGGCCTAGCCTCGGAGCCTACCGAGTCGAATCCTCTTCGTGAGTCACTGCGCGTCGCTCTGCGTCGCTCTGCGTGCGTTCCAAGTCCCACTGACGCGCTGCACTGCAGAGGGCTTGCCCACTAGGCAGCATGGGGCTTTTTCTCCCAAAGCCAGGCAGGCTGAGGTTGGCAGCCCTTTTCGGCGCATCGTGGCAATTTTGGCCCACTTGTGTGGCAACACTTTTGGCCGCCTCCACCGGTCTTCTGGCCCACTGTGCCGCGACCGGAGAGCGGCAAGGTCGTGGCGGTGCTTGGCAGTGTGGGTGAAGGACGCTGCGACTCTGTCGCGCTTCGCCGGGCGGGTAGGCAGCCCACCGTACACTCACGCAGGATGGTCTGCTGTGTCCGCAGGTGGCTTCGCCGTGGAGAGGGGCTACTTCGGGCCGTGGCAGGTGTGTCGGCAGCTGCAGTACGAGCGGGAGCGCTGCGGCCGGAATGTCTCCCGCTTCCAGCCGAGCGGTAAGTCCTGGGTTCGAATCCTGCCTCATTCTTCATTTTTTTAAAATTTTTCATTTTTTTAATTTTTTTTTGATAATTTTTAAAAAAATTAAAACATTTTTTAAATTTTATTTTTAAATTTGAACTTTTTAGATTTTTTTTTAAATTTTCGTCTTTTTTTCTCTGCAGGTGCGGTGTGGGCTTCCGGCGTGGTGGCAGCCTTCGGCGTGGCCATGCTCGCCGTCTTCTGCTTCCTGTCGGTGCTGCAGCTCGCCATGGTGTCCTCCAAGGACAAGGTCCTGCTCAAGTACAGCTTCACCGTCATCATCAAGCTGGTCCTCGCCCTCATCGCAAGTAGGTTCATTCTCCATTTTTTGGAAGTACTCGTGCGAGTATACGTTTTTGACAGTGCGTTGCCGGGCGGTCCTTGCCCGTGGCTGCTGCGTGCGTCGGAATCGACGAGTCTCAATTTCGCTTCATGTCAAGGACCGCGTCAAGGGCCACGCAGGAAAATTTCCGAAGGGTTAGCGGATGAGGGGGACCACAGTGGGTCGGAAGTCCGGTGGAGGCGGTCAAAATCCCGGACGCGTTTTGAGCTCCAGAGTCACCAAATGGCCTTAGAACCGAACGTGTGACCCCACCAATGGATTCCTCGTTCGGAGAGCAATCCATTGGTGAGGTCACACGTTCGGTTCGAGTCCCGTTTAGCGACTCTGGAGCTCAAAACGCGTCTCGAGTTTTGTCCGCCTCCACTGTGTAGTGCAGTGTGGGTCGCGGCGTGACACGGCACGGCACTGCGAGTCGGCTCGCTATCGCCGCGCTGCGCGGAACGAGCGCAGTCTCGAGCAGTTCGGAACACGACGCCAACGTCCGCCTCTCCGACGTTACTTTTCATGTGCCTCGGCCGCCACTTGGGTTCAGCTAGGTTGCATTGGGCGGCAGTCGGGCCGAGTCAGGTTAGGTTAGCGTCTCCAGTGCCCTCCCTTTGGCTCGCTGACTGCCCTGTCCGTGACGCGACTGGCCCACTGTTGCAGCCATCCTGGCCATCGTTGCGGCCAGCCTCTTCGCGGTGCAGACGGACGACCGGGGAGCGGGCTTCCACGTCAGCCGGGGCGAGGCGTTCTACGTGCAGGTGAGAGAGGGAGAGAGAGAGAGAGAGGGAGAGAGAGAGAGAGAGAGAGAGAGAGAGAGAGAGAGAGAGAGAGAGAGAGAGAGAGAGAGAGAGAGACTGATGCCCTTTTCCGGCAGATCATCCTGATCGCCCTGGACTTCCTGCTGTTCGTCATGTCGCTGTACGACGTCATCTTCTCGCGGAGGCTCGGCGGCGACCCCACCATGTCGACGCGCGACCCCCGCGGCGACCGCGCCACCACCTTCAACAACCCCGGCTTCCAGGAGCGCATCAACGGTCAGTTGAAGAGGCTTGGCCACACCACGGGCCAAACAGTGGGCCAGAAGACCGGTGGAGGCGGCCCAAACTCTAGACGCGTTTTGAGCTCCAGAGTCGCTAAACAGGACTCGAACCGAACGTGTGACCCCACCAATGGATTCCTCGTTCGGAGAGCTGTCCATTGGTGGGGTCACTCGTTCGGTTCGAGTCCCATTTAGCGACTCTGGACCTCAAAACGCGTCCGGGATTTTGGGCTTGGCGCCTGCCACACGCCGGGTAGGCTGTACCGCCGCACGCGCCTGTTCGGCAGGCCGGCCTACCTCGCACTTCGCAGGCGCTCCCCCTTCCTCTCTTCTTCTTCTTCTTCTTCTTCTTCTTCTTCTTCTTCTTCTTCTTCTTCTTCTTCTTCCTCTTCTTCTTCGTCCTTTTTCTCGAACCGTTTCTGGCGCCGCAGCGAATCGATCTGCAGGCGACGTTATCGGAAAACACACCTGACATAAACCGAGGACAAAGGAGGCGATACGCACACACACACACACACACAATGGCGCCATCAGCATGATTGGAGCGGGAGGCGGGCGCTATCGCGTTTCCTTCCGAGAAGCGCGTTCCGTTCCGTTCCGTCTTGGCGCCAAAATTTGAAATCGAGACGCGTGCTCCCGGTTTTCTGAAGACGCGCCATTTGTCTGAAAGAAATTTTCGCGTCTTCAGCTTTCCGGTTATTTATTTAAGTTTGAACTTTTTTTTTTTTGTGGCGCTCCTTGGACGTGCGCCCTGCCATGCCTCTGCACGTGTCCGCACGTGTCGGGCCCGCCCTGGCCGTGCCTTGGCAGTGCCTTGGCCAGGGTGTGGCCCCGTCCATGCCGCGCCCCGCCGCACCTCCCACCTTCCCGACGCGACGCCCCGAGACAAGGACGCACAGTGGGCCAGGAGACCGGTGGAGGCGGCCGAAACTCTAGACGCCCGAGCTCCAGAGTCGCTGAATGGGACTCGAACCGATGGACAGCTCTCCGAACGAGGAATCCATTGGTGGGGTCACACGTTCGGTTCGAGTCCCATTTTGCGACTCTGGAGCTCAAAACGTGTCTCGAATTTTGACCACTCCACCTGTCTTCTGGCCCACTGTGGGACGGGGCGCGACAGAGACAGAGCGCACACAATCGGCCGCTGTCTCGCTGTCTCCGGATGTAGCCCTAAAATCTTTAGCGCGAGCGGCTTAACCAACCAATGGCACTTCCCCCTCCCCCTGCACCTCGTGACCTTGCTCTCCAAGCAGACGCTCATTCCGAAAGTCGTTTTCGTCACTGTCCCTGTCGCACCTATGCGACGCGCCGTGCGTGCGAGAGAGACAGAGCGACGAACACCACTGTCGGAATGGGTGTGCGGAGGCCCGCGGCCCGCGGGTGTCCGGGCACGTTTCGTGTGGCCGCGGCAGTGCGGGCCGCGTCGGCACACTTGTAGGAGCGCGGCGCAATGGGTAGGCCGACCGCCGCGACTCCGACGCACAGTGGGCCGGCCGAGGCGGCCAAAACGCCAGACACGTTTTGAGCTCCAGAGTCGCTAAACGGGACTCGAACCGAACGTGTGACCCCACCAATGGCTTCCTCGTTCGGAGAGCAATCCATTGGTGGGGTCACACGCTCGGTTCGAGTCCCGTTTAGCGACTCTGGAGCTCAAAACGCGTCCGGGATTTTGACCGCCTCCACCGGTCTTCTGGCCCACTGCCCGACTAACCTGTGTTGTTGTTCCAGGAGGCGGCGTGTCCGTGACGGACGCCAGCGGCAAGCCGTACGCGCGCGGCCACGGCGGCCACGCCAACGGCAGCATGTCCTCGGTGCTGACCGGCCACACGACGCTGTCCTCCAACGGCGGCGGCTCGTCGGTGGGCTCCGTGTCGGGGGTCTCGGTGACGCGCAGCCCGCTGAGGTCGTCGCTCAAGAAGCCGCGGCCGCGGCCCGCCGACAACGGCATGGGCATCCAGAACCCCGGCTTCAGCGGCACCAGCCCCACGCTCAGCCGCAACGGCAGCGTCAAGAAGGTGCGCATCCAGACCCACAGCACCGCCGTGTAGGCCAGTGTAGGCGCGTCTCGCAAACCCTCGCTGTGGAGGGCGAGGCTGGTTCCAGAACACTCGTCGTTGTGGTTGCTCCCGGCTGAGCTCGCGATGGAGGTTCGAACACCGCAAGAGCGTGACTACTTTCGCCCCTGCTGGCCCTGCTGGCTCGAGCGTTGATAAGGGGACGCGGCCCCAAGCGGGCGTTGCGTTGCCCGCCAAATCCAGCGACGCTCGGATGAGTGTGTTGGACCGACCGCTGTGTTTTCAAACAAATGTTGTACCACCGTGGCGGGGGCAGGCTTTCTGGCAGCTGATGAAAGCCGCCGAAAGCAGCCTTGCTGCATGGACCGTGGAATGGGTGGCTGTGAATTATTATTGTGTAAAATAACTTTATTTTGGGATGCCTTCTGTTGCAGCCGTTTGGCATGCAAAGCTGACTTAGAAAAACACAGCTCATTTTGAAGTGTTTTCATTTCTAGAGTAGCAACTGCAAATGAAAACAATTTCTTGCAGCTAGTTTTTCCAGCTTTGAACTTGGAGGATATCATCTATTTAAGCCCCCTTAAAGTATTATCAATCAAAAATCTCAGTCATTTTGCGCAATCTGTGGGTATTGTACTATGTATTTTTAGAGATTGTGTTTTAACTTTGACTCGAAAATGGTAGCTATTGAGCAGATAGTTTTGATTATTTTGTTAAATACTCTATGTAATATGAATGTATTATTTACTGATAGCCTGTGTATATTTTTATATTTTTTTTCGTTTTCAAGTTATTGTTGAATTGATGTACAGTATTCTCAGATAGTTGATGTTATTGAAAATCAATTTAAAGATAGAAACATGAAATGTTTATTTGGGATGTTTGATACAAAGGCAGTAGCTTGGATTACATTGTAATTGCATCATTCTGCAAACGTCAGCATTACTTATGTCAGTGGTGTACCAAAGAATCAATTAAAGGAACTGCCTAATCAAAGCCAGATATGGACAGTCCTTTTGGTCATCTGTGTGTTAATGTAGTGTCACTATGTAAAACAAAACTTCTTGAGGAAACTGCACTGAAGAAGTAAATGTTGATGCCATATGTTTTCCTTGAGTTGAGATCTAGACTGCATCTGGCTAGTAATTAGTTCAGTAAAGCTTATATTTGGACTTGTGTCAGATATGCACTAACAATAGAAATCAAGTCACCGCAGATCTTTCCGTCCTACCAACATTGGACATTATTTAAAATGCCTTTGTAATATAGAAATAAGTATATCATGTGAGAAGTGTAGTATTGTAGGATGAATGTAGATTTTTCATAGGTAGTAATGCAGTGCCAGGTAAATTTTTGAACAAGCCCTGAAAAATGTGTATGACAAAAAGACACTGTGATTACATAACTCATTGTATCAAGCAAACCTACGCTGTCCTGTTACCCCACTCAGATTTTAAAACTCTTGGGCTTTTTGTTTCATTTTACATCAACTGTCTTTAGTCTCAAAGCCAAGCTGTTGACAGTTCGTATTTATTTAGTAGTGTATGCAACCTCTTCCATTAATTTTGAAGTGAAGTTATGACAGTAACCATTGAGGAAAAATTCTAAATGAGTTTGTATATTTTTGTGTACATGCCATGTTTTGTTAAATTGTTATCAGATTTTATGAATTTTATGGAATGGAAGAATGACAAATGGAATAACATGACTGGTTTCAACAGGTCTGGCCTTTGTCATTTAGTTATGGTAGCTATTACCTTGTCCCTTCTTGCATTCTTTCCACTTCGTACTTGCGAGTGCAAAAAGTACCTGCATTTGATCTGTTGAATAAAGCTATTATATTTATGTTTTCATCTTGAATTTATTTTCCATACAAATTAGATTATTGAACAAACCACATGAATTCTACAGCATTTCATACTGTAGAATATTATTCTGTATTTATGATTCACTCTCAGTTTAAGATATCATTGACAACATTGGACTGTGAGGATTAGAAACTGCTTCCTTACATATTTCAAGAACACAAAGAGAAGGCAACTGATATGCTAAAAAGAGAAGTCTATTCCATAACCCATAGCAAAATGATCAGCTCTGCATTGTGAAAGAAAGCTGTATACATGTACAGTCCAAACAAACAGCTATGAACCTAGTACCATAGAAAATTGAAGAGAGGGAAAGAAAAGATTCAAAATTTACCTAGGCTCTTCAAATTTTTCCCGCATCCCCTTCCAAGCATAGAAGACAAATATAACTCACAAGCTCTATGATAAACGATCCATCAAACAGTGTTCTCAGATACTCTTGCCAGTAAAGAAGGTTGAATAAGAATTCAAAAGAAACAACAATTTCACCGAATCGTGTCAACAGATCTCAGTGGGTTTGCATAATACCAGAGTACTCCACGAGTACCAGATTCATTACCTGTCAGCGACAAACTGAGATTTGTTCTTGGTATTTTGAGAGTCGAGTTTGTACAATAGGATGACTTAGATATTTTTTAAATTGTAACAATGAAGTGAATACATTAAAATTCTGAATGTACAAAAGGCACTCAGTATATTTTGATAAATTAAACTCAAATATTTACAACAAAGTCAATGAGACAGTAAGACCGCTGCAGAACAGGTTTTAGTCTCTCACAAGGAGCACATATACCACAACTTCAAAACAAATCAATTAAGAGGCGAATCTTGAGAAAAGTTCCATAATTTTGAAGTGCAATTCATCAGGGTACCTCATAATAGTAAGCAGCTCAGATAGATTTACAGCAATGATAAAAACTGGGTAACATCTTTAACTTTGGAATTCATTTGTTTCTTAATTCAAGTTTCCTTAAAACTTCCAGCACACACATTCCTTTTAGATATTTGCACAAAGTCCCAACCAGTTTGACATATACTGGTAGATTACAGTTTCAGCTCCCGATTTATCCCAAAATAAAATGTTTAACTTGAGCATAGAAATAAAAATGCACCATTTGCTGCACTAAATGCACTTAGGTATTTCTGGCAACCAGAAAACAAGACAGACTTTTAAATTAGTGAATTCTAGTTTAACTGAAGAAAAGTTGATAGGTGTAAAATTAATACATTCACATTTGCTAGTCAACAGAGCTTACCAAACTACAATCACTTTGATTAACTTCTATAGACCAACACAAGAATAACACCAAAGTACATTGAAAGAAATTTGGTAGTTATAGAAAAACAGGTCTCAATAGAGTCAAAAAATATTGGTTGGTACAGTTTAGTGAGAAATAGACTCACTTGATAGGTATTTCCAGTCTTAAGGAACTTAGTGCAGAAGGCTTTTGACCATTAAAATTATTTACGGTTTTGAAGAGCATTGGATAGCCAATCCATTGCTGAATCTAGCCCCTCACCTTTGGTAGCAGATGTCTTGAATATCTGGAAAGTACGGTTTTTTAGAGCTTCTAGGCCAAGGGCTTGATGAACTTCCGCTACGCTTAGGCAGCCCTCCATGTCTTGTTTGTTGGCAAGAACCACCAGGATTGCTCCTTGAAGTTCTTCTTCCTGAAAAATTAAGAAGTAGGTAAAATCAAAATTTTTGTGTGCAAATAGACCATTTGAGATGAACCTAAAATTTTTTGAAAGGTAAATTACTTACTCTGAGCATAGCTAGGAGTTCATCTTTGGATATACCTATTCGGTCGCGATCAGCTGAGTCCACAACATAAATAATAGCATCTGTGTTGGAATAATAGCAACGCCAATATGGTCTGCAAGTCAAGTGTTACCACAAATTAGTCCGATATAGGTAACTTACAGCTTGATGATGTATTCCATTATTTTCAAAACATACCTTATACTTGTTTGTCCACCTAAATCCCATACTTGGAATTTGAGGTTTTTGTATGTCACCTGCTCCACATTAAAACCGATTGTCGGAATTGTAGTAACTACCTCACCCACTTGTAATCTGTAAAAGGATTGGAAGTAGATGGAAGAGAAATGTAAGCAGCATAATTTATAATGCAATGGATTTTAGTTCTTACTTGTATAATATAGTAGTCTTTCCTGCTCCATCTAAACCTAAAATGAGGATTCTCATCTCCCGGCTCCCCAACAAATTTCTGAAATAACTTAGTAGACCACCTGGAAAAAAAAATTTGCATTTGTATTACATGTGATACATCCTACAAAAATTAAAGCAGTTTCTGGAACATAGATACACAGTGAAATAGGGGTCTGACACTAGAACAGAAAGTTCAATCAAATCAAAAACAAATAAGGGCGATATGGGGTGGTGAGTCATATGCTCATCATGTGCCGAGCAATCGCATGTCCAAAGCCATACAGTAAGAGTAGGCAAACTGTAAGTAACAATGTTTACAATGTATTTCTTTAAAAGGCAAAATAATGATGGAAAATATTGATAGCATAAGGGTTACATGGGTGCAGTCTAAGGTAGATAACCTTTCCAAACAAAATATTCCAACACATACATTATGTGGCTAGAAGAATTTTAAGCCGGTTTAAGTGATTTGAGCACTCCCGCATAATGCAATAGAATAAATAACACAAATTGGCGTCAAGTTTGACATTATTGCAAGACATCACCGTTGTTGACAGACACACTATGACGTAAGTACTTCTGAAACTACTCACCCATTGTGGTGTAATCTGGTTTTAAAATAAGGTAGCTCCTTCCAGAATTCAATCACAAGAATTCAATCCGGGATTTAGGGCCTGCCGGTAGCCTAAATTCATTCATAACATGAATTTGACGTGTACCTTATGCGCCCTATCTCTTTCTCTCTCTCTACTCCTCTCTCTCTTTCACGTGGTGCGCCTTGTCGAAATCGCCAGTTCGAACTCTAGCGTGCGCCATCTGGCGGTGGAAGAGCGAAGTATATTTGTAAACACCAATGTCATCCTGTCGTCTGCTCCACATATCTTTTCTCCGACTGTTTCCCATTTTCCCAGTTTGTTGCGTGTCTTGCCAAGCCTTTCATGTTCCCTTCTCACCCCGGTGCCTCGCGCTTTCTCCATTTAAAGGGATTTCAACCCGTGTAAGTAGAAATTAAATTTGGTTCGCTCGGTTTGGTTAGATAACAACTAGCGGCTGCAAACGTTTGCTGTTTTCTTGTTAAGATGAAAAGGGAATTTAAATGAAGGAAAATATGCGCCGGTTCCCGGTTAGAAACTGCGCTTTTCACCATCCAAGTCAACTCAATTGCCAACAAATTGTCTTTATTTTCTTTCGAAAAGCGGGAGTTGACCAGTGCAATGTCTCATTGATAGGAGTACAGTACTCTTCAAAAATAAAGGGCATTCAACCAAAAACAATGTAAAGCAGACATTCTTGAAGAGTTGTTTGTCTTGTTTATCAAGTAAAGATAAGTACCGGGTCTTTCTCTTCAGACGTTTTGTGTGGATGCTGTGCAGAACTTGTGTTCAACTTGTCGTGAAAGGGAATTTTCAGTAACTAGTAAGTTTACGTGGGTACCCAGACTCATGCTTCTCGCTCTGACCTTGTTTGTGTCTGTCATTAAAATTTCATACCGAGGTATTTTTTACCGCAATACTCTAGCCAGTTTTCCGTTCTTCATATCAATGCACTGGCTTCTCATGAACTGAGTTGAGTGCAGCCTGGTGCAGCCTCTTTAACAACGCTATTTATGTTCCAGATCAAGACCTTGCCAGCATCATTGTCGCTACTCTAACGCTGCTGAAGCTGCTACTTTTCTGGCCTGGGTGAGTGTAGAGTGTCACGTCATTAAAGCCTCTTGTTGTGTTGGTGCTGGTGATGGCATTTTTGTCCTCTGACCTACTACAACATGCAAATGGCATATGTCTGTGTTTCGTCTGCAAACTGTTACTCCATAATGTGTCGTTATAAGTTAGAGTTTAGTCAGAACTTGGAAAAGCCCAATCTCCTTCTAATAATTATTACGTGCTAATAACTTAAAGATTTCTATCCGTTTATCATCAATTCGTTTCCCAAGCGCCATGTCAAAGAACCTAGAACTTAGAAAGCCCTGGTGCAAATTTGAATTTGTCATAATCGATTGTTCTCTCAGTGAGCTTGAGAGTCTCTTTGCCGGGTCTGGCGTGGTCTGGCCTGGTCTGGCGTGGTCTGGTGAAGCGGCCTCGTTGACGCCAGAGCGGCCAGAAGGCAGCCAGGCTGGCAGCCAGGCTGCTGGACCTGATCAATTGATTGCAGGCCATGCCGGCCCGCCAGGCCAGGCCGTACTGCGCAGTGCGCGGCGCGCAGCTCACTTCGAGTTAATGTGCCGTTCTGCTTGTGAGTCGCCATGGCGTCGCGTCGCCTGTCGCGACCGATTCGTTGGTGATTTGTGTGCGCCTTGCCTCGCCTCGCCTCGCCGCGCGCTGCGTGTGGCCATGTGCCACTCGGGGGACTTCCCGTACTTCCCTGCTGTGTCACGCCACAGTCTCGGGGTAGTTTTGCCCCGTAAAAAGACAGATTTTCTCACGATGCATCAGTGTCGAAAGGGTTGCCGACCTCAGGTATGACCTATTAGGCAGGCTTAGGTTGGCAACACTTTTGACACTGGCGACGGTGACGGTGTCTTCGGGTCCCAAAGTTTAGGACAGTCTCTGAGTGAGCGCCTGTCGGCGCCTGTCGGCGCCTGTGGGGTAGGCGGTCCCGCTGGGCCCGGCGGCGCGAAGGGCGGCCTACCCCGCCGGGCGCGCAACCTAGCGCACCCAGCCATTAGCACCTTGTCCGCAGTGTGATGAGCGGGTGTGTTTGGAGGCCGATCCGGTGTGAAAACAAAAACATGACTGTTTATTAGAAAAAACTGCTTTATATTATTGTCGGCTTAGCTCTTTGGTCACTTAAACATGATGAAATAAAAGGAACTGCTACGGGTGGGACAGAGATTGGAATGCTCATAGACTTACAACAGTTTATCCCACCCACATCTTACATTCACTACACACAGTAAAAAGAAAGCACACGATGCTTTTAACTTAATCCGATTTATTGAGATTGTTTTGTAATACTGAGCGTGACCGTCCGTTGGGCATTTCCTTCGGCTCGGCCACAGCCACACGGCCAAACTCGAAGGAAACTTACTTTCCCAGGGAACAGAGCTGGTAGAATAAGTGTGCCGCACTTTCCTTCTCGGCGAATAAACGTTATAAATTTTTTTTTTTGTTTCGCCGTGGGCTAAATAAAAGAATGTGAAAGTGACTTGTTTTACCGCGAGTCAAATTTTGCAATTAAGAAATCAATCCTAGCTTTGCCATTGCACAAAGTAAAGGCGATTAGGATTCTAAGGCGGGTCGTTTTAACTTTCACCATTTTATAAGCTTCATCAGGTCTGTAATGGTTGTTGAACTAGATCGTTCTCGAAATATTTTTAGATGAGGTTAAATATTCCACCAGCCCTGTACATTTTAGCTCATAAAAGACCAGAAGGACACTAATTTACAATCATATAAAAATGCAATAATAAAATAACAACAACAAAACATGGTTGTTAAGTGTGAGGCTGTCAAATAAGTACCAAATGAGCCCATAGCATTGTTACTAGAACGAAACTGAATTTTTTATATCAAAGCTGGAAGCTTAAGGTTTGATGTTACATCGCTACTATAGTAGTGGACTACTGTTGTGACTATAGATTTTGCTATTTTGTAGTAAAAAGAGTGGTGTTGCTGTGCAACATAGCTCTTTCTCTAAATAGCACCTCTTCCAGCTGACAGTCACTGCTGAAGTTGAAACTATTCATTCATCGAGGAAGCAGGGACCTCCAAGCGAAATTCCTGACGCCCTCTATTATTAAAAATAAACCATTTTCTTAGATTAGTTTACAAGACTATAGCTGAAACGTATACAGGTACAGTAACCACTTAACGCACACGTAATTCGGTTCAGATGTTTACTAACATTATGATCAGTATTGAAGCGACTAAAACACATTAGAAAACTGTTGAAAAAATTTACACTTTTGCATACATTCCATACGGACCGCCATTCAAACAAACCCTTAAACCAAACTCGAACCTTAATTTAGACATTACATTTGGCTCTCGAAGAGCTGTTGGTGGACGATTCACTGATACATTCACACAATCCTATTTTACATAAACAAAATTTCAACTTTCGCTGCGAGTAACATGAGTCAGAGGGATCGGGAGGTTGCAGGAAGGCTTAAATAGCTTTGCATAAGCTCGGCAAGATAAAGGTAGGGATGATTCATTTGTTGTTCACAAATGCAGCACTAGTTAGTTTGTACGCAAGACCTTAACAATCTTATAAACATTTTATGATATAATACTAATAATAACTATAATAATTAATAATTTAAATAAAATACACTGGGTGAGCCCAATTGAGTCGCATTTTGTTCACCATCTTGAGGACTAGAATAAGTTTGTAGGGTGTCATAGCGTCATAGCGGGGTGGGCGTGGTGGGGATAGGTTAGCTTGCTACTGGTACTACTCTTGACTTGAAAGCGAGGCCGCTAGAGGCCCGTCCGCTCAGATATTCAATCATCCCATCGAGTCTGGCCTCCTCCTCCGTCAACATGAGAGCCTCTAGGCACCCTTTGAAGTATTCGGTACTGTAGCACTCGTCCCTGAAACAAAAATGCAACACTTGCTACAACCATGTCAAGGCGTTGAATCCATCAAAATCGCAGAAAAAGAGAATAAGTGTCGTTCAGCAGAGTACCAAAAAGTGTTTGAGACAAATTTAAAAAAATATCATAAAGAAAGAAGGATTTAATTTATGGATCTGAACTTATTCTCGTTTTCGTGCATTTGGTCTATCGTGGTATGCTGACGCGCAGCATAGCAGGATAGTCCTCACAAAAATAATTAGCTGTTAGTTTCCTCGAAAAAAGGAGAAGGCAGAGGGAAAGGAGATGCAGGTTCCTGCGAAAATTCAAAAACTCCTAAAGGGCAAAATGTTCAAATGGAGCATCTTTTCAAAAAAAGTCAAAGAGCACCGCTTTACAACAGCATTCAATCACACTGTCAAAAAACCAAAGTATCCGTTAAAGGGATTCAAAAAGTTTTCCCCAGATAAAAGAATACAAAAATAATGGTTTGAGAAAAATGTCGAAAATTGTGAAAAAAATTAAAGAAACAAAACCAAAAAACGAAATAATGCAGAAAACAAATGATGAGAAAAGACAAAAAAAAGTATGTCTTCGGTAAAATAAGACGAAGTCACAGGAAGGAAGGTTGAAGAAAGGAAAATATCAGAGAGAAACAGGAAGAACAAAAAATAAAATGAAAATTAAAAAATACCTAAACCCCTGGTTCCGCCCCGTGTAACTGTTTTATCCAGGATTGTATGTCCTCCATCTCATCCTGAAGTAGCAGCGCATCCAGGCAGCCTTTGAAGTAGTCTGTCGTGAAGCAGCCTTTCCTGGAAAACAAGTGATTACTGTAAAAACAATAACTTAACATCCAAAACTACCCTGACAGTTCATGCTGGAAAACTAACTACGATTGGCAAACAAGTTGCTAGAGATGTCTCTCAATGAAAAACGCCTAGAAGAAAAACGTCTAATTGGAGCCCTTTCTCGGACAAGACTTGTTTACCTGCATAGTGAGTGCAGCTGCGGTTCTCTGAAGAGGTTGTAGCAGTCCTCGCAGATGCGGTCGAGCCTCGCGAAGATGCTCTTGTCGTAGACGCCCTTGCACTGGATGTCGAAGAAGGAGCGTTTGGACAGCGGGTGGTGGGCTACGTGCCCCACGTAGTGCCCCAGCACCATGGCCGAGCACGGGGCTGGCGAGCTCAAGAAGCAGCCTAGGAGCGCCACGCACGCCAACGTACACGCCCACGAGCGCACCACTAGCGGGGGCATCTGGAACACAACGACAACGCAAGTTAGCACAACCAAAACACCTTGCAGACGGCCAACACTTTTCCCTCCTTCGATTCATCAGAGTTCAACGACTGCAATCAAAGGACTGCCATCTCGTTTGAATTGGACGTTCGTTTTGTTTCTGTCAGACTTTTGACTCTCTAGTATTCCTACATTCTTCCTGGAGCTTCCCGCCCACCTATTGCACTCATCAAAGCAGACGCTCTAAAGATAAACGGATTTTTTCTTTGTTTTTGTTGGGCAATTAAAGTCCCCGCACAGTGAAAGTGCGGCGTCGCGTCGTCGCCATGTGGCGTGTCTCATCGCCATCAAGCACAGCGGCCCTTTTTGCTCTCGGTTGCGTCTGTTGCAACAGCGATTCGTGGAAATATTGTTTTTTAAAGTGCTTCCTTTAGGAGAATAAATAACAACCTAGATGGTTATGAAAACTTCATGGCAGTAGCATCCAAGCATGCAGCACCGTGGGCCAAAATACTGGTGGAGGTGGTCCTCTGGAGCTCAAAATGCATCTAGATAGTCTAGGCCGCCTGCACCGGTCTCCTAAAGAGCTTCCCTATTGGTAATTTGAGCAAAACCAGGCTTAAATGCCGAAATAAAACGGGTGAAGATCGACCTATCGACTCCAATCACGGTGCCCATAACTCCCTCCAGCCAATAAATTAAAGGAGAGGCCACCCGTTGCGCTGGCGCCAATGAGAGCGGACAATTGATTGCCAGTGTGTGGCCACACTGTAAATAGGCTTTGCAAAACAGTTGCGTGTCTGTTTGACTGTGTGTGTGTGTGTGTGTGTGTGTGCAAGGCTGCCTCGTGGGATCCTGAAGTGCGGGGAGGCCACCGCGGTGTAGTACCTTTGATGTGCACTCGCAGTGTACCGTTTCATAACAGCGAGACCGCTGCTGACACGAAGGACAGCTGGGAAGAAAAATTAAGCGCGGTCACCTGGCTCGTCCGGCAGCTTGTCCCGTCACCTCGTCCGTCAGCTCATTTTCAGCTAGTTCGTCAGCTCGTCCGTCAGCTTGTCCGTCACCTCGTCCATCAGCTCATTTCCAGCTAGTCCGTCAGCTCGTCCGCCAGCCCGTCTGCACTGGCCAGCCAATTTCAGTAGCAAGCCAAAGGGTCCTGATCAGCTTCCTTGTGTTCCGGAAATGGGTGCCCTGCGACCACTTTCATTTATCATTTAGTTACATCGCTGCATATCGTGCTTGTTAGTGCGTGTCTTGTGAATGTGGCGTTCGTGTGTGTATGTGTGTTGGTATGTGTGTGTGTGTGTGTGTGTGTGTGTGTGTGTGTGAGGAAAGGGTGGGGGGAATGTGCGTACGCATGTGTTGCGAGTCTCCCACTCGCAGTGTATCTGACGCAATGAGCCCTGGACAGGGCGGGCTGGGCTGCGCAGGCGGCTCCAGGCGGCTCCAGGCGGCTCCAGGCCTCCTTCACGGCCGAGGTCGGTCGCTGGCCTGTCCACGGCGCCTTCCTGGACTACACTGCGATCTACCGAAGGCACCGAATTCCTCAGTGGTGCAGGTCGAGATCCCCGCCGGAGACTCGTCGGAGGGTGTGGCCGCGTGGCCGGGCAACATTCCAGCCAGCTCAAGGCCAAACTTTGAAAGCCTACAAACGACTCAAAAGCGTTCCACATTGCCCGGCAACTCGGAAAGGATGTTTCGTCATCGCCACGAGCTCCATGTCCAGGTTGACTTTCTAGACAGCAAGGGGCGGAACGACGCGTTCTTTGCGGACTTTTGGAGGCAGAGTCGCTGGTGCTGTCACCTCGTACAGTGGGCCAGAAGACCAGCGCAGGCGGCCAAAACTCTGGACGCGTTTTGAACTCCAGAGTCGCTCAATGAGACTCGAACTGTACGTGTGACCCCACCAATGGATTGCTCTCCGAACGAGGAATCCAGTGGTGGGGTCACGGGGTCGGTTTGAGTCCTGATTAGCAAGTCTAGAGCTCAAAACGCGTCCAGAGTTTCGACCGCCTCCACCGGTCTTCTGGCCCAATGCGCAACGCCTCATTTGCTAAACAGATAAGTTATGCCAAGCAGTTACTGACTTAAGGGACCTTGAAAGTGTATGTTTTTTCGGTCTGGAAAGATGGGTTGCAAGGCAAACACATTTTGTTTCCTCAGTCCGTTGAGCATTATCGAGGTCAATATTTGACTTCGAGGCTGGGCAGGTAAAGGAAATGAAGAAGGAGGTTAAGTTGGCATGAAGTGGGAGAAGTGGGGGTTGAGGGAATGTGAAGCAGAAGGTAAAGGGAAGGTGGCTTAGATTCCCCGTGAGAGATTTCCGGGTCGGTAAATGCATTCGACTTTCACCCCGATTCGACCCGAAGGAATGCAGATCAGTGCAACCATGGTGCAGCGCAGTGCGAGTACACTTTCGGAAAGCTGAAGCGCTTCTCCCATTCTCCGTCTAGATCTGCGGAAGGGTGTCTCCGACTGTTCGAGTCTGCCTGACACCAAGCCGAAACGAGCCGCTGCGTTTCCCATAAATGTTCGCAAAATATCGCGTTTCAAATTTTTTTGGAAGGGGCCGACAGGCCGGGTGGGTACCCAGTGTACCCACACCACATTTCTCCGGTCAGGAATGCCGAGTCTTTATTGTCTCTTTTAGTCTCTCTCGGACGCGCCGTGGCTTGCTTACTTTAAACAAAAGTGTTTGTGTGCGCGCTCGTGTCGTGTGTGTGTGTGTGTGTGTGTGTGTGTCCGAGCGCGCGCGCGTGTGTCGAGTGTTGCTTCGCAGACCGATGAGACCGCTCTAGCATTATTTATTTTCAGGTTTATTAAATGTGAATCTAGAAAACCTAGAAGGATCAATCCAGTTTGTACGTCCATTCACGACCTGGCGGCCTCTGCTCGGCTAGTAATCTTTTTCCCCCTCAATTAGACTCTAAAAAAAAAAACTACTGTTTAGTTTTTTTTTTTTCGGGGGTTCGCAATTAACTGGCGATGCTCGTCTATTTCGGGCGCGGCTCATGACTGGCAACACTTATTTCGGGCGCTATTGGCAGGCGGATGGACATCGGGCCATCGGGACTTCGTCATCGGCAAGGCCGGCACCGTCGGCCCCTCCGCTAGGCTCCCACGCAGTCGTCAAAACAAACAAAAAGATTGGCGGCGTTTACGCGCCAAAACCGAGATTGAAAGTTTTTGTCCCTCTGTTGCACCGTAGTGCGGCGACGTTGCCCGCCAGGCCAGTCGGATGACTGTTGTTTGTTTTTGGTTTTCCCGCCAAAGACTCGTCCAATGGGTCGCAGTTTCTCCTGCAGCCGGCGCCACTGGTTTGGCACGCGCCGCGAGGAAGGCCAAAGTCGGAAAATTTTCCGTCACACTTTTCAGTCGCAGGGCTACTCTCGACGATTCTGCCCTCTCTCGCGTTTGCCACATCAATCCGCCCATTTCGACTGACTCGTGCCTATGAGGTAATGGACTCCTTCTGGCTGAAGGACTGTCACAGGACTACTTTCTCTCTCTCGAGATGTACCTCAATGTATTGTGACTCACTGGGGCATGTGAGACAATCAACCGTCTCTGATCATAACTACTCAGACTCAACAGTGTGACACTCTTCTGATTGAGTACCCGGAGCGTTTGTTCTTGTGTGGTGCGTGCCTGGGGTAGTTCCAGGATGACAGTAATTTAACGAAGCCACGTCACTGACAGTGTAGTCACGCGTCGGGCGTCTCGGCGTAGTTCCCTAGACGACCCGGGCCATGAGACTATGCGGCCAGACAGCACATGCCTAGACGACACACACACAGATACAAAGAGAAAGAGGAGGGGGGCGGACACACAGTCTTCGCCAACTCTGTCGCAGGGACAGGGAACTCACAGAGAGGTCCCATGACCGTTCGTTCGGTAACCTCGATTTTTTCCCCCATGTGCACCGTGCGATTTCTCCCATCGGACGTAGAAGCCGGCAGACAGGCAGGCGCGCGCAGACATACACCGACAGAGATGCCCTATGACATCATTGACATCGTGCCTGCCACTCAAATAAGTCTGTCTCTCTCACTCTAATTGCCGAGGCGTCTTGCCTTTTGACGTCAATATCGTCGTGCGGCTCAACTCGCGTTTTTCATTTTTCTTTTTCGCTTCCGGATTTGTTTCCCTTGAAAAGGGTACTGACCACACGTTTTGCCGTAAAATGGAAAGTCGTCGACATGCATCAGGTCTTCCAAGTGCCCCGTTTTAATTTGATTAAAAAACAAACAAAAAAAAAACAACAAAATTGAAAAGGACACACTGGGAGCGTCGCAGGACTCCACCTGGCCAGGTCAGTTTAACAGTGTAGGACGATAACGGGCCTTATCAGACCATCCACAGCGCGGAGCGCCGCAGAGCTACGCAGAGCGCAGGCAATGCTGGATTTGAGAGCCACGGCCAGAGCGTCCCAGACAGTCCAGACAGCGGGCCGAACCGCCTCGCCAGGTACTCACGGCTGGTCGTCCGTCTATGAGGCGTAATGAATGGTAAGCCGCACCGGACCTACACTATTTAGCACCCCCGTGGCAGTGGCGGACACGCCATGGGTACAGCCATAGCCTCGTCATGCAACCGGACCTATGGCGCTTGGATCGCCAGGGGTGGTTGCCGACAGCCCTAACCCTGGCGCGGCCCTCGAGGGAAGGAAGGAACATGCCGATCGGAGAGGGACTCCAGGAAGGCGTCGGTGTCCTGGAGGAGGCCGAGGCACAGTGGATTTGCCAGAAGACCGGCGCAGGCGGCCAAAACTGTACACGCGTTTTGAGCTCCAGAGTCGCTAAATGAAACTCGAACCGAGCTTGTGACCCCACCAATGGATTCCTCGTTCGCAGAGCAATCCATTGGTGGGGTCACACGTCTTGTTCGAGTCCCATTTAGCGACTCTGGAGCTCAAAACGCGTCTAGAGTTTTGGCCGCCTGCGCCGGTCTTCTGGCAAATCCACTGTGCGAGGCCACCGTCACACACACTGCTCTCGACGTACCCGACACAGCGGTCGCAGCGGAAACCGGAGTAATCCAAAGGGAAATCCAAAATCGAAGATCGGCTCGTGGACGCGGTTCGAGGCTACGGCTACGCGGCTCGGCACACTGTGAGCGGACGACGCGAGCAACACGCGACTAGTCGGGGCGACGGTCGAAGCCAGACTGGAGCGGGGCCGGGCGAGTGCGGGTCTCTTAACACACACACACTCACACTCGCACCGACGGGCCGCCGCCTCACACACACACACGTTGCAGAAAGGAGATGACGTCACCGTTCTCCACCAATAGCGTGATCCGTTCTGCCTCCCCCCTCCCGGGGCGGATCTCGAGTGCATGACCACACACACACACACACACACAGCCGGGTATCACCGAAGCCGCCCGAAGCGGTTTCGCCAACTGCTCTAGTATCACGGCGGCGCGCCGATTTAATCGGATTACGGTAATTTCGAGCCGATCGCGCATCTTCGACAGTGTAATTGGCATCACTGTAGTTGGCGTCGGTTTGCGCGGGAAAGCGATTGAAATTCTACGAGCACGCGCCAACGCTCGGCCGGGCTTCGGCCGGGCTTCGGCTGGGCGGCTGGGCTTCGGCTGGGCGGCTGGGCTTCGGCTGGGCTTCGGCTGGGCTTCGGCTGGGCTTCGGCTGGGCTTCGGCTGGGCTTGCGAACACCCGTCGCGGCATGCCTGCTTGGCGATGACTCAGAAGGAGTTTAAAGGGCCAGGCTCCGAGGCAAGGCTACCAGATTATCGGGCCGATCTCATTTCGATTGGGGGTGCAGCGGCAAGGCGGCGGTGCTGCGGCCTGGCATCCCCGTGTCAAAGGGTGTGACACTCGGTTCAAACGAAAAAGGTTAGGCCGTCGTCTACCCGCCCCTTGCGTTCAAGTCGCTGCTGCGTGCCAGGGCCCTGCCTCGCAGTGGGCCAGAAGACCGGTGGAGGCGGACAAAACTCTAGGCGCATTTCGAGCTCCACAGTCGCTGAATGGGACTCGAACCGAACGTGTGACCCCACCAATGGATTCCTTGTTCGGAGAGCAATCCATTGGTGGGGTCACACGTTCTCATTTGGCGACTCTGGAGCTCAAAACGCGTCCGAGGTTTTGACCGCCTCCACCGGTCTTCTGGCACACTGTGTGCCTGGCCCTGCCAGGCCCAGTCCAGCTCGCCGGCTAACCCTTCCACCGACATTCCAGTGTCGTCTGCTGCTTGTCTCTACCCTGCCTTTTCCATAGCCACCAACATGACCTGCGTCAACCGCACTCTCCGTCTGTCTGTCTGTCTGTCTGTCTGTCTGTCTGTCTGCCTGTCTGTCTGTCTGTCTGTCTGTCTGTCTGTCTGTCCGTCCGTCCGTCCGTCTGCCTGTCGTGTGTCTCGCTGTGTGTCCAAAGGGATTCATGCATGCTGTTTCACTTTCCTGCCGCGAATCCCAAGCGGCCGTGACCATGGCTTTGCCTCGCTTCATCTCTCTCCCTCAAGGTCATCAAGTTTTTACTTCTCTCTTTAGCTTATTATCATTATTACCGACCATTCCGGACACGCATACTCTCGCATTCGCTCGGCGTCCCCGTTTATTCGCAAAAAGAGTGGGAAAGGGCGAGTTGGAAAGCGGCATGGCTGGAATGAATAGTTCTTGGTTTCGGTGAAATGAAGCCCGGCCAGCGCGCACAGTGGAGGCGGCCAAAACTCTAGACACTTTTTTAGTACCAGAGTCGCTAAACAGGACTTGAACTGAACGTGTGGCCCTACCAATGGATTGCTCTGCAAACGAGGAATCCATTGGTGGTGCGACACGTTCAGTTCGAGTGGTGTTTAGCGACTCTGGAGCTCAAAACGCGTCTCGGGTTTTGGCCGCCTCCACCGGCCTTCTGGCCCACTGCGCATCGTGGCGGTTAATGCCCCAAAAATGATGCGTTGATTCGTGCTGGCCCCGCAAATATGCAGTTTCTGCCTCGGCCGAAGCTCTAACTGCTTAATGGGGGTGCGATTACGAGAACAAGAGCAAAGCCGAGTGGACACTGAACCCTTTTCCCCGCCGAGCTGAGGCAATAGGATGCAACCTTTAATCCGAGCACGCTGCCAGAGGCTCCATTACCCGCAAATTAAATGAGTCAGCTGTTTTTTTTTCGTGAATAACGTCGCATGTTTGGGTAACTCCAGTTTTTGCTACGGTTTGCAACGATGGGTCAATGACGCATCATGATCGCACAACTCTCGGATGAGACATTAACACGCAAGCGTGCTTTAGGCCAAAGCTTTGTTGCCCAGTTTCCAGAAAGTCTAACTTCGGACAGCAAACAGAAAAGAGGGTCAGCTTTCAAAAATCTGCAGACATAAGAGGGTCGATACACCTTCGGCTGTTGTGGTGCGAATCGATGGAATGCGATTATTTTTTCGAGATTTCTCGCCTCCACCGCAAAGTCGGGATGATAGATACTGCTTCGGATCCACCACGTGGAGTTTAGCGCACAGTGGGCCAGAAGACCGGAATTCTAGACGCGTTTTGAGCTCCAGAGTCGCTAAACGGGACTCGAACGGAACGTGTGGCCCTACCAATGGATTCCTCGTTCGGACAGCAATCGATTGGTGGAGTCACACATTGGGTTCGAGTCCCTTAGCGACTCTGAGCTCAAAACGCGTCTAGGACGTAGGCCGCCCCCACCGGTCTTCTGGCCCACTGTGTAGCGGGCCTCTATACGTGACCCAGTGAGTGTTTTTTTTTTCTGAACCATAGGCTGAGTCATGCCGGACCCTTCGGGGAGTTCCGAGAGGGAAACGGAGCCCTAGCAGACTCTGACGTCATCGGCAGCCCCGTGCTATTAGACAGAAACAACACCCTTTCGGTACGAAGAGCGACAAAGAGCGAACAGAACCCGGTTGCGGTGAGGTTGGGGGCGTGGTTGTCATGCCAGCTGCGCGAGAGAGATGGGGAGAGTGTTTTTAACCGCAATGTTGCTACATCACCTGACGGGTGTAAGCGCTCAGTTTATAGTGACTGAAGACGCCCCGGGTGGCTGTGGCAGATTTCTCGTCTCAGATTCCTTTGTCAGATTGCTCTTTACGGGCCTGCACACGTGTCACAGACCTTACCTGCCCCGCATAGGGAGGGTGCACCAGTCACAAACCACCCGCCACATCTCCTCGTCACCCTTGTCACGACAGCCCTGTCGCTAAATGGGACTCGAACCGAACGTGTGACCCCACCAATGGATTGCTCTCCGAACGAGGAATCCATCGGTGGGGTCACACGTTCGGTTCGAGCCCTGCTTAGCGACTCTGCAGCTCAAAACGCGTCCGGGATTTTGGCCGCCCCCACCGGTCTCCTGGCCCACTGTGTGAGGCCCGGGTTCCCCCGCACCCTGCCCACGCAAGGGGTACCCGATCGGCCCCTTATTTCTGTGAATGAAATCCACTTGCGTCAATAGTGTCCTCCTCAGCGGGCAGGGGGAGGGGAGGGGAGGGGGAAGGGGGTACTTCCAAACGCGAGCACGCTATACCAGGGCGCGGCAGCCTTAGGCAGCCTCTCCCGGGAAAGTTAATTTTACAGCGTGACGTCACGGGGCGTCGCGGGGCGTCGCCGGGCCCTGAGGATATTGAGCGATGCGCACGCCTGTCCGGTGTCGTCACTAGAAAAAAAAAGCCCGATTACTGTTCCGTTTTCCTCGTAAGGAAGGCAACCGGAGCGAGGATCCGCGCAGCATCCCGCGAAGGTGGACACTGTTAAAAAGACCGGCCGAACTCAGTTCAAACCAGGACCGTGCCCAAATGACGCCGGTGTAGTGGCAAAAGTTCTTGACGCGGGGCTCCAGAGTCGCTGAATGGGACTCGAACCGAACGTGTGACCCCACCAATGGATTGCTCCCCGAACGAGGAATCCACGTCCCGAAAAGAAACAACAAAATGGTCAGCTTTTTGCAGTGTTCTGGTTATTTTAAAGTCCCCGTGGAAGGCTGCACAAGGCCGGCCAGTGGACCCCCAGGGCCTTGCCAGCCCGCCAAAGGGCCCGGCCAAGGGCCCAGCGACCGACTGGCAGGCACCACACAGTGGGCCAGAAGACCGGTGGGGCGGCCAAACCTCTAGACGCGTTTTGAGCTCCAGAGTCGCTACATGGGACTCGACCCGAACGTGCGATCCCACCAATGGATTGCTCTTCGAACGAGGAATCCATTGATGGGGTCACACGTTCCGTTCGAGTCCTGTTTAGCGACTCTGGAGCTCAAAACGCGTCTAGAGTTTTGGCCGCCTCCACCGGTCTTCTGGCCCACTGTGCACCGCCATCGCACTGCCAGGTCAGTGAAAGGTACACCTCGCTGCCTCGCCGCCATGCATTGCCTACTTGCCTTCCGCTCCTGTCTGTCTGTCTGTCTGTCTGTCTGTCTGTCTGTTTGTCTGTCTGTCTGTCGGTCTGCCCGTCTGTTCGTTCACACGTTTGGCGGAGGAACTGAGCTCGCCAGTTGCCTACCTAAACGGCGTCACCAATGTGCCGCGCAGAAACTTCCAGAAAAGCAAACTAACAAATTATTAAATTTTTGGCTTAGGTACTTGGCATAATTTTTCGGTGATTCCTCGCTTAACCTACGTGTGGCACGTTGACGAAGGAGTGAGAGGAGGAAGGGGAGAGGAGGACGAGCGTGAGGCACACAGCGCACAGTGGGCCAGAACACGGTGGAGGCGGCCGAAACTCTAGCGACGCGTTTTGAGCTCCCAGAGTCGCTAAACAGGCCTCGAATCGAACGTGTGACCCCATCAATGGATTGCTCTCCGAACGAGGAATCCATTGGTGGGGTCACACGTTCGGTTCGAGTCCTGTTTAGCGACTCTGGAGCTCAAAACGCGTCTAGAGTTTTGGCCGCCTCCACCGGTCTTCTGGCCCACTGTGCAGCGGCAGCTCTGCTGTCCAGCTTAAGTGAGGGGGGCAGGGCCGGGCAGGGCCGGGCAGGGCCGGGCAGGGCTGGCCTGACGCTGCGCGGTGCCGGCCTGCCATCCGGTTTGGACTGACCAGTCCATTTCCTGTCATTCCCTAACTGGGACCGCTGAGGCTGGCCGAGGTGCGGGCGTCGCTCGTCCAGAGTGTCAGATTCCACACACTTTTTCGGTGTCCCGTGTCACTGCCGCGCGGACGCGCTGTGCACTGGGCGGCCGAAAAATATTAAAAAAAAAAAAAAAATGGAGCTTGACTTTGCAAAACGCAAGGAAGTAGCCCGGAAACAGTAGACGTGTGCAAAAAATTTTTGCCATCCAGAAAAAAAAAATTAAGAAAAAAATTGCTTGGAGAAGAAAATGCGAGTCCCCCCCCCCAGGCGGTCTTGCCAGCTGTTTTGCCTACCGACTCACTATACTACGCCGCTGCGGGGCCGCGGGGCCCACGGCGCGTCCAAGACACATCCTCTTGTCATCCGAATTCATCCGCTTGGCCACGCGAGGCCCGCGCGGTGCCCGTGGCCGTGCCCTGGCAGTGCCCTGGCGATTCCAAATTCGCCGTCTTGTCTCTCTCGCACCCACTCGGACCACTCGCGGCGCGGCGTGCGTGCGAGAGAGGCAGACTGCACACTGTACGCGCGCCAAGGTGCGACGTCCCAGCGACTGCCTCCAACTGCCGCGGGGCGGTTTCGCGCATCGCCTTGCTGTGCCTGACAATGACCCGTTCGCTTTCTATTTCTGTTGCAGTGCTGCCAACCAGGCGGTGAGTCACGCCCTTTTTGTTTTGATTGGAGAACGGTTGCCCAGCCTGCCCAGCGGCCGCACAGCGAAGACCGCCGGAGTCGGTCCAAATTCTAGACGCGAGCTTCGCAGTCGCTAAATGGGCCTCGAACCGAACGTGTGACCCCACCAATGGATTCCTCGTTCGGAGAGCAGTCCATTGGTGGGGTCACACGTTCGGTTCGAGTCCCATTTAGCGACTCTGGAGCTCAAAACGCGTCCGGGATTTGGACCGCCCCTGCCGGTCTTCTGGCCCACTGTGTGCTGCGCCTGGGAGGTGCCAAACCGTTTTCACCAAACGCCCCCATTTCGTCGCTTGGTTGTCTCACTGGTGCCAATTGCCTTCGGTATCAGTGCTCCCTCCCCTTCCCCGCACCTCCCGCCCCTCTCATTGGCCGAGCGTGCCGGCATGCGCGGTCTATGGCGGGCCTATGGCGGGCCTCTGGCGGGTCTATGGCCGGCCTATGGGTCGGTAGGTCTCGAAGTGAAGAATGCCCTGTAAAGTGGCAGCCGGTACTTTTCCATCGTTTTATCCGACAGGCTTTTAGCAGCGACACGGAGTGACCGATTGAGCCGCGCGTGTCCCGCCTCGCTCCGTCTCTGTCGCACCTGCGCGCAACGCGGCGCAACGCCCCACGAGTGCGACAGAGACAGAGCGACAATCCCGTTGACACGATAGGCCTGTTTCCGCGGCGGGGACCAAATAGACATACACCGAGGCAGTTCGCGTGGGACTCCCAAGTACTGCCAACTTGACAATTTACCCAAGTGCTGCCAACTTGACAATTTATCCAAGTGCTGCCAACTTGACAATTTACCCAAGTGCTGCCAACTTGACAATTTACACCTCGCATTGCGTCGAGACATGTTCCGTTTTCAACCAAGTTTTGATTTTTAGCACATGATACCTGAGCCTACTTTCAAAACATACCTAGAACAATACTAGACACTTAAGGGTGTCAGCTAGCTTTTATCTTGTGCACTCGCGTAGTCTAAAGTACGCTGTCCGTTCAAAACATACTCTGTAAAAATTCCCATCGACGAAAATCAATCGTCAGCCGGGATAATCCCGTCTGAAGAGGTGTTCGGAATTTTATCTGCCTCTGACTCGGCGCATCTTAGCTTATCTCAGAAGGAAGCCCGCAGATAAAACATTTCGCAAGGAGCTTTGCCCTGACAGGCCTAGATTCCGCACACGCCTCCAAACGCGAGATGCTTTTAATGCCTCCGTCAGCATCCTTGGCAGTGCACAAGCAGTGCCTACGTGACTCACGTGACTGCGTGCAGCGCCGGGTGCCCCACTGTACAACGACTGCACAGTGGGCCAGGAGGCGGGCCGAAACTCTGGAGGCGTTTTGAGCTCCAGGGTCGCTAAATGGGACTCGAACCGAACGTGTGACCCCACCAATGGATTGCTCTCCGAACGAGGAATCCATTGGTGGGGTCACACGTTCGGTTCGAGTCCTGTTCAGTGACTCTGGAGCTCAAAACGCGTCTGGAGTTTTGGCCGCCTCCACCGGTCTTCTGGCCCACTGTGGACTGCTTCTAGAAATTTTCGGGAGACATCAGGGTACCGCCAGAAGGTGAAATCTGTTCTTAATCGGAAACGGCTCCGGGTACCTATTCCTAAACCATTAGGTGAAAACGTCGCACCATCAGTAAACCAACCTACAAAAAAAAATTGACATAAAATTGTGCTTGAGTGCTATAAAATAAAGTACAGAGAGCTCCAATTGAATCTCACTAAACCCCGCACAATTTTACGTCAAAAATAAAATAAAATTGGTCGCATTCGACGAGAGTTGATACCAACAGGATCCTCGAAAAAAGAGACACGGCTCAGTTTCCGACAGTGTGGTGGCCGGGCCAGACCCGCCGGCGCCGCGCCTCCCTGCCCGCCGTGCCTCGGCCGTGCCTCCAACAGCAGTCGCTCTGTCTCTCTCGCACTCGTGGGGCGTCCTGTGCAGGTGCGAGAGAGACAGAGCGACGACTCTGCAGGTTGAGGCGCATGAGCCGTTTGAGCGACGCCCGAGTGTTTGGGGTCTTCCCTGCGGGGTCAGGGCAAACGAAGAGAAATTTGGACATTAGAGTCCCAAGTAAATGGCCGGGGAGAGTTTGATTTAGAAAGAGAAAACGAGAGAGTCCAGAGATGACACGTGGAGATATGCGGTGTAATTATCGCTCAATGCACCAAGTTCGCTCTTACGTAAGGTTACTACTGTCGCAGACTTCGCCATTTGAACCCGGACTCGCTCTTCTCACTCATGACTCACTCACTCACTCACTCACTCACTCACTCACTCACTCACTCACTCACTCACTCACTCACTCACTCACTCACTCACTCACTCACTCCCAACAGTGCCGGCGCGGTGCACGCCATCTCTGCTGGCCAATTTGGCCGGGTAAATTCCAGTAGGCTCGGAAGGTGCACCGTAACCTTTGAAAAGTATCGGCGGAGGTTGTCATTTTAATGGCCGCGCTTTATGGGCTTTTATTCTCCGGGATCCGGCAGCGCAACGAAGGTGCACAGTGGGCCAGGAGACCGGTGGAGGCGGGCAAAAATCCCTGACGCGTTTTGAGCTCCAGAGTCTCTAAATGGGACTCGAACCGAACGTGTGACCCCACCAATGGATTGCTCTTCGGACGAGGAATTCATCGGTGGGGTCACACGTTCGCTTCGGGTCCCCTTTAGCGACTCTGGAGCTCAAAACGCGTCCGGAGTGAAAAGTGTAGCCCCAGCCTAAGGGGGACCGGGACAGGCCGAGGGGGGCGCACGGGTCTTTGACCGCGCCGTGCTGCGTAACTCTAACGGCTGAAATGCACCTGCAAGTCGCAGTCAAGTGCATCAGCGCGTCGCATGCAACATTGGGCGCGGCCGGCACGGGGGAGGGGTCCAGATATGATGTCTTATTTCTACACATCCTCCTTGGAGGGGGGGGGGGGCACCTCTTGACTTGGCCTGCGTGCCAAGCTGGCGTGGCACGGCACGCGGCGCATGCATACTGAGGTTGACGGGGACCCCGTCGACCGGCGCGCACGTCTGGCGGTGCCGCCGTGCCGCGGTCTCGGGGGGCATCGCCACGGCATCGCCATCGCCGCCTCGCGCGGTGGGCCAGAAGACCGATGGCGGCGGTCCAAGTCCCGGACGCGTTTTGAGCTCCAAAATCGCCAAACAGGACTCGAACCGAACGTGTGATCCCACCAATGGATTGCTCTCCGAACGAGGAATCCATCGGTGGGGTCACACGTTCGGTTCGAGTCCCACTTAGCGACTCTGGAGCTCAAAACGCGTCTAGAGTTTTGGCCGCCTCCGCCCACCGTGCCTCGGTGCAGTGGACTCCTGTTCGGGGGACCGGCGGCGGTCCGTCTTCTACGTCGCAGATCGGCCGGCTCGGCTCGCGCCGCCCGCGCTTACGCAAACCAGGAATCGTTCCGGTGGCCATGCTAATTGGCGAGCCTAGAGAGGGGAGGGGACGCCGCGACGCGACGCGCCGCGACGCCGCGGAGCCCCAAGTCGACGAACGGCCTTGGCGGCCCACGCGTCTCGCCGGCGTCTCGACGTGCACCTGTCTCACACAGTGTAATGCTCTGCAGACTGATTCCGCACAGAGAGAGGGAGAGAGAGAGAGAGAGAGAGAGAGAGAGAGAGAGAGAGAGAGAGAGCGACGAAAGCGGGCCTCGTCGTGCTCCGCTGTGCTCCGCTCGGCTCCGCTGGTGCACCTTGTCCACACCCCCTCCCTCTGCAAAAAAGCTGCGAAGAGGAGCATGGTGGCTAATATTAGCTGGGAATACGGCGTATGGACCTAGCGCGCGGCCCCGCCCCTGTGCCCCCCCCCCCCTTTGCCCTTCGCCCTTCCAACAAATCGTAAAGTACATCGCCGTCGAAAACGACACATCGCCGTCCGTGGCATTTAATAGTTTTCATGTTTTAATGGACACCGTTAGGCAAGGGTCGACATATTTGCCGGTTTCCTAATGTGAGCCGGCAGCCTCAGCAGGACGGAATTTTGTCTGCCAGTCGATATGGCATTTTCAGAACAAACGGAAAGTGGCGACGAAATGGGTAAACGCAAGTGCGAACTGTTGCAAACGCGGAAGCCCTAAGCTGTTTCTTCTCGTTTTAACGGACCCACCTTCGTCCCCCTGCACTTTCATTACGAAATTTTTTTTTTCTAATTATTATTTTGTGTTTTTTTTGTCCTCGTTGCACATAAATAAAACTACGCACGTGCGGCTGCGCCTCGGCCGCCTCGGCTGTGTCCAGCCGGCTCATTAGCACCTAACATTCGCTGGGCGAAATATAAATGAACGACGAGGGAGTGCGTGGTATATTTTAGCCGGCATGTCCTGTTAAAATTGTTTTAATTTGCGCTGTTTTTGCTGTGCTGGGCCTGGCCGGGGAGGGTCCCGCTCTTCTAGAAGAGGCGAGTGTATGAACTCACCTAATAATTTGGGCTTCGTTTTTTTTAGCTGCGGACATGTCTACCTGGGAGCCAGTGCCAGGACTTAGTGCCAAGGCGTCTGGCATTCGCTTTTTGCAGTGAGGTGTCGGCCCCCGGCGCGGCTGCCGGATTCGCGCTGCAAAACTAGGGCATGTCACAGTGGGCCAGAAGACTGGTACTGAACGTGTGACCCCACCAATGGGTTGCTCTCCGAACGACAAATCTATTGGCGGGGTGTTTAGTTCGAGTCTCATTTAGCGACTCTGGAGCTCAAAACGCGTCCTGAGTTTTGGCCGCCCCCACCGGTCTTCTGGCGCTCTGTGACCCGGGTGTCAAAGCCGTGTCAATTAGCGATGGCTTCCGCGAAAAAGGCTTAAGTTAGTCGGAATGCCACGTGGAAGTCCGAGTTGCAGACAGTCTACCTGTTGGTCACGCATTTACCTACTCTGCTAAAAATACCCTGACTCCCTATCCCTGCACATAGCCAAGCGGGGATTGATTCTCGCGATCCAAGCAAGAAAGACGGAAATTCAAATCAAATCTCTATTGTTTTTTTCTTCAAAGTAATGCCGGCTGCACCGCATGCACTGGCGTCTTGACGTCGTGAGCTACTTACGCAAGAAACTAATGGGCAGGCGTCTTTTTTGCATTATGTTTTTTGATGGCTTTGTCGAACGGCTTGTCTGGAGAGTAGCCTTGGGAGGCGAGTCTTAAAAGTGAAACCCAAGCCCGACCAGCACCCCGCACTGTAGTGGACGCGGAATCCGCAATTCACTTAGTGAAAAGAAAAATAAAAGATTTTTATTTCAAGTGGCGGGGCAGACGTGAGGCCCAGATTGAACTCGTTGAATTCATTCCCGCTACTCGAAACAAAAGGGTAAAACTTTGCCGTTACCACCTGAAAGAGTCTCGGAAACTTTCTGTTGGCTGTGTCCTTTTTGTTTTCACTCAGATAGCATGGTGCGCTAAGGCCTGGCTACAGGCTGACTCCGCACCGCGCCCTCTCTCTCTCTCTCTCTCTCTCTCTCTCTCTCTCTCTCTCTCTCGGAATGAGACTACTGGCGGCGCCGAGGACAAACACAGGAATGCTTTCGAGACCGGACGTGGCCACTACTAGTGCAGTGACAGCACCCGGCTCTTCCTCGCTGGGTGCGAGAGAGACAGACAGCGGGCAGGTGCATTGCGCTGGCGCCACCTGAGGCCACGTCCGAGAGAGAGAGAGAGAGAGAGAGAGAGAGAGAGAGAGAGAGCGTGCGAAGCGCGTTGGTTTCCGCAGTCGATCTACTCGGCGGACGAACTGAACCAGTACCGGCCCCCCAGGACACGACATCAAACCAATAAATAAATAAATAAATATGCCTTTGAATTTCAAGGCGGCTCTTTTACCGGCCACGCTGGGCGACGCTGGGCGACGCTGGGCGACGCTGGGCGACGCCCCTGCCTTCGTCCGGATGCCTCTCAATTGAGGCTCCCCAGCCTAGCCAACGCCGCCACCGCCGCCACTACCGCCGCCGCCGCCGCTCTCTGGAGGGACGCAGTGACGTCACAGGGATCGCCTTGCGGCCCAAAAGATTCCATTTCGGTTTGGCCCTATTTATAGAGCAAGTGCCCAGCGTTGGCCAGCCCACGCACTAAGGCCTCACTTTCGGACGGCGCCCCGCCCCGCCCCGCCCCGCCCCGCCCCGCCCCGCCCCGCCCAAGCGAGTCGCACCTGGCGAGCGCCTCACGGGGCTGAAATGGCGGGACGAGTACTTGGTTCTATTTTAGTTTCAGATTCCCGGTGCTAGGCCGCGCCTATTTCACACACTGGCTAAACTCGTACTGATGACAAATTGGCAGGGGACTCACCCCTTTAAGAAAGTGCGTACATCGCGGGGAGAGAAGGCACACCAAGCCCCAGCCTTTTAGACATGCCTTTTGCGCGCGCGCGCACTGGATCGGGAGAGGGGTCACGTTTCTACTGACCAACCTGACCCACGGCTTGCTAGTCTTTTAAATTTCTCATTCCGGCTGAGGCCGAGCCCCAAGCACGCTCCATGATATGACCAGTGTATGACCTGCACGCCCCGCGCGCCGAAGGCAAGGCTGAAGGCCCCACGCATCGAACCGGGCGCTTGTTGCACTGCCTTTCCATTTCAGGGCCAAAGATACCAACACTGTCACATCGGTCATATGTAGGTCATGCTGTGACGTGGTGGCGCGTTGGGTTGCGGATCTCAGTATACACACACCGCCCGGCCGAGCCTGCCGCGCCGGGCCGAGCCTAGGCAGCGGTTATGACACAAGGTTGTCGACAGGCTGCAGTGTGGGTGCACCACCCTTGCCTGGAACCCTTGCCTGGACACCGGCGCAGGTGGCCGCCAAAACTCTGGACGCGTTTTGAGCTCCAGAGTCGCTAAATGGGCCCCGAATGGAACGTGTGACCCCACCAATGGATTGCTCTCTTAACGAGGAATCCATTGGTGGGGTCACACGTCCGGTTCGAGGCCTGTATAGCGACCCTGGAGCTCAAAACGCGTCTGGAGTTTTGGCCGCCTTCACCAGTCTTCTGGCGCACTGAGAGCCCGACCAAGGCATGCCAGCAGGAGGGTCGCTCCTACCAGCGCGTCGTGGGCTCGTCCAACAAGTGTCCGACAAGTTGTCGAGCGTCGAGCTTCGGGCCGCCAAAGGCATGGCTGAAGGCGCGCGAAAACGAGGCAAGCTGTAACCTTGCCGGCTCTGCGCAGGAAGCTGCAGCACGCCGCTTTACGGGCTGTGACGACACGGGCTGTTGTGCCACGACTAGTCACAGCGTCGTCACAGCCTCGTCACAGACAGGCGGACCGCCCAATGGCCACCGTGACAGACACTGTCACGCACCACTGTGACCGGCTACAGTATGACACGACGCACGACTGCAACAGGCAACAGTGTGACTGGCAACAGTGTTACATGCAACAGTGTGACGGGCAACAGTGTGACACGACACAGCACTGTGCCAGGAAACAGAGTGACAATGTGGCAGGCACCGTGCAGGTGACCTAACCTAATGCGACTCCTCTGTAACCCTTCAAAGCCCCTCTCCTACGTGCGACTGGGGAGGGGGGGGGGGGGGATCGCGAGGCGCAACGTGCCTGTCGGATGAACACCGGCACAACCCTGACGCGAGCCTCGTGTCATTGACGCGCCGCGCTGTTGCCTGGCCTGCCTGCACGGTCGTTTTCGCCGCTCTGCCTCTCTCGCACTCACAGAGCGTTGGGTGCGAGAGCGACGAATGGGACTCTGCTGGCTCGCGCTTCAACCTTGGCGGGTCGCGGGTTCGCGTCGCGGCGCCGGATTTTTTCGGTGCCACCGCCACGTACCTAGGAGCACGGACGACGTCGAGGGCGGGGGCGATGGGGCCTGGGAACAGGCATAGCGTCGATCGCGGTGTTGCTGGGGTTGGGCACTGGGCTGGTCCTCGCTGGCGTGCTGGCTGGCGTGCTGGCGGGCTCTGTCCTGGACGTCCTGGCTAGGTGCCTCGCGGTCCGCTCGCGGGCAAGGGCTTACTCGCGTCGTCCTGCGTCAGGCCTGCAGCGCGCCCGTCTCTCAACTGACGTCTCTGCCATGGCAGTGCCAGTGGGACTCCCCCTCCCCGGGCCGGGCCTGCGGGCTGCGGGCCTGCGGCGCGCTGCGGCCTCAGGCCAGCCAGGCGGCGCGCCCGAGCTGCCAGCCACAGCCTTCTGCAGCGCGGCACACTGGACACGGCACGGGGGGCATTTGACTGTAAGCTCGCTGTGAGCTCACTGTAAGCTCGCTGCAAGGGTGCCACCAATGTTCAGCCGTTCGTCTGCTGTGGTTATTTTTGCGGTGGCCGTAGCGTGACATTGCATTTAAAAAACACAGGAAAAAACTTTTACGACAGTTTAGATTGTTTAGAAATTGTCAAAACGCCGTGAAGTAAGTGGACGCCGTCAATAAAATATATAGGAAAGTCAAACCCGATCCCGTGGCTCCGGTTCAATGGGTTCAAGGTTCAAAGGTCCAAGGCTGGGCTTTTAACAAACGGACTGTCAGGCTTGAGCTTGTTACGGCTCCCTAAATCTTTTTCGGAGGGTACACCTTTTGCGTGTGTCTGGCGCCAGTAGCGTCCGGATGGCCGGGGCGGGGCGGGGCGGGGCGGGCTGGCGCCGCGCGCACAGGTACACGTCTCGTCGCGTCGCCGCACCCACCCTGGACCCGCCCGACCCGCTCAAGGACCCCGTCGCCTTCAAGGCCTTCAAGGTCGCCTTGAAAAGGGGGAACGGAGGGGGGGGGCGACTGACTGCGGGGAAACCCCACCGAAAGAATAATTTTGTGCGGAAATGAAACACGGTTCGATCAGTCGCCGAATATAAATATATTTTGTCATTGGATGGAAGATTGTTATGGAATTGACAGGCCAAGAGTTGCAAGGACCACTCGCAGGTGGGCAAGGCCGAGATAGTGGGGACAAGAGAGATGAGTCACCGCACTAGTTAAAAAAAACTAAAATGAAAAAAAAAAGCGAGTTTGGGGCAAATTTTGTGGTTGCCGCAGGTTCAGGCCCGCCTTGTAGTGTAAGTCGACCCTCGAGGGGGGTTGATTTAAATCGGAATTCATGTGGCGCGCGCCGCGACGCACTCGTCTGCGCGCTTGTGTGTGTGTGTGTGTGTGTGTGTGTGTGAGCGAGCGCGCGCGCGTGTGCGTGTGTGTGTGTGTGTGTGTCGGTGCAAGGCAACGCATGTAGCCCCCGCCCCCTCGCTTGCTTGAGGGCTGCTCTGCCCGCCGAATCAGTCCGTCTCCTTACCGTTTCCCCCCGGGGAATCCCCCACACTTTGAGGCCAAGGACCCCTCGGACGAAAGGGAGGACCTCTCGCCCATTTCTCAATTTCTCGATCGGCTTTTTTGGAGACGACGAGCGAAGGCGAAGGGTGGGCGGACCTTACGGTAGGGCGCTTACCGCACGCAAAAGAAAAATGACTCCTCGGATCAAGAAAAAATTAACTTTTCTTATGGGTTTTTTCAAGAAATTTTCGCTTAATCCAAACTCGTTTTTCTTGTATACAGGAAAATTTTCTAGTGTCAAGACTTTTTTGTTATAAAAACAAAGAAAATCAAAAATTAAGAAACCATTTTTCTGGGTGCGTGATTACTGGCAAAAAAAGTTTACCGCACGGAAAAAACCTAAAAATTTATATTTTAATTTAAAAAAAAAATCCCACTGTGACCGTTGTTGGTACAAAGTACTGCACAATGTTCCGCAAAATTCTCCATCGCCCGGTCCGGGCCGGCTCATTGCTTGCATTTCAAGAAGCAGCACTTTGCGGGCTGTCGAGCCTCTGAAAGCATTTCGACGCCTCCTTTTTCAGCGGCAGCCGATAGCCGGCACTTCAGCAGCTCGATTCAGCACAGCATGAGAAATTGCGCTCAGTCGCCTTTGTGTCTGTCTGTCTGTCTGTCTGTCTGCCTATTGGTCTGTCTGCGTGTTGGTCTGTCTGCCTATTGGTTTCTCTGTCTGTCTCGCATAGGAGTGTCCGGCGGAGAGAAATGAAGTGATGCACTCAGTGCTTTGCAGTGCAGTGCCTTGCAGTGCAGTGCCTGATTGGCGGGGGGCGTACTCTGCCAACGCCGTGACGCACAACGCTCACGCCACGCTCATCGCTGGTCCGCCACGCCACGCCTCGCCACGCTCGGCCACGCTCGGCCACGCCGGACGACTAAACTTAGCCTTCGGTCTGCCTCGGCCTGGCTCGACCCGCCACCCCTCAGTCATAGAAGGAGCCGAAGGAGCCCCTTGCCTCGCCTCACTTCCTGAGCTGGCCAGCCAGAGTCCGAGGGGCAAGGCGGCCAAGACGCGTGCAGAGCTCCAGAGTCGCTAAACAGGCCTCGAACCGAACGTGTGACCCCACCAATGGGCCGCTCGTTCGAACGAGGAACCGGAAATTTTCATTGCAGTTCATCCGCTTTGGTGGTTCCCGCGACCTACGTATTACTATTTCGAGCGCTTCTTTTTGATCACTTTGATCAACAGGGCCTCTCTCTCTCTCTCTCTCTCTCTCTCTCTCTCTCTCTCTCTCTCTCTCTGAAAGGGTATTTGCGGCCTCGCGGTTTAATATTGGAGGTTTGTTTTGTCCCTTGGGGGCGCTAGTGGTGTCGCGGGGCGACGAAAAAAAAACGGGTGTGTGTGTTTGTCTTAAGTCAGCCAGCTTCTGGAGGGAAGCTGGCTCGATCTCTCGCGACAACAGTTACTGCATCGATACAGTCGAGGAGAGGTAATAACCTGTACGCTGAATAGGTGAAATTAGCTTGATAGAAAATAAAAGCTACTTATTATGGATGCTAAACCTAAAACCGTATAAAAAAAACATCAACAATTATCTGAATCAAATCACACCGCAATCATAGAGCTCGAAAAATTTCCACTCGAAAGAGGAAAGGTTATTTCAGTTGGTGGCTGGGTTGCTAAGCGCAGACGGATCGTAAACGACGACAACCATAGTATACACTGAAAAACCAAACGTGGTCTAGACCGCACCAACTGGTGTGGTCAAATGGATGCCATTTTGACCGCATCAGTTGGTGTGGTCTAGACCACGTTTGGGGCGTTAAGTGTGGTCTAGACCACACCAAACGTGGCCAAACGTGGTCTAGACCACACCAACTGATGCGGTCAAAATGGCATCCATTTGACCACACCAATGATGCGGTCTAGACCACGTTTGGTTTTTCAGTGTAGGCGTGGATTTTTAAACGGTTCCCCTTGCTATAGTCTCGAATCTCTCCGGGCATAGTCCTTCCCATGTTTCGATAATGGTGTGTGCGTTTACGGGCCTCGGCTGTTAATCGGCCTATTGCAAATTGGCGGGTAGGTGCAGGCGTGTGTGTGTGTGTGTGTGTGTGTGTGTGTGTGAGTGTGTGTGCGCGTGTGTGTCTCGGTTTTTGGGGGTGGGGTGAGGCCCGGGCGCCAGGCAGTCTAGCTGTCATCGCGGGGCACTTTGGCTAGACGCGACGGCGTCGCGACGCCCCGCCGACGCCCCGCCGACGCCCCGCCGACGCCGCCCCACCCGTCGGCGTCGACGTCGTCGCGCAGTCTGGCAGAGAACGCGCGACCGCAAACGGAGTGGGGATGAGGCCCACGCACCACTTTGGAACGACCAGGCGGTCACACACTCTCACGCACACGCACACACACATACACACACACGCACACACACACACACACACACACAAACACACGCAGAGCGCCGTTTCCGTGGGTATCAATTTCTTCCTCGTTGGGCCCCTGCCCCCTTCCACGTGCCCGCCACGTGGGTCCCCTCTCTTTGCGTCATCCACCAAATCAATCCATTTTCCACTTGTGCCGATACATTGTTTTCTAAAAAAAAAAGCGGTTTTATCCGAGTCAAAAAAAGTGCAGATGTTGTTGTTGTTGCTGCTGTTGTTGTTGTTGCTGTTGCTGCCGTTTGCAATAGCGCCGCTGTGAAATGCCGGCTTGCAAAACGGCGCGCCTTACAGAGTGATCCGTCGAGTGGGATCTCTCGGCGAGATTTACAACGACTACTTCGACGACTTCGATGAGCTCCCAGTCCCCGTTGAATAATTCAGGAGCGTTGTTTAGTTGCTTGTTCTTTCGAAAACGGTTTGTTTTGACTGGCGAGGTATGAGGCTATCGATTCAAGGTGCAACCATGCGCCGCTGCCACCGGACTAACTTATAAATTTGTTCGCTGAATTTTCGTACCCCCTCGAAAACGAAACGAAACCTACTGTCTGCCTGAGCGCAACGCGAAATCCCTCAGCGGCGATTACAACACCGCGAGGTACTCTCGGACAGAGATAACATCTCAAAGTGACGAGAAGGTCGATGGCGGCGGGCGGGGCTGTCAGGAGACATCCACGTGCGTCGCCGCCTCCACCCGGCCGGCGCACAGTGGCTTCTGGCCAATCCACTGTGCGACGAGGTTCGAAGACGACGGTACTCACCGTTCCCTTCGTTTTGCCACAGCCTGTACTCCTTTTCCAGACGGACGTTGGGCCAACAGTGATTCCCCTGCAAAGGCCAAGGCTGCCGCTCTTGGCTTAGATCGGTACTGTTCCAGTGGCGTTCCAGTGACGTTCCAGGGGCATTCCAGAGGCGTTCCACAGGCGTTTCAGAGGCGTTCCAGAGGCGTTCCAGTTTCAGAGGCGTTCCAGAGGCGTTCCAGTTCCAGGTCCGCCGGTGGAGCCGATGTCAGAGCGCGGCGCGCGGGGGCTGGTCCGTGGGCAGTGGGCGCCAGGGGGTGGAGAGCCCTGGGCAGTTGGACATCCTGGAGCGCTCCTCGTCAGCAAGGCGCACGCAGCAAGCAAAGACTCCACGCGATTCGAGTTCGGATTGCGATTGGCGAGAGCTCCGATCGGCTCTGCGTTTCCCGCGCAAAAGACCGAGCGCGGCCGAGCCAGCGGCCGAGCCAGCGACTGGCGGCACCAGACCGCGGCGGGACGCCCAGCCGCTGCCAAGTGGAAGAAAAAAAAAAGAAAGAGAGAAAAAAAGGCTTTTCTCACTCGCCACGCGCCCCGCGGAGTGTTTTCTATTTTCTTTTTTCTCGTCGAGGCGAGGGTGGCTGAGGCTAATGAGAGCGTGGATTTCGGCAACTGCTGTTCGAAATCGGCATGTTTCCGGTTTCTGGGTTACCCAACCTGTTCGGCCGTTCGGCCCGCCCTGCGCCGCCCTGCGCCCGCCGCCCCGGGCGCACGTATTTTTGGTGTGGCCAATTATTTACGCCGATTATATTGTCTTTCGCTGTCTTCGCCCGTAGTTTTAGCACACTCTGTGTGTGTGTGTGGGGGGGGGCAGGGCAGAGAGAGGGAGAGACGGTGGGTGAGTCATGCTGGACCGACACGGGGCTAGCAGACCAGATGCTGATCCGAAACATCGCTAAGAACTGGTCCCGCTACCGCAGCACCGCGTACCCACTCACTCCAAGGTTTAAGTTTTTGCGGTCCGTCATCAAAACTTTTAGTTTGGTTGTTTAGTGATCATGAGAGCGACGACTTAATTTGAGTTCAAGTGTGGCGATAGCGCCGCACAGTGGGCCAGAAGACCGGTGGAGGCGATCAAAATGCCGGACGCGTTTTGAGCTCCAAAGTCACTAATGGTAGTCGAATCGAACGTGTGACCCCACCAATGGATTGCGCTCCGCACGAGGAATCCATTGGTGGGGTCACACGTTCGGTTCGAGTCCCGCTCAGCGACTCCGGCGCTCAAAACGCGTCTAGCGTTTTGGCCGCCTGCGCCGATTTGGCACTGGTGCGGCGGCGCGGCGGTTCGAAATAGAGGATTATTGACCTTTGGCGGGGAAGGCCAGGGAAGGGCGTGAGGATGGAGTGGTGGGGGTGCCGCTGCAACGAGTGGGAGCGAGAGCGAAGACGAGGCGGTGGAGGGGGTGAACTGCCTGAGTTCAAGGCCCAGTTAATGCATTGCAGTCGTCGAAATCTGAGTGAAAAAAAGACTCAAGAAGGAACTTCGACACAATTGTAACGGTGTAGTGTGGTATCTCGCTCCCACTCATGACATAAGCCACGGGGAAGACGAAGACGACATCTAGTCGGAAGTGCCCCCTTTACAGTGCAGGTCACGAGAAACCAATGGACGCCTCGAAAACAGTCTGGGGAGGGGGGAGTCTTGGCAACAGAGTCCGTGAAGAAGCTGATCTTGGCTGCATTGAAGTCTCACTTTCATATCAATAGGCGTGGCTGGGCCTTGGGACTCGCAGAGTTGAGTCTTTTTCAACTGCCGCGTAAGACCAGTGAGTTGAATCAAATAATCGACATACGGCAAAAAAAAAAAAAAAAAAAAAAACTGTTTTTGCTTTTTCTATAAGTACCGCATTGTAAAGACATAGGTGATTTCCAGGAAGCTCCTGGGAAAACTAACCGTGCACATGGACGTAGTCTGTCATTCCAACGTGCACATTCTTTTCACATATGAATGAATTGGTCGGGCTGCGAACCGCTGCCGGATTTACCGTCTCGAATTAACAAGCGCATCACCGTTTCCTACGAAGCGAACGCCCCGCGCGCGTCATCTGTACAGACAGGACTCTCGCTGGGTCGCGTGCGCATCAAGGAATCATTCGAAAAACTAGGGAAAAAATATTTTGAATTCTTTTTGAACTGAGAAACAGTTCAGTTAGAACGCCGTTTGAATCGGCAGTGACCCTGTCGTAACTTCGGTCGGTCTGAGGCGTGCACGGTGTACCACCCACACGTCGCACACACCGTCGCACGCCTTGGACTTATCTCAGTTTGGCGGTGGTCCGCGCTATCTCCGCGCCACCCCGCCCCTTGCCCCGCCCTGTCGCTCTGTCGCTCTGTCTCTCTCGCACTCGCGGGGCGTGCCGGAGCTGGACCGCTATAGTCTGTCTGACAAAGATTGTCTGTTATCACGTGACCAAACCATTTCATCGGATTTTCTCGAGAACCCCACCCAAGCGATGCGCGATGACTCCTCGTGTTCGCGTTATAGAAATCCAACCCAAAGCGAAAACAAAAGGTCCTTCAAAGGAAAAAAAAAATTCTTTGTACTTGTTAAAACTTTCCACGTACGCAAACGCATTGGAGTCCGTGCCTGTTCATAAGTATGCACCACATACACACACACACACACACACACACACACACACACACACACACACACACACACACACGAGGGGCCGTGCAAGGACAATGTCCATGCACATTTCCATACGACTTCCACTGCCGCTGAAATCCTCCCGGAAATGTCGCGCCGCGCTGCCGGAACCCGAAACGCGACATAAGTCTGCGGAATGTTTCGAGTGCAGGCACACACACAGTCACGCGCACACACAGACGTAAACGCATGCACGCACCAAAGCGTTTAGCCAACTTGAATTCATTTTATTTTCAACAAATGCACTCGGGAGAAACTTATAGTTTGTTCGTACTGCGTAGCCAGGCCTCGGCCTTGGTGGTCTTCATAAAGTGTGGCAAGCTGTTGCACTGGTGTGCATGCGTTTGGGACGCCAGGCGACGCCAGACGACGCCAGCAGCGCCACTGTGGGGGCAGCGAACGTTGCGCGGATCCCGAGACGTTTCCGAGAGTCTAGAGTGGGACTCGGTTCACCCGCACAGAGGACCGGTGGAGGCGGCCAAAACTCTGGACGCGTTTTGAGCTCCAGAGTCGCTGAATGGTACTCGAACCGAACGTGTGACCCCACCAATGGATTCCTCGTTCGGCGAGCAATCCATTGGTGGGGTCACACGTTCGGCTCGAGTCCTGTTTGGCGATTTTTACTCTCTTTCATGTGTTTCTCAGGCTGAAAAAAGTCAACCAGATCAATCGATACACCGTCAAGCCTTATGGCGCTTTCTCTAATGCTCGCCGAGCTACGTGTAGTGAATGCTCTGCCGTTCCGAGCAGCCCCGCTGCACTTCCGACAACACGTGTGTGTGTGTGTGTGTGTGTGTGTGTGTGTGTGTGCGCGCGTCTTAAGTGTCACTGCAGCTGCATGTAGCTGTATGGCTACAATGATGTATGCTGAATTTCCAAATGCACTCCACTCTCACTGAGAAGAAAAATGCCTCTTTTACTTGTATTTTAACTGCTTTCCATTTTTGGCGGTGCATTTACTTGTCCCGGCTGTCCTCATATCTTTCCCCTAATAACTGCCGTGAGCGTCCAATCTCGTGCTTCATTTTCTTCCGATTAGTCGATTAGCCCGATTCTGGGGAAGGTCCTGTCGCCCCAATAATCCTGGGAGAATGATTCGTCATTTCGGAAATGCCATAAAGTGTGGTCAGGCTGTCAGGGCTAGCTGCGGCAACTGGCGGGCCGCCGCCTCGCGGTTACGGCGGTCCACTACAGTGTGGTGCAAGCTCGGCCTGATTGCGGCCCTGGACGGGGCCCTGGACGGGGCCTGGGAGGGTCGTCCGTCAGCCCCATTATCACCTAGGGCGTTTAGCCCCGGCGTTTTCCTCCGGCGCCACCAGTGCACAGTGGGCCAGAAGACCGGCGCAGGCGGCCAAAGACGCGTTTTGAGCTCCAGAGTCGCTAAACGGGACGCGATCCTGACGTGTGACCCCACCAATGGATTCCTCGTTCGGAGAGCAGTCCATTGGTGGGGTCACACGTTCGGTTCGAGTCCCATTTAGCGACTCTGGAGCTCAAAACGCGTCCGGGGTTTCGGCCGCCTCCGCCGGTGCCGGTCCGACTGAGGTGAAAGGGAAAGGGAAGCATGAGTCATCGGCCGGCCCGAGGGATGGCCGTGGATCACAAGCCCCGCCCGGTGATTGAAAGAGAGAACAATCAGCCTCCAATTTGAATAACGAAATTGATAATAAAATGCGTCTCGTGACAACTTTTGGTCGAAAGCCGAGCTGGGGAAACTAATGGGGCCTTGTAAAACGCAGCGTGTAACAGCGCCCGAATCAAACGTTCACGTAGCTCCGCGTAGCTCGGACTCTAGCGCACGTAAGACTTGCCAAGCGAAATATGACGGGAAAAAAAGAGGAAAACGGCTACCTTGATTATGATTCCCCACCAAACGCACCTCTTTTTGTCTGCCTGTCTGTCCGTCCGTCCATTCGGAAGGGACCGTCCTACCGTAGTACGCGCGGGTACCCGAAGGTACCCCTTCCCCGCGCGGTGGATGTTCGAGGTGGCGAGGTGGCGTGTTCCCGCGCTGGACTCTGATTGGCCAGAATGTGGGCCAGGGAGCGTGCCGTGCAGGCCGTGCTTGCCAGCGGGGAGGGGGAGGGGGCACGTGCCACGGGGAAGGGGTTACTGCAACAGGTGTGCATTTCGAACGGCGGGGTTACCTCAACGAGTCATTCACAGTGGGCGCGTTACTTTTCTTCCTTTTTTTTCTGCCGAACTTCTGGACGAGAAAAGGCTCCAGTATTGTTTTTTGTTGTTTTTTTGGTAGAGTTTGTACGGGGACCCCGTCGCTGTTTGCTGCCTCAGCTGGCTTCTGTGTAGGCGTGTGTGTGTGTGTGTGTGTGTGTGTGTGTGTATGCGTGCCGGAGCCTCGAACCCATATCCCATTGCTGTCGCTCCGGGCGCTCAGCCCATTTTCATGGCCGCCGTGCCGTGCCGTGCCGTGCCGTGCCGTGCCGTGCCGTGCCGCGCCGTGCCGTGCCGTGCCGTGCCGTGCCGTGCCGTGCCGTGCCACTGACTGGACTCGCCTGCGTGACCTCCCGTTCCTGTTGCCATAGTTACATGTGGCGGAAACGGACGAAATACGTTGCCGAAACAACAGTATCCACCGGGCGCAGTGTGCCTAGTGCGTAGAGGTCACCCGCGTCACTCACACTCTCACACACCTACACACACACACATACACACACACACACCTATACACACACACAGCCAATCCATTCCGCGTCAATGATAAATATTACCGTGAGATCAAGTTTTGGTTGAAGCGTTTTGGTCACACGTTCAGTTCGAGTGCCATTCAGCGACTCTGGAGCTCAAAACGCGTCTTTGTCCGCCTCCACACTGTGGTTCACTGACCGGACTTCCCTCCGCACAGTGTGCCGCCCCAACCTTCGCCCAGGAGGGACTCGCTCGCGGCGGCTTGAGGCGTTTTCTACTTACCTCGCTGGCGGTGTTCCGGCTGCGGACGAAAAAAAGAGAAAAACGGAATGAATCAGTGTGAGTAACGAGGAAGGCGTTCAGGAAGACCGGAATCTAAACTGCTTTGGGCGAGCACGGAAACGCTTCCAAAAGGCGCGCGAAACAATCAATCTGAACCAGAACTTGACACTTTTGCGACTTTTGCAGTTGACGATTCGCTAATTGCTTCATTTGGGTTACCAAAGATTGCAGCATTTTTTTTTCGTTTCGAGTCGCTGTAGTGGTCCACCTGGAGTCGCAAATTCTTCATCCTTAGTTCCATTGTTTTTTTTTTGTTTTTTTTCTTTTTTAAATTTTTCTGAGGTCTGTGGGGGCATAGGAAGGAAACTGACTGGCCCACTGTGCCTCGTCATCATCATCGCCACTCTGGGAAAGATCTGGAAGCGCGGCCCAGTCCGACGGCCGGACGGCAGAGATCGAATTTCGAAAGATGTGGAGTAGTTTCGGAGCGAGGCTTAGTGTCAGCGCTAGAGGCAGCGGCGGTGGAACCGGCTGGGAAACATGGAAACTGTTCCGTTTTGGTAAGCTGCTTTCAGGAAGCTGCGATTTTTTTCAATTTTGAAGGATTTTTTTACGATCAAGGGCGCAACTGTTATTCCTTTCAGAAATTCTGTATTATTTTCCACGCACGACGGGTAACTGTTGTACGAACCCCAACCGATAGTTTTTGGCTTTTTCTTTGTTTTGGTGTTGGCGCCGCCGCCAATCTACCGCCCGTTGCGGTGGTCGGCCTGCACCTCATGAAGTGACCATCCCGCTGATTGCGCCGCGGGGGTCCACAGTGGGCCAGAAGACCGGAGGAGGCGGCCGAAACTCCAGACGCGTGCAGAGCTCCAGAGTCGCTAAATGGGACTCGAATCGAACGTGTGACCCCACCAATGGATTGCTCTCCGAACGAGGAATCCATTGGTGGGGCCACACGTTCGGTTCGAGTAACATTTAGCGACTCTGGAGCTCAAAACGCGTCTAGAGCTTTGGCCGCCTCCACCGGTCTTCTGGCCCACTGTGACTCGCCAGTCCTCCTCTCCCACTATTGTCCCGAGTCCTTCCCCGTTCCCTCCCGGAGGATGCAAATGCTGCCCGTTTTCCGGAAGTGTCACTGCGGGGGGCGTGGCGCCGCGCCGCCTCGATGTCTCGCTGACCACCATCATCCTGGTCGATTAAACCGCGATATCGATTGATGTATTGCCGGCGAGCGGCGCGCCGGCCAAACGCTCATTTATCGGTGTGACGGAGCGGAGTGCGCAGAGCCCGTCCCTTTCCCTCTCAGTCAGCCTCTCATTTTCCGAGCTTTATAAACTGAATATATACAAAACGAGACTTTTACTGCTTTCGGTTTGAACTATTCATTTTTTCTAATTTTTTTTTTTTAATTTTTGAGCACGCGCCATTTTTCGGCGCGCCTTTTCTGTGCTTTCGAGAACGACGAGACGGTCGAGACGTACGGTCGCGACACTGTCGAGACGGTCGAAACGGACGAGACAGTCCGACACACTGTGAGCGAGACAGTGTGCGCGGCGTGCCAAGGGACAGTGCTCACACGCCAAGAGAAAAAGACTAATCTCTGGGTATCTTCGCGAATTATGGTGTATGTGTGTGTGCGTGTGTGTGTGTGTGTGTGTGTGTGTGTGTGTGTGTGTGTGTGTGTGTGTGTGTGTGTGTGTGTGCCCGAGCGACGCCCAGCTGTCTAGCCCGTCTTGGCCCGCGGCCATTGGGCGAAGCAGCAGAGCACCCAGACGGGTACGTACCACCCCACACCCCTACCCGTCTCCCGCGCCGCGCCCGCCGCACAGTGTGCCAGAAGACCGGCGCAGGCGGCCAAAGACGCGTTTTGAGCTCCAGAGTCGCTAAATGGGACTCGAACCGAACGTGTGACCCCACCAATGGATTGCTCTCCGAACGAGGAGTCCATGGGTGGGGTCACACGTTCGGTTCGAGTCCCATTTAGCGACTCTGGAGCTCAGAACGCGCCCAGAGTTTGGCCGTCTCCACCGGTCTTCTGGTCCAATGTGAAACGTGCCGTCGGGTACGGCGAGGAATCACAGTTCACAGAAACTTACTGAAATTCATTTCTTATTTCCCAACAATTTTCGCGATATTCTCTGAGCTTCCTTTTACATTTGCCCAGGACTAAGTTTTTCGTGGCGACTTCTGCACGGGGTTTCCCGCGTGAATCGCAGCGACGGCCTTTCAGGGAGCGAGTCCGAAATACAGGCCAGGTTGCCGCCCCTCGAGGTGCCCGAGGTGCCCACACTGGCCGCACTGCCGCCGCTCCCATTGGTCGGCGCGGATGGTGCGACCGGCGGGCGGCCTTCATAGTTCTGGGCCACGGGGCCGGGCTCCTCGTTGCGATACTCCGCGCCAATTTTTTGTTTTCTGCCCCAAATGAAGGACGAAAAGGGGGCACAGTGGATTCGCCAGGCGACCGGCGGAGGCGGCCGAAACTCTAGACGCGTTTTGAGCTCCAGAGCCGCTGAATGGGACTCGAACCGAACGTGTGACCCCACCAATGGATTCCTCGTTGGGAGAGAAATCCATTGGTGGGGGTCAGTCATGTTCAGTTAGCGACTGTGGAACTCAAAACGCGTCTAGAATTTTGACCACCTCCACCGGTCTTCTGGCCCACTGCGAGGGCTAAACCACAGTGACATATGCAAATGAGGAGCCAAGTGGTTGTTTCTTGGTTCCAGTCCGGCTGATGGACGTGGGAACGTTTCCACTCGCTTGGCTACACTGGATACAAGCTAAGCGCCCCAGGCGTCTTGTGCAAATGAATCTGCTAGACTTTCACTCGGGAGCTGATGGCATTGGCAGCCAATAGGGAGCCGGCCGCAGCCCCGGCCAGCGAATCAGAGCACGCGTCGGTGATGTCACGACCGACCAGTGCCGGGGCCGATTTCCTGCCGTCAACCAATCGGCGAAAATGCGATGCTCTCATTGGACGGGCAAGCAGCGAAGAACTGCTCGTACCTCGCGATCGGTGGCCGTTACAGACACCGCACAGTGGGCCAGAAGACCGGCGCAGGCGGCCAAATTTTTAGACGCGTTTCGAGCTCCAGAGTTGATAAATGGGACTCAAACCTGAAGTGTGACCCACCCGACGGATTCCTCGTTCGGAGAGCAATCCATTGGTGGGGTCACACGTTCGGTTCGAGTCCCATTTAGCGACTCTGGAGCTCGAAACGCGTCCGGGATTTTGGCCGCCTTCTACGGCCCACTGTGGCCTGGAGTGCTTCGCGTTTTGGCGCGCTTCGCTCCGGTTGGCCCTTGCGCCGACCAATGGGAGCGCAGCGCGGCCCGCCCCGACCAATGGCGGCCGGGGAGGTCTATTTCCGGGGCTGACGTCACTGACGTCACGCCAGGCAGGTGAGGGCGTCATGCCCGCTCCAGGGATGTCGACAAGGACGGCCTGACCCGCTTAATGCACGAACAGGAGAGAGAGAGAAAGAGAGAGAGAGAGAGACCCGCGCGTGTTCGGCACTCAATTAGCGATTTAATCGCCTTTTGATAGATGTGTCGTCCTCGCGGTCCATCCGTCGTAGACGTGAAAATGATTAAGAGGAGCAGAACGCTACATGTTTTGTTTTTTTGTCTCTGTACATTGGAATAAAAAAAGTGCCAAAAGCGGCCTGATGCTTGATAGAAGTCGACAAGTGAACCACTCTGAGTGACGGACAGCGTGGACGTGGTACCCGGTGGTACCCCTGGCACCTCCCGGTCCTCTCGGTCTGAGAGTCGTTTTCGTCGCCCTGTCTCTGTTGCGCCTACTCGGGGCGCCCTTGAGTGCGAGAGAGACAGTCTGGCTGGGCTCGACTCCGCCACTGCCGGGCGCCTGCCATCGCACGGATAGGCAACCCGAGCGCACAGCGGCGCTGCGGGAGTGCATCTTTTGTGAATCAGTTTGGTCAACTAGCGAGGCCGTTTTCTTTTTTTTTTGCGAGGATGTAGCGGTGTTTGAACCCGCGACTGCGCACTGCGAGGCGTCGCGCTACTGCGTCAACGCCGCCGATATTTTTGTGGGTCGAACCAATTGGCCGAAACGACGCGGCCAGGTCTTATGGGGCTACACTGCCAAAACGTCTCGTAAAACCATTTCACGACGTCCAAGACGGCGCCTGCGAGAATGGCGAGAACGGAGAGCGATCAATGAATGAATGAATGAAAGGGTGAAGTACCGACGTGGGAGGAAAGGGCATTGTATCTGTGGAGGGCTCGAAAGGACGCTCTCTCTCTCTCTCTCTCTCTCTCTCTCTCTCTCTCTCTCTCTCTCTCTCTCTCTCTCTCTCTCTCTGTTGTCGAAAAACAAGGAGCAGCAGGACAGCGGCCGCTGCTGCCAACTATTTTTTCCCTAGAACAACACTGACTACTGTCCCAGACAGCGACTCATGGGAATCGAGGCTCGCTGTGCAAAACGTGGGGTCGAAACAAAACTGTTTTCTCGGAAGAATATATCTATATATTTACTTATTTATTTCAAATAATACATGTCCAAAGAGCATGAATCCCTGTTGTGAACTCTGAATAGTTTACAATAGTATGAGACTATTATGAGATAGAAAGAATATTTTTGAGAGATCTGTCCCGAGTGGGTGGAGGCACGCTCTTTGCAGGTGGGTGGGCTAACCTGTTGCACGCGTATGCCGCCCATGCGGCTTGGAATTCGAATCTGAATAAATTTCCTGGAGAATTTGGCCAGAATTGGGTTTCCTAATATCAAAGTTCGGACCGAATTTTTTAACCCCAGTCTTTGCATTTCTTTCTTTTTTTTGTTTTAATTGATCACTGAGAAAACTTTACAAACTATTTTAGGCCTTACAAAGAAAAGCAGTTTGGTATAACAAAGTATTTTGAGCATACATAAGTTTATAAAGAAAATACTTCGCAATTTAAGAACTATTTCTTCGTGTGACAAAGTAAATTAGTTTGTATTATGTGTGCTCAAAATACTTGGTAAGGTTTTAACGTGATGCTTTTAAGCAAGGTATTGTTCTGGAAGTGAGGCATACTCACAGTGGCCGTCTGGCGTGGAGGCTGGCGCGGGGGCTGCTGGGATGTCTGTCCGGGGGCAGCCGGCGGCACTGACTGCCCGGTACCACACGGCCACCCCCGGCCTTCCCTGGCCTCGCCACCCTGGCCACCCTGGCCTCGTGGAAGAGGAGGGGGCGGGGGCACGGACCGGGGCACGGACCGGGGCAGGGGGCGCAGAGGAGGAAGATGACCAAGAGGATCTAGGGAAGGAAGAATCAGGGATCTCTTGAAGGAGCCGGTGGAAAAAGGAAGGAGAGGATCAGTGACCACGCGGGAGGGGATCGTGAACAGGGGAGGGGAGGGGGTGGTCGGGATCGAGGCCAAGGGGATGGGGCTGGTGAACTGCACCCCCTCCAAGACCGCCTCCAAGACACGTGGAAGGACAACCGCGTAGCCCTTGCCTCGCGTAGCCCAGCCAAACGGGCCTTATCGAGTTAGTCAAGTTGTTGGCAGCGGCCTTTGGCTTCGAGAAAACGCGCAGTGCCCACCCTGCAGGCTGCCTGCAGGCTGCCTGGGCCTCGCGCAGAAGACCGGTGGAGGCGGCCGAAACTCTAGACGCGTTTTGAGCTCCAGAGTCGCTAAATGGGACTCGAACCGAACGTGTGACCTCGCCAATGGATTGCTCTCCGAACGAGGCATCCATTGGTGGGGTCACACGTCCGGTCCGAGTCCTCTGGCCCATGGTTCACCGTCTGCGCCCTGCATATTCCCTCGCAGCTCATCGAGTCTTAGGACGGAGGGCCTGGAGGGCCGCAGGGTGGGAGAGGGGCGGCCGGGGCGGCAGTATCCGCTTTACGAGTGCATCTCCACTGTAATGACGCGCGTATTAGAGAGATTCTGGCGCGTCGCAGTCGGACGCGTGTGGAATTCCTGGACGTGCACCGCCTGTTGTGGCGCCTCATGACTGCCCTGCCACTGCCCTATGACTGTCCAGCACCACGTGGACAAGAAATATCTCTCTCTCTCTCTCTCTCTCTCTCTCTCTCTCTCTCTCCTCTCTCTCTCTCTCTCTCTCTCTCTCTCTCTCTCTCTCTCTCTCTGAGGTAGGAAATGACGGTCGTCGCGGAACTGCGACAATAGTTTATTTTCGCCTCCGGGATGCCAAATGGCAAAGGGGTGAGGTTTTCTGTGTGTGTGTGCGTGTGTGTGGGGGGGGGGGCGTGGGCGTGCGGTGCAGTCCGTGACGTCCACGCCGCCCCCGCCTAGCCTTGTTGCGTCTGGCCTGGTCTAGCCAATGACAAGGTGGCTGTGTCCTGTAACTGCGCTAAGGCGCCGGGGCCGGCCGGACCGCCCGGCGGGGGCAGTCTGGCAGTGTGGGCCCCACGCCGCCCCCGCCCACTCGAGGGCCTCGTCCACCGCCGCAGTGGGGACACAGACGTCACTATGCAAACCACTAGGACTGCCCAAAGTCAACTGGGTCACGTTTTTGGCTTTCCTTTTGTACCGACGCGAATGCTAATTTTTCTCTTGTTTTCTTTTCCAGAGATGCCGCGCGGACCGACCGAAGCGCCGTCGTCTGATGCCGTTGGCTTGAAGGACTTGAAGGTAGGCCCCCGCTGGTCTCGCCCGTCTCGCCCGTTCCGTCGCTCTGTCTCTCTCGCACCCCGCCGGGCGCCCCACAGTGGGCCAGAAGACCGGTGGAGGCGGACAAAACTCTAGACGCGTTGTGAGCTCCAGAGTCGCTAAACAGGCCTCGAACCGAACGTGTGACCCCACCAATGGATTCCTCGTTCGGAGAGCAATCTATTAGTGGGGTCACACGTTAGGTTCGAGCCCCATTTAGCGACTCCGGAGCTCTGCACGCGTCTAGAGTTTGTCCGCCTCCACTGATCTTCTGGCCCACTGTGCGCCCCGCGCGCCACGGGGCGCAGGGCGGGGGAGGCGGGCGGCTTGACACACATGGAGGCAGGGCGGGCGGCTTCCAAGGGACACGCGTGTCGCCAATCATGACGTCATGGGGTCGGCTCCACTGGCAGATTCGGCCAGGGCGGAGTGTACTAGTGTACAGCCTGCAGACTGCGGAAGGATGCACAGTGGCCAGAAGAAGAAATCCCGGACGTGTTTTGAGCTCCAGAGTCGCTAAATGGGACTCGAACCGAACGTGTGACCCCACCAATGGATTGCTCTCCGAACGAGGAATCCATGGGTGGGGTCAAACGCTCGGTTCGAGTGCTGTTTAGCGACTCTGGAGCTCGAAACGCGTCTGGGGTTTTGGCCGCCGGCGCCGGTCTTCTGGCCCACTGTGCGACTCTCGACGCCACGCGCCGCCGGAGTACACTCCACCCAGGGAGTGTGCTGGCCCCGCCGCGCCCGCCGGCTCGCCGTGGTGGCCGAGACCCCCGCTACGCGCTCCGCTCCACGTGCTGGCCGTGCTGGCCGTGCTGGCCGCTGGCGCTAACCTTTGGCCTGAAGGAGAAATCAGGGGCCATTCATGTGGAGTGGACGCCCCGTCCCATGACGCCGCGACCCCGTGCCCGTCACACGTGCACTACTCCCGTTTTCGCTCCGTTTTTTGCGGTGTGCTCGCGATGGAGTGCTAACGTCGCCTTAATAAAGCGATGGCGGTTTTCCTGGCCGTAATGGGCTCGCAGTGTGCTAGCAGTGTCTCGTCGAAGCGATACTGCGGGATTAACAACCGCCTGCTGTACGCGTCGCTACTTGCCTTCGCTGCCTCGGGCTGCCTCGCTACGACCGGCGGGGCGCGGCGCCCCACAGTGGGCCAGAACACAGTGGAGGCGGCCGAAACTCTGGACGCGTTTTGAGCTCCAGAGTCGCTAAACGGGACTTGAATCGAACGTGTGACCCCATCAATGGATTGCTCTCCGAACGTGGAGTCCATTGGTGGGGTCACACGTTCGGTTCGAGGCCCATTTAGCGACTCTGGAGCTCTAAACGCGTGTAGAGTTTTGTCCGCCTCCACCGGACTTCTGGCCCACTGTGCGCCCGTTCCTGTTTCGTTGGAGATATTTCCGCAAACGGCGATGGCCGCTACACTCGCCAGTGACATCATCGGTCGGGGCAAAAAATTGGATCGGAGGGGCCGAGTTACGAAGGCGCAGGATCAAGGTAGCATCATCCTTGTTGTTGCTTTTGTTGTTGTTTGCCTTTTCTGCAATTCAGTTTTGCGCGCGTCCTTCTTCTCTTGCTTCGTTTGGAGTGCGTTTCGCGTGTGTGCGTGTTGGGGGGAAGGGGGGAGGGGATGAATCGGACGAGTTTTGCACTCCACGAGGCTAGCCGGGTGGTCCACGCAGGTCCACGCCGCGGCGCTGCAGCGCGCCGCTGTCGCATCCAGCCAGCCCGCTTCCTGGAAGCTTTTCTTGTCCGCCACCGCCGCGCTGTCGCCGCGCTGTCGCCCGATCGAATCAAAATCGCTTCGATGTCGCATGTCACCGCCGCGGCGCCGCACAGTGGGTCTGCCAGAAGACCGGTGGAGGCAGCAGGAGACGCGTTTTGAGCTCCAGAGTCGCTGAATGGGACTCGAACCGAACGTGTGACCCCACCAATGGATTCCTCGTTCGGAGAGCAATCCATTGGTGGGGTCACACGCTCGGTTCGAGTCCCGTCTCTCCTTCGCAGGGTAAAGCCTGCATTTGTTTTCCGCCGCAGTTAGTGCTGTCCTTTCCTTTTATTTCTTCTTATCCCTCCTGCCAGCACTGCCAGCAGCAGCGTCTCATCATCTCGGTTTCTCCCTCTCCTCGCTCTCCTCGGACTCGGAGCAGAATCTCCCAGGTGGTCGCTAAAACCGGCTCCGATGCAGAGGCTGCAAAGCCACCGAACAGACCGGCCGGCCGGCCAGGCGGAGGGTCTCCGTGCCTCCAGCGGACTCCAGCACTCCAGCGCCGGGCAGCTGTGTCCAGACTCATTCCGAGAGCTCGCTCTGTCTCTCTCGCACTCATGGGGCGCTCCCTTTTGGCGCGAGGGAGACAGAGCGACGAAGACGACTCTGCCGATCCTAGCCGCACGGCACGGCGAGGCACGCCACACCACCGCCGTGCGTGTCCAGCGATGGGTCTTTTTTATCGGTCGCGTGGAAGCGGAGCGAGCCTGGTTGGCTAGGCAGGCCGATACCCGCCACTTCTAAAATTCGAATTCAAATTCAACTTCGCGCCCGAACGGAGCCAGCGTCCCCATCGGGCGGGCCTTACTCCGACGTCAGTGCCTTTACTCGCCAGAGCAAAAGTTGCACGAAAAGAAAAGGCAATTTCCATGACCTCACTCAATCTTACCTCCTGGCCGTGGAAAAAGAAAAGTTCATTCGCAATGGAAAAATGTTTGTCTTTGTGTCACGAGGCAAATTCGCCCGAAAAAAAAATGCAGGTCAACTGGACCTAGACACACTCTCAATCAAATGTTCCCCATTTTCGTTTTCCTAATTGTAAATTATTTTAGCTCGCAGTTCGAAGTCCTGTCGAGTTTGGTCCGCATTGTCAATGTTATCTTTAAATTTTGTTCGGGGTTTTAAACGAGGAGGCCTTTAAAATGGAGATGAAAAGTGTTTTTGTTGCCCGGGCGCGGATGTGCCACTGGTTGGGCTGGCGGCCGAGAGGTGGCTCAGACAGCGTGGCGCTCGCCCCCTCCCCTCCCCTCCCCCTCCCCCTCCCCCTCCCCCCTCCCCTCCCCCTCCCCCCTCCCCCCCCTCCCCCCTCTCCCCTCTCTCCCTCTCTTTCTCTCCCTGTCCTTGTTCCTCCTCCTCGCTTCCTTCCCCTTTCTTTTCGATTCCTCTTTGCCTCAGAGTGCTGCCAAATTTTCCGCTCACCTCTTTCAATAATTTTAAAGAGGCATCCGCGAGGCACAACACACATTCACACACGCATTCAGACTCACACTCACACACTGCTCACACACACACACCTACAGACACACACAGTCGGGCAGGGTGCCATGTTATAAAGTCCGAAGAACCTAGGGAGAGGAAACAGTCCGCATAAAACTGAAACGCATTTTATTTTTGTTTATTTATTGGCTGTTTATTGCCGTGAAGGGGGACAAGACACGATTCGGTAACTGTGATGAATTCGGTCCAAGATTCGGTCGTGGCTCGACAGCGACAGAAGACCGGCGCAGGCGTAGGCAGCTAAAACTCTAGACGCGTTTTGAGCTCCAGCGTCGCCGAATAGGACTCGAACTGAACGTGTGATCCCACCAATGGATTCCTCGTTCGGAGAGCAATCCATTGGTGGGGTCACACGTCCCGTTCGAGTCCCATTCAGTGACTCTGGAGCTCAAAACGCGTCCGGGATTTGGACCGCCTCCCCCACTGTGCGCTGCCCTGCCTCTGGCGCCTGCCCTTGCGCGGCGTAGGCACGCGGGGCCACGGAGGTGGCAGTTGGGTTGCCTACCCTACAGGCGGCGCGTCTTGCTGTCTTTGCTCGGTCCCGCCCGTTGGTAGGCAGCCCAGCGGACAGCGATTCTCTCGGCCTGCCTTAGCCTCTAGACGCGTTTTGAGCTCCAGAGTCGCTAAATGGGACTCGAAGCGAGCGTGTGACCCCACCAATGGATTGCCCTCCGAAAGAGGAATCCGTTGGTGGGGTCACACGTTCGGTTCGAGTCCTGTTTAACGACTCTGGGTCTCAAAACGCGTCTAGAGTTTTGGCCGCCTCCGCCGGTCTTCTGGGCCACTGTGCCACCTCCCCGAGCGGCCCTGCTTGACCGCCGCATCCTTCTCCGCTTGCAGGTGATGGAGGCCGCCAGCCGCAGCGCGTTGCTGGTGCGCTGCGGCGGCCGGTCCACGGCGGGGCTGCTGCTGGACGGCGGCCTCGACGGCGGCCTCGACGGCGGCCTCGACGACGGCCTCGGCGGCGGGGCGTGGCGCGGGGCGTTCGTCCTGGCCCCGGGGCTGCTGCTGTTCGGCGTGGACGTGGAGGACGTGACCGACGTGGCCAGGACGGCCGCTCGCGTGCCGCCCCTCAGCGTCGTCGTGCGGCGCGGCCGCGCCAAGGTGAGCGATTCACTTTGCACAGTGGACTTGCCAGAGGACCGGAGCAGCCGGCCAAAAACGCGTTTTGAGCTCCAGAGTCGCTAAATGGGACTCGAACCGAACGTGTGACCCCACCAATGGATTCCTCGTTCGGAGAGCAATCCATTGGTGGGGTCACCCGTTCGGTTCGAGCTCTGCTAATCGACTCTGGAGCTCTTAACGCTTGCAGGATTTTGGTCGGCTCCTCTGAGTGTGCTCTGCCTCCGAGTACAGCTGGGCCTTTTCATTCTGCCCGCAGCCTGCCGCCATCTCCACCATCGCGCCCGGCGCCGGGTGCGCCGTGACGTCGGTGGTGACGTCGGCGGCGGCCAAGGCCTGCGGCCAGCAACGCGGCCAGCCCCCGCACCCCGACGACCTGGCCGAGGTGCCCGCCAAGCTGGTGGCGGCGTGGCGATGGCCCGCCCTGGCCAAGGCCCTGCCCCACGTGTTGGCCGAGCTGCGTGTCGAGGCGGAGGACGACAAGCAGGCCGACAAGCAGGCCGACAAGCTGGCCAGCAGGCAGGTCCGCGACCTGCTGTCCGTGTTCGTGGTGCTGCAGCTACAGCCCGGCGCGGCCGACGGTAGGTTTCACTCTTGTAACGTTTTGAGCTCCAGAGTCGTTAAACAGGACTCGAAGCGAGCGTGTGACCCCGCCAATGAACTCCTCGTTCGTAGAGCAATCCATTGGTGGGGTCACACGTTCGGTTCGAGTCTCATTTAGCGACTCTGGAGCTCAAAACGCTTCTAGAGCTTTGGCCGCCTCCACCGGTCTTCTGGCAAGTCCACAGCCTGCTTGTTGCAGCCGCCAGCCTGGGCGACGCGCTGCGCCGCGCGTACCGCCGCGTGCCCGCCGTGCCCCCGCGCGGCACCGCCGTGCTCACGGCGTCCGCGCCGCTGGGCGCCGCCGCGCTGCTGGGGGCCGTGTGCCGCGGCGTGGTGGCCGGCACCGCCCCGGGGGGCTGCTCACCCTCACCGACGCCAGGGTGGCGCCGGGCGGCGAGGGCGCCGGCGTCTTCGCCCAGGACGCCGCCGACGCCCTCCCCTTCGCCGTCGTCTTCTCGCCGCTGACCTGGTGGCGCGGCGAGGCCGTGGGCTTCACGCTGTGCGTCGGCCTGCGCCGCCTGCTGCAAGACGCACTGCGCCACCTGCCCGGCCACCGCGGCCAGCCGGACGTCCCGCTCGCCGAGGAGGCCGACCAGTGCGGTACGCACTGAGCAACGACTCGAACCGAACGTGTGACCCCACCAATGGATCCCTCATTCGGCGAGCAATCCATTGGCGGGGCCACACGTTCGGTTCGAGTCCCATTTAGCGACTCTGGAGCTCAAAACGCGTCCACTGTGCGGCGCCGTGCTCGCTGTCCCGCCGCTCTAACTCGCTCTGTCTGCTGCAGGACTCGACCGCAGCGTGCTCCTGGTGCGGTGCGCCCACATGTGGGGCTCGGGTGTGGTCGTGGACAAGGAGAAGCGCGTCGTACTCACTTGCGCGCACGTCCTGGCCGAGGTAAATCAATGAATGGAGGAATGATAAATATCAATGAATGAATGGACGAATGAATGGACGAATGAGTGGCCGAACGAATAAATGACTGGGCGCATGAATGGCATGTTCCAGGACGAGCCCGTCTCGGTGTTCTGGGGCGGGCACTCGGTGAAGGCGTCCGTGCTGTGGCGCTCTGCCGACGGCGTGCCCTACGACGTGGCGGTGCTGCAGCTCGCCGACGACGCCTGCGTGGCCGAGCTGGAGGCGCTGGCCCTGGACACGAGGCCGCCCCGCGTCGGTGAGTGTCTGTCCCCCCAGTGGGCCAGAAGACCGGTGGAGGCGGTCAATATTCTAGAAGCGTTTTGAGCTGCAGAGTCGCTAAACAGGACTCGAACCGAACGTGTGACCCCACCAACGGATTCCTCGTTCGGAGAACAATCCATTGGTGGGGTCACACGTTCGGTTCGAGTCGCATTTAGTGACTCTGGAGCTCAAAACGCATCTAAAATTTTGGCCGCCCGCGCCGGTCTTCTGGCGCCTGTGCACTGGTGCAGTTGTCTTTACTATGTTTCCGCGTCTGCAGGTGAGCCGGTGCTGGCGGTGGGCTACCCGCTGTTCTCGGAGCGCTGCGCCGTGCCGGCCGAGGCCCTGTCCGAGCACCGCGTCGTCCGGCCCCTGGTGTCCCGCGGCGAGGTCTCCGGCTGGTGGCGCTCGTCGTCCAGCCAGATCTTGTCCACGTGCTGCGTGCAGTCCGGCGCCAGCGGCGGCCCGCTGCTCCGCCTGGGCCCCACTGGACCCACCGCCATCGGCGTCCTGGTGTGCAACGCGCAGCTGGGCTGCGGCCGCGACGCCGTCGTCTACCCCCACGTCAACTTCGCCCTCTGGGCGGACACCGTCGCCGGCCCCATCAACGAGTTCCTCGCCTCCGGAGGTCAGTGGCAGGCTCGCGCAGTGCGCCAGAAGACCGGTGGAGGCGGTCAAAATCCCGGACGCGTTTTGAGCTCAGAGTCGCTAAATAGTAACGTGTACTTTCCCATTGTCCAACTGCTCCAGACGCTGCCGTCCTAGCGGGCCTGCAGTGCGACAGTCCCTCGGTGCAGCGGCAGTGGAAGTTGCAGCCTCCGAAGATGTGCAAGCTTTGAGTCTTTTCCTCCATTCAAGTCTGTGATATATTTCCTCTTTTGTATTCCATTTATATCTGTATTTTTTGTACATGTCATACCAACCGGGCTTGGAACGCTTCCCGGGCCTTGGATTATAATTTTCGATTACGTTAAGAAATTGTTATTGTTGTTGTTGCTGTTGTTTACGGTATTAAAACTTTTCTTCTTGAGACCCTGGCCGCTTTCCTGAACTACCCCTTCCTGCACAGTGTGCCGTCGCAGCCGCCCCCGCCGCTGTTCTTGCAGAGCCCGGTCTTGCAGCAGTGTGGGGACCCCCTGCAGTCCCAGCGACGGCAGTTGTCCTGATGAGTAAAGTGGCTTTCAGGCTCTCTCTCTCCCTCTCTCTCTCTCTCTCTCTCTCTCTCTCCTCTCTCACTCTCTCACTCACACACGCAGCACGCACACTTACTCTAACACACACACACACACGACAAAAGCAAACCTGGAGGCCGTTGCGCTTTTTGCAGGAACACCCACTGTACAGGTGACTGGCTATCAGCTCCCTGGAGCGCACCTTGAGAGGCTCCGGCAGCGGCTGCGGTGCGGAGCAAAAAAAAGATTCGTCGAAAAAATGTTAATTGTTTTTTTCAGTTTTTGGCAAAAAATTAAAATGGTTCTAATTTGAGTGCTGGAGCACTCCCTGATAACTCCTCACGCTATTTTCGGCTCTAAACAGTGTTTTTGCCGCGAAAAGTTGAAATTATTGGAGCCTGGCAGGTCGTCGTCCCACTCACGATGACGTAGTTCCAGTCGTCCAGGCCGCGCTTGCGGTAGTCGGGCTCCGAGATGAGGGGCGGCACGGTCTTGCCCGTGGGGAGGCGGCACGCGTAGGCCCTGGGGGCCTTGGGGGGCTGGGGGGCGGCCGGGGGGCAGGGCGCGGCGCAGAGAGAGCGGCAAGCCCTGTCGGGGAGGAACCCTTCGCTCGGCGATACCCCTCGCCAGCAGTGGCGCCGCGTCGCGCGGGGTAGCGCCGCCGCGTCGTCCGCACGGCGCTGGGCGTCGCACAGTGGGCCAGAAGACCGGTGGAGCGGCCAAAACCCTAGACGCGTTTTGAGCTCCAGAGTCGGTAAATGGGCCTCGAACCGAGCGTGTGACCCCACCAATGGATTCCTCGTTCAAAGGGCAATCCATTGGTGGGGTCACACGTTCGGTTCGAGTCCTGCTGAGCGACTCTGGAGCTCAAAACGCGTCGAGAGTTTTGGCCGCCTCCACCGGTCTTCTGGCCCACTGTGCGTCGCGACGCCTCCCCTTCCTCCGCTCCGCCATCGATCCACTCGGGGACCATTCATAAACCCGCAGGCGTTTCCAGTGGAGGGTGGCGGGGCGGGGCGGCTCCATCGGGCTCATCTTAAATACATGAGGCGTGGCACACTGGCATGGCGCGGCGCTGACGGCCCCGTCCCTTACTTGTCCTCGTCGAGCTCCCGCACGATCCCCTTCAGGACCTCGACCAGCTCCTTCTTGACGCTCACCGGGCTGCAGGCCTCCAAGGTGGCCATCGCGACGACACTGGCGAATTTGGAAAATGAAACGAAATGGCGGGGACTTTAGAGTGTAGGGCCGAGAAGTGGTGCTGGGGCTGTGTTGGGAACATTGTTGGGGGATTGTCGGGGTGGCCAGTGCTGCCAACTCACACACGGACGCGGCACCTGTAGGAAAACACACACAGCAGGAAATAGGACTGCCCCTACCTCCGAAAATAATAAGTTTGATGTTTCTGTTGTTGTTGTTGTTTTTTTCAATAAGGTTTACAGTATTTACTTCTTTATTTTTCTTACTCACATCACATAGAAACATACATTTAGCAGAGAACAACATTTTCCGAATGTTTATACAATAATAATCATATAATTCATTCTACAGTTATTTTTTCGAAACATGAACTTTTAATTTTATATCTTAAATGTAAACATTATTGTTATTCTCTTCGATTATTTTTTTTTTCACAACAAAGCAACAATTCAGAAGAAGTGAAACCATATGTGCAAGTTAATGAAATGGTAATACCCCAAAGAGGACATAATGAAATCTTTATTACAGACTGTTTACAGGTTTGTCGAACGACATTTTATTATCTTTTTGGTCTGGCGGGTGCGGGCATTTTGGCATTGGCTATGGACTTCGCATTAGTGGTGCTTTTCTACCCACATTTATCCAAATAACTAACAAAAACGATAAATAAAAAACAGTTTGTTAATACAAAGATACAAAACAAGCCTTGGCTGTCTTCAATAACTATGGAACACTGTCTTTGACACGCCCAGCCAATGCCGCCTAGAAGCCTAGACCCGCGCAGACGAAAACGGCACCCTTAGGACACTCTCAACATGTCTATACTCACTAGATATAAATACAGGACTGTACAAAGGAGCACTTTAAATAAAATAACCTACCGAAATTTGAACAGACTGTCTATTGTTTGGAAGATTAAAAGGAGGGAGATTAAAAGTGGGGACAGGGGAGTAAAAGTAGGACACTGTGTTTAACACGAACCTTAGTTTTGTTTTGCAGTAGAAACAAAATTCCACACCCAGCTAGAGGCCCTCCACAAAACAAGACAGCAAATAATATATAAAAATATCAACCAAAGCTATAATGGATTGTGCAATGTTATATGGAATGATGTTCAAAAATATATATTATGTAATCAGACATGTATTTTCAAAATATATTTCAAGCTGAAACACTCAATAAACACTGTACAGAATAGGGTTTCTGTCAGCCAATAAGGGGAGGCCCTGCCCGGCCGCGAGAAAGCCTCGTCACGCTAAATGCAAAAAGTTGTGCCACAAAAACGCCGAGCTGCATCCGAGAGCAGGGTCTGAGGCCCTTACCCGGACGCGGCCTTCGGTCCTTCGTCACTGGGTGCCACTGGCTGCCCCTGGCCTAGCTGGAGGCCCCGCTTCCACCACACCGCAAGGGCCGAGCACCAACAAACTCCTCAGTTAAATGAACGAAGACAACAACGATATTTCAGATCAGCCGTACCATCGTTCGCATTACGGTGAAAAACGAGAAAAGAAATCTGTGCACAGTCTTACATATCGAACAAAAAACAAAACATTATGACTATAAGGCTTTTTAAACTTGTAAAGTGGCTCAGCGAAAATTGAAAATTGGGTTTCAGCATGAAATACACAAAATAGGCAGTTTAGCGCATCACTACCGCCATCCTTTTGTATTGCTACGGAACGGGTGAACTCGTCTCGTTCGTGCCGTCCGGAGTGTCACAGACTGGTCACAGACCTGGTCACAGACTGGTCACAAACCTGGTCACAGACTGGTCGCAGACTGGTCACAGACCTGGTCACAGACTGATAACAAACTGGTCTCAGAATGGTCACAGACTGGTCGCAGACAGGTCACAGACTGGTCGCAGACCTGGTCACAGACTGATCACAGACTGGTCACAGACTGGTCACAGATTTAACCTGTCGGCGGGTCGCCTTCCGACAAGGAATGAGTTCGGAACGCTTTTTGATAACAACTTCGTTCTATGCGCGACTTCCTGCTTCAAAATCCCGGCCGTCTGAACGCAAAGAGGAACCAAACAAAAACATAAATACAACATCAACAATAACACGAAGCCAGTAAAATTTGCACTTTTGTACGCTTCCAGAAAGTAAAACATTTTTCCGAGGGGAAATATAGTTACCAAGAAAACAATTTGCGCACACTTGGTGCGCGTTTTAGACAACACGTGAAGTGTTGCAGGGAAAACAAGGATAGAGAGAGTGGGCGGTCTTGCAGGACACACCCATTTGACTAGATCCACAATAATATGACTTAGGTACTAACTCTAGGATAACATAAGAAGGATATCCTCTCATCACGAAGCCGCAAAAGAAACATGAAAAATGATGACTTTTTAAAATATTTTCTATGCGTTACAATAGCAACAAAATATAACTTACTACTATGTACAATGATTGGACAAAACCTTTGACAATTGTACGTATTAATGTCTGCACGTAACTTTCCCGGTTCCCGGCCTGCAGTCGACATCGGCGACCCGGCTCGAATCAGATCCGAGCACGCCGCGATCCAGCACTTACAGTGACACAAATCTTGGCGTGAAATTATGGCAAATCATGGCAATGGTGTGGAGAAGATGCTAGTTACAAAAGGAGGGGGGCGAGGAAGTGATAACTCAGTGACTGTGAGGACGAGCTACCAACATAGTGACTTAATAAATTAAAAAAAATAATTTAAAAAAACGCCGTGGCGACAAAGAGGCTAAGCCAGGGAGAGACGATGGGGGCGTAGAAGCACCCACGTCTCTGGACCGTCTCTGAACGCGCTGACGGCTCTAACTGAACACGCATTGGCACTTCACTCCTTGTGGTACTACCAACCGAACAAAACTGTACAACACTAGTGTTCCTCTATGCTCGTCTTGAATTGGACTAGAAAAGAGAGAGAGAGAGGCCATTTTCGGGGCCCGAGTCGCGGAACACTAGATTTGACACGGAAAGAACAGTGGCAGTTTTCGAATCTTTCACAATTATTAATTAATTGTAGTACTTTATAGTTAGAATAATGGCTTTTGCTTTCTATGAAATTTACAATTTGTTTCTTTTAATAAATACATATCAAGAGATATAGCCGCCTGATAGGCGCCACGCCAACTTTTCTTTAAGAGAGAAACTAGAATTATCAAATGTTTGCAAACGACTGGCAGGGCCAACGGAGTACCTGGCCGCGGCCAGCCGGCCGGCCGATTGGTCCGTAACGTTTTATTGCATAGTCAAACGAAAGAAAAGGTGTCCAAAGCAGGGAGGTCGACACTAAAAAAGACACGTATGTACACCACCCAGACCGCCAAGTGTCTGGCTTCAGAGGAAACAAAAAGGAGTGATCTAGTAGGAGAAGCCAGGAGAAACTGCGCGAGACCGCGCGGCGACCCGACGGACGGGCACACTGCGCACGCTGCGCTCGCACGGCTTGCACTGCCCAGATGGTCCGAGAGTCTTTGCTTACAAAATACAGTGAGCGCCCCACCCCTCAGTAGAGGCCACAGCCCCGCAAGTTGTTGGCTATGATGACGTCTGTCACCGCGTCGAACACGAACTGGATGTTGTTGGTGTCCGTCGCGCAGGTCATGTGGCAGTAGATCTCCTTCGTCGTCGACTTGTTCTTGGCCTCGAACTGCGCCTGGATGTAGGCCGCCGCCTCGCCGTACTCCTGGGCACCTGCGGGACGACCAAGTGGTGAGGACAAGAAAACCACCAAAACAAACCGGAAATTCGCTGAAAGTGCGTTTTGAAGCTCTGCTGGAATTCCCTAAGGCTTCGCCATTCAAACAGGTTTTCTGAACTATACCTGTTGGAAACTCACTCAAAATAGCCCCATTAGGTTTTAGAATTTTCTTAAAGATCAGAGGCATTTTTTTTTCAAACAAGTTCTTTGGGGATTTTCAAGATCTTTTTAAAACTCACCTCCGTACTCCTGGAAGCATATGGTCAGGGGTGACTTCTTAATCTTGTCCTCGAACAAATCTTTCTTGTTGAGGAAGAGAATGATGGAAGTGTCGGTGAACCATTTGTTGTTGCAGATACTATCGAAGAGTTTCAAACTCTCCTGCATTCGATTCTGTAACAGGCAGGAAGAAAACACAGTGAGTCATCAGGAGCAAGCAACAAAGAAAAGACCGTGGAAGCAAATCTCCTGGTTAATTTTTTTTTTTTTTTTTTTTGCTTTGTTGAGCACTTTATTCGTACATTGACAACATGTTCTTGAAACCAACAGAACCCTTCGAGGTGAAACGGTGAATGGCAGTGACTCTCCGTTCAACATGTTATTGTTTTCGTGTTTTCTGGAGGGGGCAAGATGGCACGGGGTCCAGGGCCACGGCCTTGGTGGGCTGGGCCCCGCCCCGCCCCGCCCCGCCCCGCCCGGCGCGCCATTTTCAGACGGAATGCTCCTATTTCCAGGGGCGGGCGCTGGGCCCGCTGGGCCCGCTGGGCCCGCTGGGCCCGCTGGGCTGGCCCGCGTTGGAGAGTCTCCCAGCCACGGTGACGACGCCTGGCGAGCGGGCGGGGAGGCCCTTCCCCGCCACCTCCAGCACCCCCTCCCCTCCGCCGCCCGAAAAAAACTCGGGCGTGGTGATCAACACCAGCCCCTTGATGGAGGCAGAGAGACACGCGTCCCCAGCCCCGCCAGCCCCGCCAGCCCCGACAGGTGAAGCAGTAAGAGGCCTGACTCTCTTCTTCTCTCCCTTTCTCCTTTCCATGTTTCTGGCGAACAGATTGTGGTAACCATGGCGACGGCCACGGTGGGGGTGGCGGGCAGGTTGGGCTGGGCCCCGTCACGGCCCCGGGGAAGGGGCGGGACGGGGCGGGGCGGGGTGGCCGGTCGATATTACAAACGAGGGCCGAGGCGGGGTGGGTGGGGCGGGGCGGGGTGGGTGCGGTGGGGTGGGGCGGGCTCCAGGCCTGGCCGTGTCGTGCCCGCCACGCCAAACCCGCCGAGCGCGCGGGACGCGGGGCGCACAGCCTGGCCTACCTGTGGTTCCGTCCCAAAGAAGGAACCGGCCGCGCGGAGCAGAGCGAAGCGAAGCAGGGGACGTTCGTTCCCTTCCGTCCCGTTCCGTTCCGCGGGGGAAAATGCGCGTGGAAGGAAGACGGACAGACGGTGCATCGCATGGCGGTGTGGCGGCATCGCCGCTGCCGTAGCGCTCCGTAGCGCTGGCGTATCGCCGGAGGCTGATGTAGGTCATTCCTCGCCTTGCTACGCCTCGCCGCGCCTCGCCGCGCCTTGCCCACCCCCTCAGGACCCTCAGGACCATCGCGAGCGTCACCCTGCCCAGCCCGCCTCCCCGGCCCCGCTACAGTGGGCCAGAAGACCGGTGCAGGCGGTCAAAATCCCGGACGCGTTTTGAGCTCCATAACCGCCAAACAGGACTCAAACCACACGTCTGACCCCACCAATGGTTTGCTCTCCGAACGAGGAATCCACAGGGTCACACGTTCGGTTCGAGTCCGGTTTAGCAATTCTGGAGCTGATCGCCGCAAACCGCAAAAAATAAAACTTTGCTTTAAAAGAGGGCAAAATTGTCTCATTCCCAGATGGCGGGGTCCACGAGCGCGGCGTCCGGGGGATTCAATTCCCGACTGGCCGGCGAGGCCCCTCGAGGCTCGGGGCTTCCTTCTGCCATCCGACGCGTCGTCTGCACCGGAAATGGAGAGGCCACGGCAGACGGGGAGGCAGCGCCTGACAGGTCACGGACCGTCACGGACTGCCCAAGGATTCACGTGGCAGGGCATAGCTCCCTGCTTCTACAACTGACGTGGTGATCCCAACGAATAAACACCTTCATTGATTCATTAATGAAAAATTTTGTTTTGAATTCAGTGTGGAAGCCACACTGCAAAGCCGGGGCGCGCGCAGTCCCTTAATGGTAATGGGTGCGACAGGGGCAGGGTAGGCCGGCCCGCCATGCGCGGCAGTCGCCGGGTTGCCTAGGCCGACTTCGCAGGCGCTACCCCGCGAGTCGCACTGCCTCACAGTGGGCCAGGAGACAAGTGGAGGCGGCCAAAACTCAAGACGCGCTTTGAGCTCCAGAGTCGCTAAACGGGACTCGATCCGAGCGTGTGACCCCACCAATGGATTCCTCGTTCGGAGAGCAATCCATTGGTGGGGTCACACGTTCGGTTCGAGTCCCATTTAGCGACTCTGGAGCTCGAAACGCGTCTATAGTTTTAGCCGCCTCCACCGGTCTTCTGGCCCACTGCTGGGCGACGTGTCGTGCGTCCCTTTGGCGGCCCGGCAAGGCGCTCGCGTGAGCTGCGCAACGGCGCAGGTGGCAGCCCTCACGCCACCGAGAAAACAACTGACTCGGGTTCGATCCCCGACATTTTCAGTTTTTTTTTTTTTTTTTTTTGTGCGGAAAAACTTTTTTTAAAAAAAAAACACAGAGAAATTGTGGTTTGCCTGGCTTACTGACCGTGGTCTCGTCTTCGTGTAGGACTTGGTCGTACTCTGACATCGCCACGCAGAAGATGATGGCCGTGACGTCCTCGAAGCAGTGGATCCATTTCTTCCGCTCGGACCGCTGCCCTCCGACGTCGAACAATCTGCGAGGCAAGCACAGCATGAGAACCCGTCGCCCTGCACCCCACACAGTCTAGCTACTGAGAAAAAAAAATAGAAAAAAAAGCAGGCACGCTAGATGATACTCGGCAAGACTTTGACGTGCTTTGCGGTTTTTAGAGACTAGAGCAGCTACAAGTCGTGCTGCTGCATCAGGCGGCGTTTCGACCCCTCAAAGTCAAAACACACGCCCATTATGTTACAACTCTGAGAAGGGTGAAGATCGTTATCAAGCCCGCCAGCCAATTTAAATTTGACCCCGGCAATAATGAAGGGAGACACAAGTCCAGGTGTTGAGAAGCTCGTCAAGACTTTGGAGAGGATTTTGGAAGAAAGGAAGACTCGACAACTTTTTGACAGTCCACGCGCTGAAAGCTGGGAGAGTCTATTGTAGTTCAGGGATTGCGCAACAAGAAGAGAGGGCAGAAAACAAAGACGGGGAGAAGCGGGTGGCAGAACAAAAAAAAAAAGAAAAAAAAGGGAACAGCCAGAAGGCAGGCATTCATCGCGCGGACAAACAGACGCCAGGAAGATTTGTGTGAGGCGAGATAAGTTGGTACCCCTGGAGCGTTTGGAGCAATCTGGCGTCTCTCGCCCCCACTGGCAAACACTCGGGGCGAAAACTACAATAATGGAGTCAGCAGAAACACAACACACGCAGGTAGGCTGCCTCGCCGGGTCAATGTTTCTGTGCTGCGTTTCGGCAAGCGACGTTGACTTACTTGAAATTTAAGTTTTTAAAGGAGAAGTGAACTTCTACTATGCCGGTGGTCTTGACTCTCGTACGGAGAATGTCTTGTTCTGTAGGCTGATAGTCTTTGGCTCCCAGCCGATCCAAGTCATCCAGGAAACTGAAAGCACACCAGGACGTGATTAGAACCGACGGTACACTCTGGAATGGAACAAAACAAAGACTTTGCCGCATCGCCCGGGCAAAACTAGGAAAACAAAAGTAGTACTAAATGATGAAACCAGAAGAAAACGAAACAAAACTGGACAACTCAAAAGAACTCGAATAGAATGAAACGGGAATGAACGCACCTCTGATGTCCTTAACTAAGAAATGATTAAAAAGAAACGCAACAACCTAAAGGCGTTTTGTTACTGATAAACATGAGAAATGTAAATAAATTCGTGCCTAGAGCTGGTAGCTCTCGTCGTTTAGAAGAAGGCCCCTGGCAAAATCTGCAATTCCCACTGTGGGAAAAAATCACAGTAAATCCTGTAGTGATTAGTACAGCTGTCACTGTAGTTCAGAGTACAGGATTTACTGTACTTTTTTAACAGGATCTACGTACTTTGTACGGGATTTACGTACCACAGGGGTGGAGTACGGAATTCCTGTACAGGTACAGTAGATACTGTAGCAGGCACGGTAAATCCTGTGTTCTGAACTACAGTAAATCCCGGCAAAAAAATTAACGGGATTCACTGTGGTTTTTTCGCACAGTGCCGTTAACTTTCCGCCGAACAACCGTTATCAAAGTGGCAGCACGGCCAGTCTTAAAACTTGGAAGGCTTTCTCATCAAGTTCCGGGCGAGAGCCCCTCCCCTCCATTCAACGCGAAAAATGATTTCATGCATTAATGATCTCCATTGCGGAAGAGCTGCAGGGAGGCCTAGGGGTGGGGGCTGCACAAGTGGGTCAGCACTGGAAGTCAGGGAGGCCGTCTAGTCCAGTGGGCCAGAGGACCGGTGGAGGCGGCCGAAACTCGAGACGCGCTCTGAGCTCCAGAGTCGCTAAATGGGACTCGAACCAACCGTGTGCCCCCACCAATGGATTGCTCTCTGAACGGGGAATCGATCGGCGAGGTCACACGTTTAGTTCGAGTCCTGTTAGTTGACTCTGCAACCAACAGGACTCAATGAACGCACCCGGTTCAATTTTCGCAAGTCCTGCTTCTTTCTTTGGACTTGACATTTCATGTTTATCCGCCCTTGAGGCAGCACGCGTTTTGATTCTTTTATTTGAATGGCCTCTATTTCGGGATTGGCTGTAGGAAGGCGAGGGGGGAGACCAGGGTGAAACTTGAAGCTGGAGATGTTTCGCATGAGACCCAGCACGGTGTCAACACGTCTTCTTTATCTTCCTTTCCAGCCTCCCTGAAGAGTTGGTCCTCCGAGAGTAGTTCCGTGCCACCTTGTAGAGAGCTCTCAAGATTTGCACATGTTTTGCACAGATGGAAAAGAATGAATCTCTAGTATTACTGGCTCTGATAATGTAATGTTTCAACACAGATTTCAATCTGTCTCAAAATTTGGAAACTTTCTTTGAATTCCTTCATAGTGAAATGCCGAAAAATGCTAAATCTACATCTCAGCAGAAAAATTTTAATGCACTGATTTACGGGTGGCGGATTCTAAAAACATTGTGGCGTCCTCTAGGAAATTTAATCTTGGGCTTCGTCTGGTGGCTCCTCGTTGTGGCTGCAGGAAAAAGCGTTAAACGAACACAACAGTCACAACAACACATAGCACAGTTTGGGCCACAGCAGGTGTCTCCATGTTGGTCGAGCGTCAAAGTCATGTTTCACATCAAGTCATCAGCCTACGACATTTTCACACTCACACACACACACACACGCGCGCGCGGAGAAAGACAGTTAGATGTATAGCTGTGCATTCCATTTACCCCCCCAATCGAGCGTGGTGTCGATGCCCTGTGACGTCAGCACACGTCAGCAGGTATGAGGACGTCGCAGCGCGCGATGCACAGTGGGCCAGAAGACCGGCGGAGGTGGCCAAAATTCGACACGCGTTTTGGACACCAGAGTCGCTGAGCCGGACTCGAACCGGACGTGTGACCCCACCCATGGATTCCCCGTTCGGAGAGCAACCCATTGGTGGGGTCACACGTCCGGTTCGAGACCCATTTAGCGACTGTGGAGCGCAAAACGCGTCCGGGATTTTGGCCGCCTCCGCCGGTCTTCTGGCCCACTGTGCGATGGTGCCTGTCACGGAATGGCAGCACGAAAATAACGACCCGCCCTCCCCTGCCAGAGTGTCATAAGCAACAGATACAAAAAAAAAGAAAAGGATTACGACAGATGACGCAAACAAGAAAACTTTTTCCCTCTCACAATTTCAAACTTTTTTCTTTCGGATTGAAGTCTACATTGGGAACAACTACTGTTGGCTAGCCGCAGACCCTCCCTGGGCGAGGGGGCTTGTGTCTACTGGAGAGAATCGCACAACGCTTCAAACTGACTTTTTGGCAGTTCGGCGCCAAACAGGCGATCAATATGCATGGCTGGGACGTGACGAGGCCCGTCACGGCCCGTCACGGCACGTCACGGCCTCGTCGTCACGGGACGGGCCAACGTCCCTTCGGCACTAAGGCCCTAAGGTCGAAGACTGCCCTTGCCAGGGCGATGCACGATTAAGCGGGGGATCAATGCTCCAGAAAATGACCCGGTGATCCACCGCCAGACACGTGTTGTGCCACGCGTTTGTGGCTGAGGTAAAAACGAATGGGGAGGAAAGGTAGTTGTACGAAAGGTCAAAGGTAGGGCCGGGCGAGCCCCCCAGCCCACTGCACCCCGGGGCCACCACCCGGGGCCACCACCAGGGGCCAACCGACCGCCCACGGGCGAACACTCTACCTTCAACAGGTTCCCAGGGCCCACTCCGCCGGCCCGGCCGACAGGCAAGAGAGATAGGACGAACACGCAAAGGGAGACGGAGGGAAAAATGGCCCGTGGCAGGATTCGAACCCGAGATCTAAAATCACCACCACGTGAAGAGTGCCAGAGGTGAAACGCTACGACACACTCGTGCTCCGCTACGGGGCACTTTCTCGCGGTGCTGATTTGGAGAGTCCCAATAAAATGCACTTTTACGAACAACAAACTAGAAAGACAGCACGGGGCGCCTAGTTCAAATTTTGAAAAACTACACCGAAATTTTTTTAATACCCCGCGTGCTGGAAGGTGCCTGCCTACGAGTGAAATCACAAACGAGTGCTACAAACGTGCTTGGGGTGAACAGGTATTGACAGTTATAAATGCACGTCTTAGAAAATCTTGGCTCCTTCATCTAATCCACTATGTATACTTGAAAAAACACAAAGACAGACAGAGCCCCGGAGAAGTATTGGCTCGGGGCGTTGGAGCATGCAGACGACACACTAACACACAGGACGGCACACACACACAGACAACGCGTGGAGAGTTCGCAGAGCGCGGTTATACGCTTGCGCTTGGTTCGCTTGCGCAGTGTTTTCGCTTGCGCTTGGTTCGCTTGCGCGATGGTTTCGCTTGCGCAGTGTTTTCGCTTGCGCTTGGTTCGCTTGCGCGATGGTTTCGCTTGCGCAGTGTTTTCGCTTGCGCTTGGTTCGCTTGCGCGATGGTTTCGCTTGCGCAGTGTTTTCGCTTGCGCGATGGTTTCGCTTGCGCAGTGTTTTCGCTTGCGCGATAGTTTCGCTTGCGCAGTGTTTTCGCTTGCGCGATGGTTGCGCTTGCGCAGTGTTTTCGCTTGCGCTTGGTTCGCTTGCGCGATGGTTTCGCTTGCGCAGTGCACTCTGAAAACTTTTCATCACTTTATGACAAATGAAATTAATAACATTTTCATCAAAGCTGTACTTGTTGCATGGACGAGACAACAATGACATCAATTGTTTTGATGATGTGAAAAAAAATTTGCCTTGCAATTGTCATCAAGTGACGACTCAAATTTTCACAATGTGTTTTTGCTTGCGCGATGGTTTCGCTTGCGCTTGGTTCGCTTGCGCGATGGTTTCGCTTGCGCTTGGTTCGCTTGCGCAATAGTTTCGCTTGCGCTTGGTTCGCTTGCGCTTGGTTCGCTTGCGCTTGGTTCGCTTGCGCTTGGTTCGCTTGCGCTTGGTTCGCTTGCGCTTGGTTCGCTTGCGCTTGGTTCGCTTGCGCAGTTTTAGGCTTGCGCTTGGTTCGCTTGCGCTGGGTTTCGCTTGCGCTGGGTTTCGCTTGCGCTTGGTTTCGCTTGCGCTTGGTTCGCAGCGCGTCGCCAGCGCACACAAAGAGAAACAGAACACACACGGACTAACTACAACAGAGCTCTAGGAAAGGACAGACTACAGAAGAGACTAGTGCATTTTCTACCGGGTTTTCCCGCTTTTTCTTTTGTTTTCTCACTGTGGACGCAACTCCACTCGAGGCTCCGCTCCCATTTGCTATGAAGCCTTCAACGCTCGCGTGCGGCACTGCCGGCGGCACTCGGCTAATTGCTGACTCGCCCCTTCGGGCCTTCGCTTCGGGTGCGTTCGGGTGGCGTTCGGGTACCTTCGGGCTGCGCTCGGAGGGCGCTCCACAGTGGGCCAGAAGACAAGGTGGAGGCGACCAAAACTCGACACGCGTTTTTTTTAGCCATAGAGTCGCTAAAGAGGACCCGAGCCACCGTTCTTCTGGCCCACTGTGGGCCGGCAATCCCAGTGTAGTCTAATGAGGGTGTGGCACCCAGCCCTCGCCTCTGCGCGGACGCCGGAAAGGCACCAACCGGAAAGCGACCTTCGCGACCTCCGCCAAGAATAGCCCCAGGGCGGGGCACGGCAGGCACGGCCAGACCTTTGCAATCAATTTTTGTCCGCACAGTGGGCCACAAGACCGGTGGAGGCGGTCAAAATCCCGGACGCGTTTTGAGCTCCAGAGTCGCTAAGTGGGACTCGAACCGAACGTGTGACCCCACCAATGGATTGCTCTCCGAACGAGGAGTCCATTGGTGGGGTCACACGTTCGGTTCGCTGTCGCTCCTTGCCCGCGGCTGCCACGGGAACGGCATGTCAAGCGTGTTTCGTTTGCAAGCAACGAAAATGTTTTCTTCGCCACGCGGACGACCCTTCGTGTCAGCTGGCGGGGGGCTGGAGGGGCAGGAGGGTCGCAGGGGTTGGAGAATCGATACCTTCGTGACTCAAAACGGTCATGAAACGGGCGCTGCGGCACCGCGGCGCAGGCAGAGACACGTCGCAGCCATTTCCCGCCTTTTCGTCGCGCTAGTTAAAAAGTAAAGGCGCGGCCGAGTCAACTGCTGTCAAGGAGCAGGGGGCACACTGGAACTATGGATTTCCTCGTTCGGAGAGCAGTCCATTGGTGGGGTCACACGTTCGGTTCGAGTTCTGTTAAGTGATTCTGGAGCTTAAAACGCGTCTGGAATTTTGGCCACCTCCACCGGTCTTCTGGCCCACTGTGGTCCGAGTGCACGCCGAGGGGGTGGGGTAGTGAGGAATACAGTGGGGTAGTGAAATTAGGCGGGGGTGAGGTTTGTCTTTGACTAATTGCAGCACGGGCTATTCCGAGCCCGTTGCGTCAATCAAACCGAAGGGAGGCCTTAGCAGAGAAACGCCGCGTCATCTAGAACCCTCTGCAGTGGTGGCGCAGATGGCTGAGCTGGGGCCACCCCATGGCGCCCATGGCCCGCAACGTTCTCAAGCCCTCCCCCCCCTCCCCTTCTCTCTCTCTCACACACACACAGACACACGGCCGTGTTCAGGAAGGGAAGTCGAGTCTCGTGCAATAGGTCGTTCATGTTCATTCGTTTGGTATACAGTCTCAGAATACTGCTGTGACCCACTGGCCTTTCAAATTAATACTTGGGCCGGCTTATCGCGGCGACCCGCTTCCAGCCTTCTTCCTGGAAGGCGGTGAAAAGAACCGCGCCGTTCTGAATAAGAGGGCGGCGGTGCCGGGCGTTGTTGCACGCCAGCGGAAACGTCCCGCCATAACCCCAAAAGCGTTTCTTTGTGCTCCCTTGCCCTCCCTCATTCGTAACCAGATAGTATGCAGCTAATCAAAAAGGTTTCTTTTCCGTTTTTTTAAAATGATTTTCGCAAGCTGACGCGAGGCACGCACTTAATATTTATGTAGAATTCTGTACGGTGTAACTTGCACGATTCCGTGCATGCGTGGAATTTGCTCGAAATTATGCGTCTAAGTGCATAAATTTATGCGAATTTCGGGCACAATTTCGGGCAAAACGTCACACAGGATTTAAAATCGTGCAATACCCGTACAATATTGCACATAAACATTGCAGCCGGTCGAGGCGGGGGGACCAAGGGGGACACTTACTACTTGGCCGAGTCGTTGAGCTGGTATTCGTTCGACCGCTGGAAGCACTGCTGCATCCCACTATCACTCCACAGACGCTTCATTGCTGCTAGGAGTTCCTCACTAAAGGCCTCTGTGTCCTCCATTCGCTGGATGACGTCGAACACCATCTTGGCGTCCGTCTGCAACAAACGTTCAGTGTCAAATTTCTTCGCGTTTTCAGGGCGAAAAATGTAAATTTCTCACGCAGGATAACCTTGGATTCGCCACATCATCGATGCGCACGTGCACACACACACACACACACACACACACACACACACACACACACACACACACACACACACACACACACACACACACACACACACACACACACACACACACAGAGCTGGGCTAGGAGTCAAGGCTTCAGCTTACGGCCGATTTAGCGAACGTTTTACTGCGTGTTTTACGATGACCTGCTGCTTGCCGCTTTCAAGCAAGGCAGGAAGGAACAGGGGCCTCTCTGTCTCTCTGTCGCACCCCCTGCGGTCCTGCGGTCCTGCGGGGCGCCCCGTGAGGGCGAGAGAGAGACGGAGCGCGGCCTCAGCCCGCGGGGTAGGCCGCCCGGCGACAGCCGTGCGCGGCGTGCTGGCCCGGCAGCAAGGCGTTCCGGCCCGCCAGGCCGGCCGGGCTTACAGTGCACGCGGCAGCGCGGCAGCATGCGGGTCCGGAGCTACTCCCCGCGCGAGAGACTCTCCACGCGAACCGTGTGGGCGGGCAGAGCGGCGCCTGGGGTATCTCCCGGCCACTTTCTTTCTGAACCGACAGTGACCCGCACCCAAAACAGGCGCTTCTTGAACCGAGATAATGTACTTGTCATAAGGGAATTTTCTTGGATGTGTCAAGAAAATTCACTTATGGCAAGTACATTATCTTGGTTCAAGAAAACGCCTTTTTTGGGTGCGGGGAGAACAAGGGCAGGCAAAACGATGCCGACAAGACCTAGTTCAACTCATGATGACGCCATTTTGACGTATCAAACTGATTTGGACTGACCTCGTTGAAAAAACACGGGTGAGAAACAGCGATGCAAAATTTAGAGTTACCGCTTCGTAACAAATTAAAGGCTAATTTTTCTTACGAGAATGCCATTACGCTTTGCACATGATCCTTGATGACAGTCATCAAACATGTCAAACGGCCAACCATAATTTTGTTGGAAGAAAGTGACAAGTTTTTAAGTCAGCTTGCTCGGAAGGCCCAGTCTTTGGTGACAGTTTTCACTTGTGTTTTGATGAGCGATCTATTTTACCCAACCTTTTTGCTTTCTCTAGTTTCCATGTAAAAAATGTGTTTTGAACCGAAAAATCCGGAGTAAAATTTGAATTAGCAAGGGATGCTTTTGGCCCACGTTTTGTAGGCGACGCGCAATTCATCGTTCCAGCCCCAACACTAGAGCGCTGGGTCGTGACCGATCGCGGCACACGCACTCAGGCGGCGCCACGGTGCCACAGGCGCCACAGATGGCGTGGGCGCTGTGGTCCCATTCCCGCCAGGACGGAGGGACTGAAGGACTGAAAGACGACCTTGTCGCGACCGCCAGAGGCCACAAAATGGGCGGACAAAGGAAAACACAAGGAAAGAGAGTGGAATTTTGGAGCGGCGGCCGTTCGGGCGATTTGGATCTGTGCGTGCTAGGCCCCCGAGCCCGGCTCGCATCGACCGTCCTAGCTGCACTTGACAAAAGCCCACCGAAAAAAAAATTACAAAAAAAGGTAAAAATTTGATTGGCTGGAAATGACAGAAGAGCTTTCCGTTCGTTTTCGAAGGGGTTTGAGAGGAGCAGCATGGACTGGTCAATTGAACGGAGTTGAGGTGAGATTGCGTTTGGACGAAGTAGAGTGAAATTTTAATTTTGAATTAAATTTAATTTTGAACTTTTAACCGATTTTAAATTGAGGCTTGTCGCGTGCGTTTTCAAACACACGCGTGTCCTCTTGAATTGAGAAACCACTGCGCGAAGGGGTTCGCCCCACTGTCATTGCCAACCCACCGAAAGTGAAACGCCTTTCTAGCGGACGTGTGGCAGCCTGGCGCAGGCTGGCAGGGGGCACGGCGCGTCACGGGCGACACCGGTCACCAGCCCGCTGGGTTGGTACCCCTTCTCTACGCCCCTATCCCGGAGTCCTCTCCGAAAAGCCAGTGTGCTGGCTGTACAGCGGCAGGCAGGCAGGCAGGCGGCCAGGCAGGCAGGCAGCCAGCCGCGCCCCGCCAGATCAATACCAGGCTGGCTGGGCGCGGCCGGCTCGGCTCAGCGCTGTGTAGCCCGGCCAGCCAGCCCAAAGCGAAAGACAGAGACGGGCGGAGAGGGCCGAGAGAGAGAGAGAGAGAGAGAGAGAGAGAGAGAGAGAGAGAGAGAGAGAGAGAGAGAGCGGCCGCGGAGGCAGTGCCGCCAGACCTCAGCATGTTGCTCGGCTGCACCACAACACTCTGCAGTTCAATTGGCGGCGGCAATTGGATTTATCTCGTGGTTTTATGATTATTTTTTGCCTTTTTGCATTTCTCTCGGTGCTTTGTATCCCTCAAACAAGCGACTTTGACAACAATAAATTGAGATTTTCATTGACGTTTTTGGTCAATTTCGTGTCGTACACCGAGGTTGCTGAGATTCAGCTAGCACCTCGCATCAAACCTAAAACTTTTCTTAATTTTTTTCGAAACAAAATTGGGGGAAAATTGCGTGTTGTGTCTCTTTGACAGAGGACTGGCGCTGGAACCGGCAATGCAGTAATGACTCAATTAATTAAGGAGACGGATTAAGGGACAGACAGACAAGCAGATAGACAGACAGACAGACAGACAGACAGACAAACAGACAGAGATGCAGGGGCAAGCTTTTTTCAAGTCGATCGACCACACACACACGCACACAGACACGCACACAGACACACACACACACTACGAGGCAAAATGTAAACGCAACGATATCTCACCTCTCTTTCGTTGTTAGCGAAAGCGATACCTAGGTTGGGCATGGCCCTTAGAATGGCGACCAAGGACTGTATTGTGTTGCTGTACACCACTGGCCGATACTGCTTGAAGTCCTCTGATGTAAACCCACTTTCGTGGATAATCCTGGAAGACAAGACGAGAACGATTAGAGTGGAAGACCACAAGACTCGCACTTTCCGGTTTGCTCGCGTGAAACGAGAAGTGTTGCTTCTATTTTTGCCCTCTACGTCCTTCCCCCACCCCTCCCCCGCGCGGCCCTATGGCGGCCCGCCCTGGAGGACGACGCAGCGAGGTGCGGTGACACATTTTGGTTATCGGCACGTTCGTCCTCGACCCCCCCCCCCCTGCCTTCCGCCTACAGTGGGGGGCCGCGCTGCCTCGCACTGTGAATAGTGCGTTATTCACAACCAACGGCAGTGCCGGAACACACTTGAAATACAGTGTACAGGGCAAAATTTTCACTGGTAAAAAAGAGAGCATTTTTTTGCGCAAAAAAAAATTAATTATAACATTTTTAATTTTTAAAACCATCTGCATTAATCGAGTTTCATTTTTATTTATTTATCTTTTGTGGTTGACGCCACACTGGAGGAAGTTGGTGCGGCTTGCCAATGCAGAGCCGTGTTGACAAAAAGAGGATCGGGTTGGCCAACACTGCAATTGCAGGGGGAGCTCAAGCACTGTTTACAAGGTGCTTACGCCCTAGAGGGGCTTCCCAGCCGGCAGGGCGCGGCCAGGTCTTCTGAAGGGAGAGAGAGAGGGGCTCGATGTCGCATGAGTGGCTCCACTTGCCTTGTCTCGCCAACAGGTGAGTGAGAAGCACTACGTGAGTCACTGCGCTACCCGGTGCTACGCGGGCAGAGACCGGCGACAGCGCGAGTCGATTTAGTGGCTCAGATTAGTGGCCACACGGTAAAAACGGTTCCTGGTTTTCCCAGGAACCCCCCCTGGAAATCGCCTGTGTCTTTACCATAGGCTTCCTGGGAAAACCAGGAACCGCTTTCAACGTGCACCAATAACCCGCCAAAGAAGACCCAGTTCGAGACAAAAGAAAAAAGGCACGGCAAACGGATACTTACTTCATTTGTTTCACTATAGTACTTTTCCCCGATTCTCCGGCACCTGTAACACACGAGAAAAAGGTGCGTCAGTACACTGGTAGAGCTGCAGGCTGCCCAGGTCGGGCCTTATTTTTGGACCAGGTGAGCAGGGGCCAGCCACCACTGCCTTTCAAAATGCTGATGGCGGTTTCTGACAGTGCAGGCGCGGTGTGACGTGCTGCGGATGTACACTGGAAGGCGGCCGCCACCCAGTGAGTCACTCGGAGGATTCGAACGAAAGCCTCATTTTCTCGGCCACTGGTTTGTTCCAGCGACGCACAGTGGGCCAGAAGACCAGTGGAGGCGGCGGAAGCCCTAGACGCGTTTTGAGCTTCAGAGTCGCTAAATGGCACTCGAACCAAACGAGTGACCCCACCAATGGATTCCTCGTTCGAAGAGCAATCCATTGGTGGGGTCGCACGTTCGGTTCGAGTCCCATTTAGCGACTCTGGAGCTCAAAACGCGTCTAGGGTTTCGGCCGCCTCCACTGGTCTTCTGGCCCACTGCTGGTTGGCAGTGCAGCGCTGACACGCCGAGCCTCGTCGTGCCCCGTGAGTCCGTGGGCGTTCGCCGCGTTCGCGTGAGAATGCCTTTGTGTGCCATTCAACGGCAAAATGACAAAACAGAACGAAAATCCTGGCGCGCCACTAGGAAAGGGCGTGCATCAAAACAGACGCAACGTTAGAGTGAAGCAGGGCTCGTCGGATTCACTGCATCGTTGTCGCCGCTGTGGCGCGAAGCGGCTGCAAGTGCAACCCGAGCGTAGTGCATGACTCCGTACGTGCCGACCGGCCTGGCCGCGCCGGCGGTGGGCGGCGCACCCTGCACTGCAAAGAGGATTGGAACGTGTGACCCCACCAATGGATTCCTCGTTCGGAGAGCAATCCATTGGTGGGGTCACACGTTCGGTTCGAGTCCCATTTAGCGACTCTGGAGCTCAAAGCGCGTTTACAGGTTTTGGCCGGCGGCGTCTGTGCGTCTTTGGATTCCAGGAGGAGCCTAGCCACGGCGTTCTGGAAGCGCTCGCTCCAGCCGCACTCCTCCAGCCAATCACAGGGCGCGTCCAGGGGCTCCAGGATTGCTGGAGTCGGCTCTGGAACGGCGTGCGTCCTCCCCCGGGGCCCAGCGGGCCAAGGGGGCCCCAGCCGCAGCCCAGTTAGCCCCGCACTGCCCCGCACTGCCCCGCACCCCAGCCGAGGGCGTGGCCTGGCGCACTGCAAGCCCTGCGGGGTCCTGGAGGGCCCCTCCTGGAGTCCTGGAGTCCAGGGGCGTCCCCGGGGGCCCTCTGCGGCGAGCCATCAGCGCATCAGCACCTTTTGGCTGTTACGCGGACGCCGAGTCACAGAAAAGGAGCCCAAATGTAAGTGCACTGCAAGCGGTATCCGCGCACCGAGACTAACCGAGACCTGCCCAACGTTTTCGCTCCCCGCTTTTTGTTCCCCTTTTCCTCCGGGTTCGCGTGACCGAAAAATATCAGGGCGATGTGGAAAACGCGGCAATGCATACCACACTGCAGTGGGCGGGCAGGCGGCAGTGGCCCGGCCCGGTGCGTGCTGCCGGGCTAGCTCAACCAGCCTCGCATGGCGATGACAAGCCTCTCTCTCTCTCTCTCTCTCTCTCTCTCTCTCTCTCTCTCTCTCTCTCTCTCTCTCTCTCTCTCTCTCTCTCGCAAGAGCGCCATGGGATCGCCGCGTCGCGTGGTCGAAATAGATGTACCATCAGGGAAAGGAAAAAGAAAACGAAGCGCAAATTCTTCACTTTGGATAAAAAGAAACCTTTAAAAACAAGAAACGGTTATTCTTTTTCTTGATCCAAGAGGTCATTCTTCATATTTATTTTTTTTTTTGGGTGTGGTGATGTCTGAGACGGGCTATCGACCACCCCTGCGCCCTTCCGCGGCTGTGCACCTTTTTCCCGGACGCATCCCGCCACGCCGTGCCACGCCTGCCCTTCCCGCGAGTGAGTGAGTTCATGCGGGGTTAGGTAATTCGCCATGCACCTTTGCCACGGTTGGCTTGCAGTGTCCTTGCAGTGACCACGGCGGCGGTGCAGTGGGGCGTGGCGGCGGGCGGAGCTCTCGTCGGGAACAATAATTATGTAAGTTATTTGTCGTTGCTGTTTTTTTTGTTTGTATTATTTTTTATTTGGACAAAACCGAACGTGTGACCCCACCAATGGATTGCTCTCCGAACGAGGAATCCATTGGTGGGGTCACACGTTCGGTTCGAGTCCCATTTAGCGACTCTGGGGCCCAAAACGCATCCGGGATTTTGACCGCCGCCGCCGGTCTTCTGGCAAATCCACTGTAATCTCGCCGTCCTTGTCCCACATTGGCGGCCAAGGTCGCGCCGTTAAACACCTATCTCGCTGGCCGGAGAATATTGGCGATTTGGCAGTGTCTGCTGCGCCGCGCCAGCCAACCAGCTGCGGCCTGGCTGCGGTCCAGTCCCTTCCAGCTTCCAGTGTGCTTCCAGTGTGCGCCCAGCCCTCCAGCCCCCACCCTGCCTTTCTCCTTCTCTTTCCCTGACGACGCCACGGCGTGCCTCGCAGTGCCACGCCACCCACAGCCTCTACAGCCGCGCGAACTTCGCCCACGCGTCACCCGCGTCCTTCCCCGCGCTGTTTACCGGCAGTTACAGTGGAGCGGCTCGATACCGCAGGTCGATGGGGTCTCCTTTCCGTGCACCTTCCATCCACAGTGGGCCAGAAGACCGGTGGGGCGGTCAAAATCCCGGACGCATTTTGAGCTGCACAGTCGCTGAATGGGACTCGAACCGAACGTGTGACCCCACCAATGGATTGCTCTCGGAACGAGCAATCCATTGGTGGGGTCACACGTTCGGTTAGAGTCCCATTCAGCGACTCGGGAGCTCAAAACGCGTCTAGAGTTTCGGCCGCCTCCACCGGTCTTCTGGCCCACTGTGCCGCGCTCCTTCTGGTTTGGAGTGCAGCAGGAAGCACGGCGAAGTGCAACACGGGCTCCTTTGTGTTGCGAGGCGCCTGCCTGCGGGCTCGGTCCGAAAGGCCGCTTTTGTCGCTCTGTCTCTCTCGCTCTCGCGGACTTTGTCAAACGCGGCGCGTGTCGCTTCGGCCTGCCTGTTTTGCATGAGTCCCCTTTTGAGTCACTTTTGCCGTCACATCCCTAAAGGTCGCCCTACTCCCACAAAAAAAGAGCTCGAATTTATTTTTCTCATTTTTAAAATTCATAAATTGGAGGCGGACAAAGCTCTGGACGCGTTTCGAGCTCCAGAGTCGTTAAAAGGGACTCGAACCGAACGTGTGACCCCATCAATGGATTGCTCTCTGAACGAGCAATCCATTGGTGGGGTCACACGTTCGGTTCGAGTCCTGTTTAGCGGCTCTGGAGCTCAAAACGCGCCTAGAGTTTTGGCCGCAACGAATCGACCAATGGATGCGCGGCGTTTGGTTCCAGAACTCGATTCCCAGACGGTGTGCCGGTCCGAGGCGAGCGCATAGCCAAGCGTGGCCAAGCCACGTGGTCTTCCCTCTCTCTCCCTCATTTTCTGTTTATCACCCCCACAAATAGCACAAGGGCGTGTACCCTGGGCGGCAAGGCGAGGCGCCGCTGAACGGAAGTCGGCGGGCAAGTGCTCTGACCGTTCGAACCAGCCTCGTACACAAACAGTTTGTTTCCAACTGGCCCAGACGACAAGGCAGAAGTCGATTCTGTCGCGCAGTTTGGGCGAAAATTCTTGTGTCGACACAAAATGGAAGTAACAGTTTGAGTCGTTTTGCATCACCAGTTTTCACAGTGTGCGGAGGCCCAGGGGGCTCCCCCCAACAGTGCATGCGATAACGATAATACCGCAATTTGGCTTTGGGTCTCCAACAGGTGGCGAGTCCCTGCCAGTGTAGGGGACCGCCGGTGTAGGAAGAAGCCCTCCACACAACGCACTACCGACCAGTCCAAGCCTCGGAAGTTGAGACTGTGACTCGGAGCCCCAACTTGAACTTAACACGGAGGCAAGACAACCGCCGCAAGACACCGCATTTCCAGTGGACCCTTGAAAAATGAATGACTACATGGATTTAGAAAAAGTATTTTGAGGTTTGGAAAAATATTGAAATTCATTTTTTTTTCTACTAAAATATTCCTCCATTGGGGTTTGTTTTTTTTTTTTTCAAACAAATCAGAGAAAATAAACAAAAAACAAGAAATCTTTTCCGAGGTGTGATCAGCTTGTCGAAAAACTTTTCCCGCGGTGTACAGTGTACGCCACGCATGGAAGGCAGGCCGCGGCTCGGTCGGGCTGCCTCCAACAAAGTCAGTCTGGCCAGCAAAAATAGGCTCACTCTCAGTGAGAGGGAGTCTGGGGGATAGAGGAAGCGACCCCCTCCCCTTTCCCCTCTCTCTCCCAGCGGGGGGGGAGGGGGGGGGGCGTGGAGTGGATGTTCACTCCGTGCACACATGTGGGTGCGGGGGGCCGACCGGGCCGACGACTTAAACGGCCCGACAAAGCGGCGTAACTGCGCGGCCAGGGGCAGCGACATACGGCGCGCGCACCCGCACTGCAAGCCAGCACTGTACGCAGCGGCGGTGCTGGCGGATGGATGGGAGCCACTGTGTCAGGCAGCCAGCCAGAAGCCAGCCAGCAGGCTGGAGGAATCGAGGAATCCACTTCGGCAGGACAGCCGGCCCTGCTAGCCACCGAGGCACAGTGGGACAGGAGACCGGTGGAGGCGGCCAAAATTCTAGACGCGTTTTGAGTTCCAGAGTCGCTAAACAGGACTCGAACCGAACGAGTGACCCCACCAATGGATTCCTCGTTCGGAGAGCAATCCATTGGTGGGGTCACACGTTCGGTTCGAATCCCATTCAGTGACTCTGGAGCTCAAAAATCGTCCGGGATTTTGAATGATCAATGTGGCGAATTTGAGAAGAAGCCCACGCGCTGGTCCACTGCAAAGCTTCGATAGCACCAGATTCCTTCTTATCGGCTGCCCCGTGCGACGAGTGAGTGCTCGTGCGTGAGTGTGTGCGAGAGTGTAGTGGTCAGCGACTGTACAGAGACCAGTTAAACTTTCGCCATCGCTGGTCGGATAATTGGCCATCCAGCCCCATCCAAAGACAGCGTGCCACTCTAGACTCTAGACACTCTAGACTCTAGGCAGACCAGTGCAATTGGCGACTGTACCAGACAGAGCCTAGACCGCCAGGCCATCTGGGCCCCATCTGGGTGCTTTCTGTGTACAGGCCCGCGGGGGCAAGGCACATTTAACTCCATTTTCACGTCGTTTGCGACCAGGATTGCCGTCAAATCAAAATAAGTCCGCGGAAAAGAAAATAATCAGCTAATGACGCGCTTCTGGCGCAGAGGGCCCCGAGGTCAACGGGAACGAGGGGCGTGGTGGGGCTGCGGGCAGACGCACGCCCAGCACGCCCCGCACGCCCCGCGGGTCACTCAGAATTTTCCCATTCCTGCCATCGTCCGAGTGTTCACACCTGTCCCAGGACGCACCTCGTGGGCGGTCCCTTCCCTTCCCCCGGCGCACAGTGGGTCTGAGGGTCGCCAGGGGGCCAGGGGGCCAGGGGGCCAGGGGGCTCCGTCTAGACGTCACGGCAGACTGACGAGCTCGGAAGGGGGAAGGGCACAGTGGATTTGCCAGAAGACCGGTGGAGGCGGCCAGAACTCTAGACGCGTTTTGAGCTCCAGAGTCGCTAAACGGGACTGCTGCACCCTCAGCGCTCCCTACCCCTTCTCCGTCACCGGCAGCAATTCCGAGAGTCGCTTGCGTCTCTCCCGCACCTGTAGGGGACGCCCCATGAGTGCGAGAGACACAGAGAGACGAAAATGACCCTCGGAATCGACACACACACACACGCACACACACACACACGCACACACACACACGAGCAGCACACCTGTGTAATCAAGGCCCTTATCGTAGGGGTGGCTTCGCTGGCTTCCCGCGACAGGGAGAGAGAGAGAGAGAGAGAGAGAGAGAGAGAGAGAGAGAGAGAGAGAGAGAGAGAGAGAGAGAGAGAGAGAGAGAGTGTTTTTGGATTTCACGTCGGGTTTGTCACAAGGCGGAAAAGGGGGTGCCGTTTCGGCAATGGGCACTGCAGGCCCGGGCCTGGCCGGGGCCGGTCGGCCTGAGAGTGGCGGAGGGGGTTGGTTAAGGGAAAGCACACACATGGCCTTATCTGCAGCTACTGCCCTCTCACGCACACACACACTACAGCGGCACGCGGACACCCAACGACACACACACGCATTCGCGCAAACACACCGCTGGTCGATCCGGTGGAGGAGTATACAGTGCGCGCGATATGGAAGCACAACTCGTTTTGTTTGTGGCGAATCCAATATCACCTACCAAGCAAGCGTCCCCCCCTCCCCCCCCCCCCACACACACACGCGCGCGCGCGCACACACACAGATACACACACACACTCGCAAGTGCGCAGTGCGGAGGCAGCCCTGGGGCGTTTGCGCCTAACACACGTAGGGGTGGTAATGCAGTCCCCCCCCCCCCCCCCCCCCTTTCCCCCAGGCTGCTGCAGACTGCAGGGTCCAAAACGCGGCGGAAGAAGGCGGTCGAAACCTCGGACGCGTTTGGAGCTCCAGAGTCGCTAAATGGGACTCGAACCGAACGTGTGACCCCACCAATGGACTGCTCTCCGAACGAGGAATCCATTGGTGGGGTCACACGTTCTGTTCGAGTCCTGTTCAGCGACTCTGGAGCTCAAAACGCGTCTAGAGTTTCGGCCGCCTCCACCGGTCTTCTGGCAAACCTACGGCGTCAACGACCGCGCCCGCCATAATAACAGCCGAAAGCGGCAGAGGTCGGATTCGAAAACGATTAGGCCGGAAAGGGTGGCACACTGGCACCGCGGCGCGATAAAAGTGACGCGGACAACGTGAACGACGCCATGTGTTGACACATTCATTGACCTGGCTTAACCGCGGCAGGGCGAAGCAGGGCGTCCCACAGTGGGCCAGAAGACCGGCGGAGGCGGCCAAAACTCTAGACGCGTTTTGAGCTCCAGAGTTGCTAAGCAGGACTCGAACCGAACGTGTGACCCCACCAATGGATAGCCCTCCGAACGAGGAATCCATTGGTGGGGTCACACGTTCGGTTGGGGTCCCACTTAGCGACTCTGGAGCTCAAAACGCGTTTAGAGTTTTGACCGCCTTCACCGGTCTTCTGGCCCACTGTGCGTCCCCCGCCCCACTGCCGAGGGCGGCCGGGGAAGCGAGAGGGAGCGCGAGAGACCCCCGCCAGTTGCAATAAATTATGAGATGCAAGACGAGCGGTCCCTAGACGTAGCTCGCTGGCGAGCGCGCGAGCTAGCGCCACAAATTAGGAGCCATTAGACAAGCGTGCAGTGGAGGAGCGATAAATTATTTCACGGATTGTTCATGGCTCACTTTGGCGATGCCTGGCGAGGCGCGACGAGGCTGACCAGTGCAAGCGACCACCCAGCCCAGTTCACCAGTGCTTGCCTCTTGCCTCGTACAGTGGATGGGCCAGAAGACCGGTGGAGGCGGTCAAAACTCTGGACTGGACGCGTTTTGAGCTCTAGTGTCGCTGAGTGAGACTCGAACCGAACGTGTGACCCCACCCCACGAACGGATTGCTCTCCGAACGACAGCTCCAATTTTCATCGTTTATTTAGCAATTTTGACAGTGGCCCGACTCTAGTTCCGTGTAGTGATGCGGGCGCCGCCATGCGGACAGGTCCACGCAACGCTACGCAATGCAGCGCCACTGCAATTGATTGACTCTGATTTAACGAGAGGACGGATCGGCTCACACGTCGACCGGCCGAACGAACGAACGGACGAACGAAGACTCATGAGAAAGAAAGAGCTAATGAGCAACGCGAAAGTAGCATGAAACATTGGAATGAATGAATGAATGAATGAATGAATGAATGAATGAATGAATGAATGAATGAATGGATGGATGAATGAATGAATGAATGAATGAATGAATGAATGGATGAATGCCAAGAAGACCGGTGTCCTTTGCCACGTGGACGACGCGACTAGTGTTGTTATGGCGGCCAAAAGTCATTCACCTGTCCTGCGCGCCGCGTCAAAATGGGCCCCAACCACCACACTGCCACTACTCGTGTGCCGCGCTGCCGCAATGTGTGCCAGAATACCGGTGGAGGCGGTCAAAAGTAGCGTTTCGAGCTCCAGAGTCGCTAAACGGGACTAGAACCGAACGTGTGACCCCACCAATGGACTGCTCGTTCAAAGAGCAATCCATTGGTGGGGTCACACGTTCGGTCCGAGTCCCATTTAGCGACTCTGGAGCTCAAAACGCGTCGAGAGTTTTGGCCGCCTCCACCAGTCTTCTGGCCCACTGTGCCTGCCCAGCCCAGCCGCAGCCTCAACAGCCCCGGTGATGAACGCAACGGCCGAGCCCGTCCCGCGCCTAGCCCGCCGTGGCCGCCGTGGCCGCCGTGGCCGCCGCCCCACGACCCAGCGGCACCCCGCCCGGGCGTGCGGGCTCGGTGCGGGCGCGGGGCGGGGTGGGCGCGGGGCGGGCGGGGCGGGCCCCGCCCTCACGCGTATCGAGCCTCGTCCCTCCCACCCCCAAGACCAGCGCGGGGGCGGCGGGGGCGGCGGCGCGGGCGGCCGGTTGGAGGCCGAGGGGTGGCGGCGGTGGGTGGCGGGGACGGACGAGCCTGGAGACGGACACACTAGACACACTACACTGTGCGCCAATAATTCTGCCAGCACGTTAGCACGTGTGGACCCTGGCGCACCACGGTGCCACCGCGACCGCCACCATGCACGCCGCCACGGTGAACTCGGCCGACTCGGCGGACGCGCGCGTCAGAGGGAACGGAGGGAACGCCCCCTCTCCGCGGGAAGGCGGTGGAGGGGGAGGGGTTGCTTTTAGGTTGGCACAAACCGGATTCACCGCGCCCCCGGTACGCCCTGCTACGGTACGCCCTCCGGTACGCCCTCCGGTACGCCCTCCGGTACGCCCTCCGGTACGCCCTCCGGTACGCCCTCCGGTACGCCCTCCACTACGCCCTCCGGTACGCCCTCCGGTACCCCCTCCGGTACGCCCTCCGGTACGTCCAAGGCCCGCGACCTCTAACCTGTCCACTCTAAGCCTCCCCGGGCTGGCGCGGCCGGCCAGCGGGTGCCAGCTGTCAAACCAGCACCCGGCAGGCCATGCAGGCCATGGGCTGGCCACGGGCAGGCCTAGCCCGCCAAGGCGGGTCGCGCGTGGAGGGCGCGGAGGGCGTGGAGGGCGAGAGCCGCAACCGCGGCGCGGCATGGCAGGCTGGCCAGGCAGGCCGAAAAGGCTGCTGCGCGCTGCGCCTCGAGAGTGGTCGTCGGCGATGTGTGGGACCCACTGTGGGTGCGCGCGCCCTCGCCGCCGTGCAGGCCTGCAGGATGCTGTGCCAGCTGGACGGCGGGGCGCGGCGGGGCGGCGGCATGGCGCCGCGATACTCACCTAGAAGTAATAGTTTGATATCCTTGGCCGCCTGTATCCCATCCTCCTTGAGGTTCTTCTCGATCTGCTTGCTGCGCGCCAGCGCGGCGCGCTCCTCCGCCGACATAGCACACCCCATCTTCTTGATTCCTTGCTTCACGAACGTGACGGAAGCTGGTGGGGGACCCCGTCCCGGGTCTCAACCGGACATAAGGGAAAAACTAGGGCCAGGCGAGGGCCTCTGAGCCGTGTCCCCTGCGGGGGCTGCGGGGGCTCGGGGCCTTCCGCGGGGAGCCTTGCGCCCTGCTTCAGCCCGACGAGAGTAGGGGCCCCGCCCCACGAGCCGACCGCATGCACCCCAACGGGTAGTCCTGGTCGGTCCAGCGGGGCTCACTCGGGCAGGCCCACCACACCCCACAGCACCCCACAGTCCCACACCGACACGGCGTGCTCGGCGACGCGGGTACTGCCTCCGGTATTCCTCGGCCTCGGCCTAACTGTCTGCGGGCACACCACTCGGCGACGCCACGCCACGCCACGCCACGCCACGCCACGCCACGCCTCGCGAACGACACCTCACGTGCCCTGCGACGGCTAGCTCCGGTGAGGCCTCGACTCTGGGCGGCGAGCGACTGTCGAGCGCGGCCCGCGGCGGCGCGCACTCGGCTCGGCGCTGGGCGGGGCGTGGCGCGGCGGGGCGGGGCGCGGCGGGGCGGGGCGGGGCGGGCGAGGCAGCGGCGTAGTCAGGCGTACCGCTGTGGGGAGGCGGCTGGCAAGCAGCGGGGTGCTCGCTGCCGCCGCTGCCGCGAACCGTACCGACGCAGGGGAGGGGAGGGGAGGGGTTCGAGGCAGAGGCGGCGGGCGAAAGGCGAGCGGGGCCTTCCCTCCCCCTCCCACCAGCCCAGCAGCCTAGGCGAGGGGGAGCGGAGGGGAGGGGAGGGGGCTTACCGCGAGCACACAGCACACTGTGCGGCGCACGCAGCGAGGCTAGGCGACCGTGGCGACCTCTGGATCCCCGGATCGCAACCCCTCTCTCCAGAGCCGCAGCCGCAGCGTCTGGTCCGTGCGCACCCCGCCCCGCCCCGCCCCACCCCGCTTGCCCTCCGTCAACCCCTCAACCCTCGCGGACGACGTTCGCTTTCGGCCTCTCGGTCGTATGGCCATGGAGGCCTTGTTGGCGACGCCACCGGCCCGCCATTCCCCGTCATGTGCTGTCACTGTCTGGCTCGCCCCTGGGTCCCCTGGGCTGGGGCGCAGCGGGCACCGGGTGCAGCATGGCGGCGGTGGCGCAGGTTTGGGGGAAGTCCCACCGACGCGGCCGACCGGTTCACGCGGGCGGGTCGCGGGTGCGGTGAGGTGCAGAGGGTATTCAAATATGGCCCTCCCTCCAGAGTGGAATTCTAGTGCGGTGTAGTGTAGGCCAGAAATGAGAACGAGTTTAGCTGGCGGAACCCACCAGCGGGGATTAAATGAAATGACACGCGTTAGATTCATACTTTTATTATTTAAAAAAATCATAATCGTACTTTACAATAAAATCAGAGAGAGACCTAGCTGTCTAATTTCATTCTTGTATCAAACATGTAGCTTAATGCTTAATTAATCTTTCACATAGAACAACTCTAAGCCATTGTTAAACAAATGCTAGTACAGAACACATTTTGATAAAATCAAATTCAAACCCGTCAGGCTCACACAACTGTTCATCAGACAGGTTTTGATTTGGACGCTTAGTTATTACAAACATGACATCAAATGACTACCTATCATTTCATTCATGCAGAATCACTCAGATTCGTCTTGTGACAATGTTAAAAATAAAATACAACCTACTTTCACTCTATATATACTTCCCTCATTAAATGGATGAATAGTCAATCCCAACATGAACTTGTACGGCTAGACCAAAACGTCCTTGCGCATTTCAGTTCTTATGATATACATAGTGCATAAATTACAATCCGGCATGGCCATTATAAAATTGAGAGGAAAAAACAAAGCATTATTTTCTCATCCATTCACATTCTTCCTTTCCAAATACAATATTTACAATGTCTTGCTCACGCATGAGAAAGAATACACATTATTCTTTTCAACAGAAGCATCAAAAACCAGTGCTCATAATGAAAAGCTTGCAATTCATAAGCTACTTCGCACATAGCTTTTACCAACTTATCACAAAAAGTAATGCCCTTTTGTATATTATTCCTCCAGCAAGCTTCTTTTCTTTACAACAATAACCAAAAGCCACTTGTCATATTCACTCTCTGTTGGAGACTAGAGTTATCAAGGTGAACTACATTAGAGGACACTAATGGAGGTTACACCTTCTCCTATCTATCCATGCTGACATCTTAACAAAAAGGTTTTGATATTCCATGATGGCTTGGTTCAAGAAGGAATCAATTCTACATGCTTACTTATAAGAAAATTCAACTCATTTTGGCCATACCTGCCTACCCTGGCTACCAGTTTCACTTTAGACCATGGCAATAATGAAATGAAAAATGTCAATATAAGCCTATGATACAGCTGTGTATTGGGATTATTTACTGAAATGGACCAAAATTGAGATGTTTTTCAATTCCATCACTCCAACATCTCTGCACTCTGCACCTCAACCAGAAAACAAGTCAGGCAGAAAAGCAAAAACCACTGCTTAACTCTCAATGGCGCACAGCAAGCTACTTTCCATTGCCGCCCATCCGTCAAGAGCATATCACGGTAAAAGAGACACTTTTTCCTTGAAGGAAAACTCCTTGAAACCAAAGTATCACATCAAAAGAGAGATTGACTGAACAAAGAAGTCAATTATCTGAGCCAAAGATCCAATACAATTGAAGGAGGACTGAAGATGGTTCTTCTCGTTAGCCACATGCTTCTATGGTATAATGGTGATGCAATGAAATTGATAGAAATAGACACCTTACATTGCGGAGCCAAGTAAAGAGGCATGAAAAGGTCTTGGGCTACTTTTATCACAGATAGTGCAAGAATTTCATGAATTGAATTCAATCATTAGAAATGAATCATTTTGAGACAGATGATAAACTCACATTTCTGACCAAAAGTTCTTTGTTCCCCCATTCATGATTTTCTACATCAAATATTATTGGAGTGATGCCCAACACATGTTCCCACCTCAGTTGGAAAGTAATATTTAGATATATCCATTGTATTAATTAAGACAATGAGCAACTGAAAAAATATGTACCAAGACATTAAGCCTCAACTTGGGTAGAGTTACAGCACAAAAAAATTGGATTGGTCCAACAAATATTTTTTTTTTTAAATAAGACGTTGCTAGTATGATTAAGAGACCAATAAATAAAACTTGTGCAATGCACAAAGTTCTACCATTTAGAGAGCCATGAGGTACATTGATGGCAGTGTGATTGTTCATTGTTTTTAGTAGATAATCACTCATTCAAAGCTATGGAAAATTTTAAAAATTTCAGCTAAGTTTTAGTTAAAACCACTAATAATGTTTATCAGCAAATGCACAAAATCTATTTTTCATAAAGCCTAAGCAAATCACATATTTGACGATCAGCCAGAATATATCACAAGATCATCAAGACTAAGAATCAAAATGTTTCACTTAAGAAGTACAGTACAACCGCTTGAGTCTTGAATTAAGAGACAATTTTCGGCAGTATTAACAGTTCTTGCAACACTTTGCATGAATAATTTATTCCAAAAGTCTAAAGACAATTAGAGGAACAACCCTAGATTCATTTTTAGCTGCATGACTTGTTATAAGAAAAGTCATTTCATTAAATACATAGGCACATGTAACATTTAAATTGAAACTGCCATTTGCCCATAATTTTGAAAGTGTTAATTTCAGAATAGAGAAGAGCATCACATAATTTCTTGCAGAGTGAGAGCTTTGGTTGAGAAAAAATGATTATCTTACACAAAATGTGAATTTGAAAAAAGTTTAGGAGTACATTATAAAAAGAAGTGTCATGCAGAGAAATGTTACTCTACTTGTTTGTCATAATCCTTGAGCACAAAGTACATAATAAGAAAGGCAATTTTTTATTAAAAGGAAACATTTTGTGAACTCAAAAGAATGGATGGTTAGGATCAGGAAGACATTGATGTGTTTAGATGTCATATTCAGATGGAGTCCCACTAAAAGAAAAAGAGCATCCTAAAAAAAAGAAAAAGAAATAATGCTGAAGTATGAAACAAGGGGAATGATTGAGAAACAGCAATGAACTAAGAGTTTACCTGAAATAGGGGTGAAACAAACTTGGAAAACATTTTGAGTATATTCACCGAACTTTTATATTTTTTACCATGCTATGGAGTTTTTGTAGCAGTTACACTGTTTCTTATAAATTATGTTCATAAAAGAGATTATTGAATGTGTACAACAACCTTTGATGAATACAAGATCGGTCTCCTAGCAAAGTTGTCAAATAGATATGGGAGATGCATCCCAGGACATGGCTTAACTGCTGCCGGCCAGAAACAAAACCAACATAAATAAAAATAGAACTTCTCAACATCACTGAAAATTATGCAAACTATACATCCATTACAAACAATCAACATGGTCACATAAAATCATATTCATTTAAGAAATAAAAGAAATCCAATTATTGAAAAGAAATTTATCTATGTACATACACCATAGCACAAGAATTGATTAATTAGCCCTCTATCATCCTTATGAACCACAATCTATTCCGAAGTTAATTAAAGGCAGGGATGTACCAAAACTCCAGAAGTAAACCAAGCAAGATTGTACTCCAGAGAACATACAGGAAAGTTTGCTTCATCAAATGGTTTCTTGGGGAAACGTTAAATCAGATGAGAAAAAGAGAAGAAAGCTCAAGCTCTGTGGTACATTATAATGGTTAAAATTGATCTCTTGGTTCACAATTGGTGTATTACCAGCATAACCCTGTTGTTATATTACTACCTATAGCGTGAGATCTTTGGGCGTGATGGTGTCGTTAGAGGGAAGGGTTGTGACAAATCACAGCCACAGCTCCACAAATGCAACTGCTAAATTGACATCTAAGACTGGCTTACATTTCAAGTAATAAAGACGGAAGAAAAAGAATTACCATGGGCATATCCTGTACAACTTTCAAGTTTCAAAAACAAAGTCAACTTTGGTCACAAAAGAAATCAGGGTAGGGAAGATAACTATGCATCAAACTGAAGGTAACAAACTTTCCTTACTGACAAAATTAAATTACTGAAAAGCAAAACTCAAATATTGGTTGAGACACAATAACATTTGGATTTATTTAAAAACTGTGAAACAATTACTAACAACCCACTTTTTGCCAATCCATAAAAGTCTATTAAACAGTTACATATCATACACAGAGTGGCCGGCAGTACTTGCAGCTAGTGTTGGAGCAGGTCATCGACACTAGCAAAAGCGCAGGATCCAAGTCCTGAGCGAGACATAAGGCGCACCACTTCACGGGCGTGTGCCACAGCAATTTCTAACGGCGGCCTTCTTGGAAGATTGCTCGCTTCTAAAAATCCAAGAGAGGAGAAAATATCTTAATTTACTTGTACTAAAATAGAAAATTTTGTTAGTGGATTGAAACAAACATACCTAAAATTGCCGAATTTAGGGCAGCACAAACAGTTTCCCTCTGCATTGGGTCCAGCTGCCAACCTACAGGACTGCTCCAGGGATTCGAATAAGCCAACAAACTGAATGCATCCTAAAAGGAAAAGAAAACAGTTTAAGGAACAAGAAGTGAAAGCTTTAACACTGGGATGAAATTGAAGGGTAGTCCTGGGAAACATAACATTCAGTGCTCGCTTGACTTACTTGCAGCATTTTCTTATTGGCTTCATTATTGCCTTGTTCCTGTCGCAAATGAAGACTCATGTTGTACAACTCCCGACCAAATTCCAGCATTCTTTCTATTGCAGGTTTGCTTCCTCCACAAAGTTGTCGCTTGCCAACAGGAGGATCAACTTCTACAAACAAAGACAAGGAAAATTGGGAATGAGGCTTAAATTTTATTTTGTCGTGCAAGAATGACGCCTTTAAGAGACTCTTACCCATGTCTTCCATGTTGTCTGAATTTTCAACCTCATGCTCCGATGGATGTGAACCCCCATTCTGGTAACCATTTGATGTGGCAGGTGAAGTTGGCTTAATGACTCCATTGGAGGTGTGGCCGTTCCTCTCTTCAGGCACTTCCATTTCCACATCATCATTGTCATCGCGTAGGCCTGGTTGTTAAGATAAGATTAAATTGTGAAAAAGTTTAAATGACCAGAACCAAATGGGGAGTGAAGTCCTTACCATGCAAGTCTGGCTTGATGAGTGGTGTGGCTTCCCCCCCTCCATTCATTGCAACTCCACTGTTTGCCATGTTCATATCCTCAACGGAATGAGTTGGGTGTGGGGTACGACGCTGCGCCTGACCTTTGGCATGGTTCTTACTTGAAGTCTGAGCTGGGCTACTTGGAGGAGGACTCGAAGGACGAGGCGGTGTTGCAGCGTGGTTGATACGTGGACAACGGGGAGGATTTACCTGCATTCAAGAAACCGAAAACACGAAGAAGGGCGTGAAATAACAATTGTGGTGGTGCATTTAACCAATCACAAATCATGCTACACACCTCTGAGTCACAGCCATTCACCATTTCAACAAACTGTCTACACTTTAAAAGAAAGAGCAGGTTCTGATTGTGTTCTAATAGACATGGATACAGCCTGCTTGTCATTTCAATTGCTTCTCCCATTCTACCAGCCAAGACAAGCTTCAAGATTCCTAAAATAGGAAGCAGAATTAACAATCAGAACTATTGATATATTTTTGCAGCAATACTCATTTGTCAGGATTCATACTATCCCCTAAACCTAATGATGAAATGAGCAACTCACTTTGTCTGTTTTTTATCGATGTTATTTCCTCTTCAAACATTTGCCCTGTGCTCTGGGCAAACGCCTCTGCTGTGGCACAGTATCCATGGTGGACTAGGTATGTAGACACCATTCTGCAACACAACATAAAACGAGTTATGCAAAGAGTCAACACAGAAAGAAACATGAAGGACAATGAAGGAAGAACAAAGTCAGTACTTGTGGAGAACTGCTTGCCAATCCCCTGGATTTTCAGGCACCGCATAGTTGAGTATTGATAGGCGAGTTCTAGCTCTCAGTTCCTTCATCATGTCTTCAATGTCAAATACAAAAGGTGCTTGACCAAAATTTGCGTCAACAACTTCCCCAGGGGTCTGAAGACCAACAGTGGGGTACAAATTGGGCTGAAGAAAATAAAATAATAGGAAATTAGTGAATATGTGTGAACATAAATATAAAATCAATCAAAATAGTGGAATCAATTAAATGTTATAAAAGGTAAGAGGGGATACATACCGGTAGGTCAGTAAAAGCTATGCCCAAATTGTGTCCGTTTTTAGTATAAAAGCATGTATTATCAATCAGATTTACTCCACAGCCAATGACGTCTCCAGTTGTAAAAGTAGGTCCATATGGTTGTCCAGATCCAGAGGAACAAAATGAATGACCATCATCACCATGATATCCATATGAGTGTTTGTCCCAGCCTGCAGTTGAGAAATAAGTTAAACACACATCCAAACTAGTTTCAAAAGAACTGAAAAAGAACACATATCCTCAGAAAATACTGACCTGGCAATCTGTTCATGTTGACACCTTGGCCAGAGAGGCCAATGCCCATGTACCCATCTCTTCCTTTGCTAACAATTTTAACTTCGAAGTAGTACAAGCCACAGGCTGGAGGTATAGAATGGGTGGCTCTTACACTTGCAGCATCTTTGTGGGTTTTTCCATGACCTACAAACAAAACCATACAAAAACCAGTCTTAAATTTTTTGTTACAAGCCACTTACATAGAAGATTTTTAATTGAAGACACTTAAAATAGATACTGATGAAGAAAGGGTATAAATTAACTTTACTGGATAGAAAGCAAAACTAATACTGAAATTTGTGTTTAAAATGAGGTAAACAGAGCAAATTAGCATGTCATTATATTTGACCTAGTGAACATAACCTTTTGAAAATTAAAATGAAATACAATGGAGGTCTTTACCAGAGTAAATGTTAAAGGGGAAACTTAAAAAAAGAAGTAAAGCACAGTAAACTGGATGTAATAAGAAATTTAAACTGTTTAAAATAACAGACCTAGAATCTAGTTCAAAGGTCATAAACAAAGCTGGAAAACAATTTTTTTTCAGGCAGGACAGCAGAAAATAGAGCAGCAAGAAAATAGGGGCAAGATATCTGCTCAATCTGAATCAATTCTTCAAAAGAAGAAACAACCAACCAACCATACAAATAAACAAACGTGCGTGCGAACTATTTTTAGAGTGCCAAGTCTTGAGCCTCGGCCACTGCAAGGCCTAAATATTTCAAGCGCGAGATTAAACCACAAAAAGGACAGCGAAGAAAATTAAAGCGAAAATCGAGATTCTGCGCAAAACATCTGTTGAACCGAGGGAAGGACCTGGATAGTCATACAGATGTTTTGAAAATTACGTCATGACAAGGGCTGATCAGCTGATTTCTTTGTTTGGATTCAGCTCGAAAATATGCATCCTTGTCAGTCCACGACAGCAGTGTTGCCAAGGAATGAAATTTACTTCAGAGACACAGGTAATAATGCTCCTTTCTAGATGCGCACTAGATTCTTTTAGCCACCACTCCAAAGTGGCCAGAAATCAAATCCTCGACTCGACGTTGAGGGGATCAGATCCATAACCAATCCTCCCAGCGAAATGTCCTACCTTTGTAATGAACTCGCAGATTATTTTGGGAGAGTCCAATGTAGTTGTACTTGTCCTTGGAGCTCCAGGAGCGAGGCAGTGGGGTCTCCTCTTCATTTACCATAGGGTACAGCAATTTGAACCTATCTGTAATATTGTTTTGAGGTAAAATAGGAGGCTCCTGAGAAGCTCGTCCATTGCTGGTGGCCGCCATCTTTGAAACTGCTTGTGTGCTTGCTACGTCACTGGAGTGTACGAGTATGTGTTTGCGCGAGCAGGAGGTAGGGGGCAGCCCGTTCGCCACTGGTTTCCATGGAAACCGGAGACGCTACAGCAGTGCATTTCCATTTCATCATTGCCCACTTGTTCATCTCTTCAGCGCACAAATTTTTCGCCATTTCGTTTCCCATTGTAGCTGAATGTCATTAAGAGGGCTTAGAAAGCTGATGCTTCTCCGTGAAACAAAAGCAAAGAGAATGTGTGTACTGTGGTGGTACAATGCTAAGTACAGTAGGATTCAAAAGTGATCCTTGGGTCCTTGAGGTCATTCCCCCCATCCTGGGTGCGCATGTGAGGGGATCAGTGGTTCCGTCCGGGTGGTTGCTTTGGGTCAGTCATATATGAACAACCAAAAAATCAGAAACCACAATAAGTAAAAAATAACATTTATTTGTGAGTTCAGGCATCAATGAAGAATCAGATGAATTACAAATTGATCATTGTTTTACAGAATATTTCAAACTTTTTTTTCTGTCTCAATTGGTTGGAATGAACTATGTACATACACAAAGATGTCTTGGCTTGTCAGAGGGGGCCAGATTACATTTATAACCATCGGATTTTAATGTAGAGACAGAATGCTTTGATTTGTATACCAAGGGACCAACGCACAACTCCCTTTGTCATGAAATTGAAAATACTATGTTTTAGGTTTCTTTGGAAGAGAACCAAATGCTGATATGACGGTTCCTTTAGTGCCTGTGGCAGAGGTAGTGAGAGAAGGTTGTTGCATTAATCCAACAGGTCTCAGTAATGGCGCAGACACTCCACCACCGGCCCCACCAACTTGGTCCCATTTTGATTTCCTCCGCTTGGCTTCCTCTTCAGCAGAAAGGCTAACTCCAGCAGTCCGTTTTGCTGTGCCTGACACAAACTCAACCTGAAAGAAAATTTATAAAAGATTACCAGTCAATAGACATGAAGCATGAGCTAGAGGGAAAACTAAAGCAGCTTACTTTGGTTTTTTCTTTCCTTTCCTTTTCTCGTCTATCAGTGTCGTCCTTCTGAGCTTTAGCTAGTGCTTCATAGTATGATTCTTTACCCCACATGAGAGGGTCATATATTTCAGGAGGGTAATTTGTACCTAGTTCATTAATGTCACAAAACTGTACTAACTTCTCATAAATACTGGGGTTGCGAAAATCTTTCCTATCTTGTATAGCCTGCAACATAAAAACCATTTAAGACGGAGTGAAGGAGCCCACAGATAAAGCCAAGGATTTTGAATTGATAATTACCTTGTTCATATTGAAGTTGGTATTGCTCTTGATTCTTTCATGCAGCCTTTTAATTTTTTCCTGTAATGCCATTGAACAATGACCTGGGGGTTCAGGGGGAAGTTTTACACCATCAGGAGCCTGTTCTGCTAACTCTTCTATGGCGATTTCTTCTTCAATCTTTTCCTCTTCCTTCTCCTCTAAATCCATAACTTCGTCCGAATCTGCACCTCCATCTCCTTCCTCATCTGAGACAACAGTGTCATCGTGATACGAAACAAGCTGCGCTAGTCTCTTGGCATTCTGTGGAAAAAAAGGAGGAAAATATTAGTTGAAATGACAAATTGCATACACTTTCACAAACAAATTAAGAAAACTTACTTGTAGACGAACTGAAGGCGACACAACAACAGCAACAGAGGCGACTGGTTTAGGTTTCTCAGGAGAGGGACTAGAAATATCCCCTGCTTCATCTTCTCCTTCTGAATCGGTGTATGTTGCTGTAAGTGATGCTAGACCCGAAGAATTCTGAACTGACATATTGCCAACTGAAACCAATCTGAAAGGCCCCAAAGAGAAAAAAATACAGTAACTGTATGGGAATAAAATTTCATGTGAAAATACAAGAAGCAGAGACGAATTCTTGACGTATATAAAGTGAAATTAACTATTTGTAAGTCAAGTTTCTAGGTTAGAGGCTTCAAAAACAAACCAAGGGTTATGTTTTGTCCGGAGTGAAAGAACATCAAGTAACTTATTCCTAAACTAGACCAAACGTACCTAAACGACCTAGAATTCAAAGATACTGTATGACTTCAGCCACAAAATACATAAAATTAGTTGAAAATATTAATGAATGTAGCCTTGATTGATGTTGTTGTTGTTTCGTTTCTCTGGGAGAAGTGCCACCTTTTGGAAACAAAAATAGGTCCCGATCCGATGAAAATTATGTTGTAGCTTACCCTCGTAAACTTTAAAATTGTCTGTCTCAAAAAGGTAAAGATTTAAATTTGAAAATAAATGCAAGTCGTAAAGGACCGATTTTGAAACCAATATTAACGTCAACATTTTGAATTTGAGAGGGTTATGTTGGTACCTTGGTGGCGGTAAGCTCAACCTCTGTGGAGGTACGTGGACGTAGCGTCCTCTCGTAAAACGAATTTATTCATTTTAATCGGCGGAGATACGGAATGACCAGCCGATTTTGGCCTCGTAGTGGCCGTTGTGCGGTCTGGAAGGCCCGAAACGCCGCTTTCTATCCCAACGCCGTGATACAGGGGCGGGCAGCGGGGGCCTTCCCTCCCCAAGAAAAGGACCGGGGGGGAAGAGAACAGGGTCAATAATGAGGTTTAATAAAGTAGGGTTTTAAGTAAAAGCGTCTTTTATTTCACATTTGAGCACATTTCCAAAACACATGGAACAATGGATGGCACCCCTGAAGAAAAAAAATCATTTTTGACAAAATATTTGATGCTCAGACTTTCTGGCATGAAAAAGGAAGCAAAGACATTTTGTTGCAGTCGAGGAGATCTTAAGAAGGGAGCTCTAGCTTCTGAAGGTCTTCTTAAGTGCAAAATCTTCACAGCGATGACATATCTTGTGTTCAACAGATTTTTCCTTTGAAAAGTGGATGCTGCAATTTATGTCAAATGTAAGTGTATTGAGTGTGCCACATGCTGATATAAATATATAAATACAACTTAACGCCATAAATGTCATTTTCAGCCGAGCTAAAACTACAGCACATGCTACATTACTTAACCTATCATCGTCACCTCATAATCATAAGTCACCATTCAAACAATTGTTCTAACAATTGGAATAAATATCATGTAAAATATATTAATTATAAATATAAAAGGTACCATAAATTATTACAAAAGAAAATATCTCTAGAATGAAAACAAAAAGCTAATCTTGTTAGTTCCAAACTTTAACTAATATGAGATAAGATTGCATCATACTATATGCTGCATTTATGGTTACATTATCAGTAATACTCAATAACATAATTAAAATAAGAACATTAAGGAGATCACAAACATTCTCAGGAAATACATAACACTCACATACATAATTCTTCTCACACATAAAGACCGTGCACTGCACGTGTCCTTACTCTCTCTCACACACACACACACATGTACGCACACACACAGATAGCAAGGGAATGCGCATTCAGAAGAGTGTGGGTCCGACGACGTAGCGCCGGCCCCGGAAACATTATTGGGGTTTGTTCATAGAACGTACTCTCAGAAATATATCATAGATATATGGGAACAATAAAAATCACCGGCACACCCCGGGACAGCGCGGCCCAGTCCGGCGGCGGCCGCCTCGCCCCCGACAAGCTTCGCAAGCTTCGCAAGCTTCGCAAGCTCCGCAAGCTCGAGCTCAGGGCAGAATAAGTACCCCACCCGAGCACCGAGAGGGGGGCCTGGGCGGCCTCTCCGCGCGGCCCGGGGACAGCGCCAGCAACACAAGCAACACCGCCACCGTTTACAGTTTACAGGTTGGGACCGCGCAGCCGCACTGGAAATTACCTTCCTCCAGCGGCGCGGGCCTCGTATTTACAGTGCATGTACAGGGCGCGGCCGTGGCGTGCGCGGACGCTAGCGGACGCGCTGGGTAGCAGGCGCTACGCGCGCGTCGCGGCGCGTCACTAGCCGCCACGGCCTCGCACACTCCAGCCAAGTCAGCCGGCAAGTCAGCCGGACGGACATCCAGGACACCGTCCAGGCCGGTTACTCTACTTACCCCCCTCAAGACCGCCGTTGTCCAGCAACGAGGGAGAGGGGGGCCGCGGGCGTGGCAAACTCTACAGGCTGTACGGGTGGCAGAACTGGTAGACCAGCCGCTGCGAGCGCTCCGTCTTCTTCATGATGCCCTTCTTGTAGTACTGCCGGATGGAGCGGGACAGCTTGTCGTAGTTCATGGCGGGCCTGTTCTTGCGCGCGCCCCACAGCCGGGCCACCCTCACCGAGTCCTCGATCTTGAAGACGCCGCCGGGCCGGTCCACCCAGCGCACGCAGCTGCCGTGCACCTGGGGCGCGGCCAGCAGCTCCTTCAGGAACTGCCACAGGTGGATGTGCGAGCCGCGCGAGGACGGCGACGACGACGACGCCGACGACGAGCCCGGCGTGGCGGCGGCAGCGGAGGCGGCGGCGTCGCAGTCCTCGTCCTCGTCTGCAAGAAGGAGGCCTTGTGTTAGGTCGGCAGCAAACAGTGTGGGTGCCTCCTCTGCTGAGGCAGCGGAGCACAGTGGGCCAGAAGACAGAAATCCATTGGTGGGGTCACACGTTCGGTTCGAATCCTATTTAGCGACTCTGGAGCTCAAAACGCGTCTAGAGTTCTGGCCGCCTCCCCCGGTCTTCTGGCCCACTGTGCAGAGCCAGCCTGGACGCAACCTGCTTAGGGCAGGCACGGAGTCTTGTGCGAGTAACGGGAAGAAGAAGAAGGAGAAGCAACTGACCGTCAGAGGTGTCCGCCGACGACGCGCTGGAGTTGTGCTGGCTCTGCGGGCTGCACGCGCTCTGCTCCGACAAGAGCGTGGGCGCGGTGGGGAGGGTCGCGGCCGGCGCCTCCAGCTGGTGCAGCAGCGGGGCGGCGGGGGGCGGGGAGACGCCCCTGTCCTCGACGCAGGCCGCCTTCCAGATCTCCAGCTGGGCGAACAGGAGGGAGCCGCTCTGCAACAGGAGGGACAAGGGCGGTTAGCTTGGCGCCGAGCTTCGACTCTCTCCATCGCCCTCGTTCCCCGTTCGCGGCGCCGGCGGCCTCGCTGACCGCCTCGGCGACGGCCTTGGCTGAAGGACGAGCGGCCGCGCCGCCACCGCGTCGCCACGCCCCCAAGGCCGAGTCCACGGCCGCCTAAAGGAGGACTGCCAGGACTCGAACCTCGGTCCACCCGGCGAAACAAGCGTGCCTGGCACTGCCTGGCACTGCCTGCTCGCTGCACGTGGGTGATGGCATGGTCCTCGGAGCCGCGACTCCCTGGTTTTTGTCTGTGCCGCAGACTCACTCCGAGAGTCTCTCTCGCACTCACGGGGCGTCGCCGCGTCGCGTACAGGTGCGAGAGAGACAGAGCGACGAGAAAGACCTCTCAGTCTGCTGGTGGCTGCCTGGACCGGTGGGCCGGGCTTCGCCTGGCTTTGCACGTGGCAGCGATAAGGCAGAGTGGAGACAGCCGAAGCGGCTCGACCGTTTTCGGACGCGCGACCGTTTTCACCACTCGCTGCAGACTCACTCCGAGAGTCGTCGCTCTGTCTCTCTCGCACTCATGCGGCGCCCCGTGTAGGTGCGAGAGAGACAGAGCGACGACTCTCGGAGTGAGTCTCGCTGACCGGTCCGGCCAGATGGGCCCTCCATGATGGCACTGCCCAGGCAGCCCAGGCACCGCGGAGATTCATCAGCGCTTCGTCTCTCTCTCGCTCCGTCCCCTCGCGGGACGCTGCACGAGTGCGAGAGAGACAGAGCGACGAGACCACTGCGATGGTTGATCGTACAGTAATGTCGCGCGGAGCCACAAGACTGAGCCGCAAGGCCGACTTTGGGCGCCAGATTCGAATCTATTGCCAACCTACCCTCCGCGGAAAAGGACCGAGTGCAAGGAGCCGAACCGACTATGACTCCGTCATTGATTCTCTTGGTTACCATCATTCTGGCCAGGAGAGTGAATTCTTCGCAGTCAGAAACACGAACATAGTCGATACTGTGTACTGTCGAGGGCCGCGCTAGTGGAGCTCCCTTCGCGCCATTTCAAAGCCAGCGCGTTCGAAAATTGAAGATGGAAACAAACGGCGTAGAAATGCAAACAAGAAAAAAATCTGCGGGCGTTGGCAGGCGTTGCCAAGCGGGCAGTGCGGGCCCGCCTTGCAACACGCGGGGAAAGTGCCTCGAACCACCAGCCAGCCAGCCAGCCAGTCGGCCGGCCTGGCCACTGGCCCCACTGCCGGGCGCAGCGCGCAGCCAGGAGTCTCTCTGTCCTCGTCCCACCCCCAAGGGGGCCTGCTGGACTTGCTGCTGGACGTGGGTGGACTGCCAACGCTGCCTCCACTTCACCCCGAAGGTTTGCTTGCACCTTTCAATTTAACCCTCACAGCCGGAAAGAAAGCATCATGCAATTTGCTAGTTTCGGATAAATGTGATGAACTTGAAAAGAAAAGGCCTACCTGATCGGTCTGTATGCCCGTCGGTCCACCTGCCTGCTGTCTGTCTGTCTGCCTGTCTGTCTGCCTGTCGGCTGCGTCTTAATTGCCCGGCCATCCCAACCCATTGACGGCATCGCCATCATCTTGCCTCCTATTTGCCACTTTCGCGGAGTGTGCTCGTCCTCGCTCACTCCACTCTGTCTGCCTCTGCGGCCTACTTTCGCTCATGTCGCATGATTTGGTAGCAGTGTCCTCACCTGGGGCGCGCGCTGAGTCAGCTCCACCTCGCTGAGGTTGGCCAGGGTGGCGCCCTCCATGTCGAAGAGGTGCAACTGCACGCTGGGCAGCGAGAACTGCCTCACGGTCCACATGATCCAGGCGCGGACGTCCTCGCGCGTCCACAGCGCGGGGTCTGAAACAAAAACAACAACAAGAGTCAAATGGAGCCTGAAGTCAAACCGACCTAGCTTCGTCAAATGGGGCTTCCTTAAGGCAAGGGCGCGGCAAGTGCGAAAAAGGTGAGCAGTCGAATGGGTACGCGGCAGTCAAACACAAGAGACCGAGCCTCGTCAAATGGGGCCGTGTTGTGGCACGCGACGGCTGATGCCCGCTGATGCCCGCCGTGCGCCATTATCCAGGCATTATCGCGTCCAATCAGATTCCGCCTTCATTTCGCCGAAGCGCATAAGCGTACCTGGGCGCGGCCGCACCACCCACTGGAGGCTATTTTTAGCCTGATCCCCCCCTCCCCCCTTTTTCCACACACACGCGCACACGCACGCACGCACACACTTTGACTGGACCGGATTTCATAAATGTATTTTGAAATATTGTTGTTTGTCGTAAACACCTGAGCCGGCCTCGGGAGGATCAGTGTCACCGCGCGTCAAACTCCCATTCCACTCCGCTCCACGCGCACAGTGGGCCAGAAGACCGGTGGAGGCGGCCAAAATTCGAGCCGCGTTTTCAGCTTCAGAGTCGCTAAATGGGACTCGAACCGAACGTGTGACCCCACCAATGGATTGCTCTCCGAACGAGGAATCCATTGGTGGTGTCACACGTTCGGTTCGAGTCCCATGTAGCGACTCTGGAGCTCGAAACGCATCTTGGCCGCCTCCACCGGTCTTCTGGCCCACTGTGGAGCACCGCGCGGCAACGTGCGAGGCGACGGCTTCGCCATGGCTTCGCGGAACCGCGACGCCACTTTAAAGTTTGAGCCACGCCGCGCAAAATGACTGGTATTACGGCTGCGTCGGAAAATAACCGGCACGCACACGACACTATGAATCACTCGCCTCTCTCCGTCTCTCTCGCACGCCCGCGAGCCGCGGCGCGGCGCCCCGTAGAGAGACACAGAGCCACTGGCAGTGCTCTGCAGCCCTGCTGTCGATTATGTTATGAATAACACGACATCCTGGTGAGCAGTGCAGGCACGCCGGAGGCACGCGCGATCAGGGACCGTCCGTAAGCCTCGCTGTGGCTTCAATAGACAAAAGCGCATCAACTTTTGATTGGACGCACACGCCCTCTTGAAGTTATAAAAAAAATCTCCCTCTCAAATTTTTGAAATTTTTGTTGTTTTGCGTGTTTTTACTTTGAAAGCGCAAAAATGACACGGTTTGAGAGACTTTTTTTTCCTTCTTCACACCTCTTTGACGGCGCTGCGCCGCGCTGGGCCGTGCACTGCCCGAGGTGCCACCGCCACAAAGTGTTCCACGTTGCCGGTTTTGCCGGCATTGCCGCATTCCGAGTCGCAGAACCAAGTGTTGGCTAACTGCGTTACACGATCTATTCGGGGCTGCACCCCGCCCCGGCGCGAGGCTAGCCTTTCCACAGAAAGTCTCCCCGACAGTGTACCCCGGAACGGCCGAGCGACGGAGCGGCCTTGGCTTACGGGGACTTATGTGTATCGGGCAGTGCTATTTATAGTGCCTATTGGCCAAGTGCGGCCAGACCGGCCTAGAGGGCTGCCAGGCCGTGAGGGGGTCGTCAGCAAGCATGGATTCCTCGTTCGGAGAGCAGTCCATTGGTGGGGTCACACGTTCGGTTCGAGTCCCATTTAGCGACTCTGGAGCTCAAAACGCGTCCGGGATTGGGGCCGCCCCGCCCTCAGCCTGCGAATGGCTGGGTAGGCATGCCCCCCGTACTGCCGTGTGTTGCGGGATGGCCTGCCTCGGGCCTCGCAGGCGCTAGGTGCCTGGCTGTGCCGTGCCGCCACGGGGCCGCGCGGCCGTTGACGTCAGGGAGTAGGGGCGTCGTCGGGCACCTTGCAGTGTGTCTCCCCTCCCCCCCCCCCCCCGCCTCGGCAAGGACGCGGCCCCTCCAGCGGCCTCCAGCGGCGTCGCTCGCAAGCGAGCACATTCTCCAGGAGAAAGCTCCCCGCCTGATTGGGCTGGCCGTCCAAGTCGATGGCACGGAGGCACACTGCAAGTCCTGACTAGTCCGCCAGGACGCCGACGACGCCGCCAGGACGCCGCCAGGACGCCGCCAGGACGCCGCCAGGACGCCGCCAGGACGCTGACGACGCCCAGCCTTTGTTCTCAACGGCCCAAACGCAGCGACCTGTCGGCAGGCTGACTCGGAAAAATGCTTGGTCGCCCTCTGTCTCTACACTCACGGGGCGTTCCCCTGGGGTGCGAGAGAGACAGAGCGACGACGCACTGCTTGGAATCGGGAAAGGCAGAGCCGAGGCGAAGTCACCACGGTCACGCCCTGCCTCGCCCTGCCTCGCACAGCCACGCCACTGCTTCGCAGGCTTCGCAGGCTTCGCTTCGCACCTACAGTGGCGTGCTCTGCGGAGGCAAACACGTTATGCAATGCGGTAGGACGCGCAGGGCGCGACGTGCGAGTCGAAAGAAAAGGACCACCCGACAAACTGAAAACAACTAAAAAACTTCTGCAATGAACTCCTTCGTTTTGACGTTCAAAAAAACCTCCATGTGTTTCCATTGTCTGAGGTCAGGAGCGACGAGTTTCTTTCACTTTGTCGTCTTTATCTTCCAATCCTTACTGCATCACTTAGAGTGTAGATGCAATGACGTCATTTTCGAGTGTCGGTGGAGCTACACTGCAAAGGAAGTGACGCTCGGCGGCATTAAATTACGTAACGCGTTGCACCACGGGCGTAGCGCCCGGTAGCGCCTCGCGTGGCGATCGGAAGGATGAAGAGTCAACAAAGACAAAGACAGAAACACACGGTGGCGGCGTCTCCCCCTCGGCGCGCTGGCTAAGTCGCACAGTGGGCCAGAAGACCGGTGGCGGCGGCCAAAACTCCAGACGCGTTTTGAGCTCCAGAGTCGCTAAATGGGACTCGAACCGAACGTGTGGCCCCACCAATGGATTGCTCTCCGAACGAGGAATCCATTGGTGGGGTCACACGTTCGGTTCGAGTCCTGTTCAGCGACTCTGGATCTCAAAACGCGTCTAGAGTTTTGTCCGCCTCCACCGGTCTTCTGGCCCACTGTCTTGCTACTCGGTGACGCACTTGTCGGGCTTCTCGGAACGAACGGGGAAGCGCGACGGCGGCGTCCTTGTCCCCGTTAAGCTCCCCGAGATCCAGCACGGCCGAGTGGCGCGTTGGGCAAGCGGCGGCAAGCGGGCATTCCCCCCATACTGCACCCCAGTGAGTCACTGCCGGGCCACTGGCGGGGCTGGTGGGGCTGGCGGGGCTCGGACCGGCAGTGGTGGTCATCGCGACACAGCTGTCCGCTAGCCCACCTACGGCACTCTCGCATATTTGCATCGTTCGTCAGGGCTGCAGCGCGGTTAAAAAAAAAAACAACGAAAAAACACCCGCTCCCCCCAAAAAACGCTTTTACGCACACTCAAACACGCACACACTCATCGGTCAGAAATGAGTTAGCTCCGCTCTCTCGTCTAGTACACTGTGGGACGTTATCGATCAGCATTAGTTGGGCCGGTATGACAAAAAAAGCCTCGCGCGCGAAACCGGTGTCACTTGAAGATGATAGGTTTTATACCGCTGCTTTCACCGGCTAACGATCAAAGCCGGCGGTCGTGATGTTTTGTGACTAACACCTTTCTTGCGCAATGTTCCCCCGGTGTAGTGGAACGGGGCCAGAGCCGGGCCGCAGGATTGGCAAGGAGGTGGCTGGCCCGGCGAATACTTCCAGGAACATCCAGGATTTCCAGGCGTTTGCCATGGTTACCGAGACGCGTTGCGCAAAGCAGCGTTCGTTGGTTCGGCCGCTCGGAACGGGGTCGGGCGCACAGTGGGCCAGAAGACCGGTGGAGGCGGCCAAAACTCTAGACGCGTTTTGAGCTCCAGAGTCGCTAAATGGGACTCGAACCGAACGTGTGACTCCCACCAATGGATTCCTCGTTTCGGAGAGCAACCCATTGGTGGGGTCACACGTTCGGTTCGAGTCCCATGTAGCGACTCTGGAGCTCAAAACGCGTCTAGGGTTTTGACCGCCTCCACCGGTCCTCTGGCCCACTGTGGGGCGGGGCCGACGTCGAACGGACACCATTTTGACGTCCTTTCGACGCCGCGTGGCCGTCGCTGTGCCGCCCCGTCAGCCCCGTCATGGCTGCGGCGACTTTGAAATCTCGGAAAGGCGTCCGTTGTCTTTCGGCGCGGACAAGAACAACGCCGCCACCCCCTCCCACGCCAACGCCCCGGTCCGCCCCGGTCCGAGCACAAGACAATAGGGCGCTAGCCAGTCACCCCGACGCCCCGCTTCGACGTGAAGGCGGTGGAAAAAGAACGAAACTCGCGTCCAGCGAGCCAGGGGCGAGCCGCGGTGCTAGCCTGGGCGGGCAGACGCGCCGACAGGACTCCAGAGACTCCGGAGGAGCCATTTAAATGGGTTGGGGCCCGGCCAACATTCCTGCGGGATTTGTAAGGTGACTCGGCCAAAAATGTGTTCAGCCATAAAAGTGGCAACGACAGTCGCGGAGCCCAGTGTTGCCAACGGAGTCGGTTTGGAACGTTCGAGTTTGCTTTCAGTGAACCACAGTGCGAGCAAAGAGTTTTGCTTTTGATCTTTCTACAGTGTGCTGGCCAAGTAACAGCAGTCTTGCCATAGGAATAGGGTGAAAATTCGCCCGAAGGTGCCAGACGCCTGCTTTGCCTAGGCAACATCTCCGTTCTGTACAAAATACCTCGTTCGAGAGGTCTGTTGCCTTTTCGCCTTCTTTTTGGCCTCCTTGTGGCAACGCAGGCGGCACTGCGTTTCAGCCTTCCCGTCTCTGCAGTCGGCCCTGAAGCCGCCATTGTGTTTGGCTTATCTGCTCGCCGCACGACTCGGTCGCTTTATTCCGATCGACGCGATTCGAGATTCGATTCGATACATCGAATGGCGAGCGAGGTCGATCTCAATCACGCGCGGAGCGCAATGAAAATAAATCAAAACCCGATAAATACCGAAACACTTTGTCTCTGCGAGCTGACGCTATCGTCACTGCGTCTCGGGGGTGCGAGAGAGACAGAGCGACGGAGCGAACTCTGCGCAGACTCGTGCGTGGGGGTCTCCGAGTCACGGACTCCGCGCGCTAGCGTCGCAGCGCGGCCGGCGCCTCCAAGTTCGCCTGCTTTGATTGAGCGAGAGAGACGGAGAGATGCCGGAAAAAGAAAACCAGGCAAAACGAGACGACTGTGGACAATGCGAATGCAGCTCCAGAGAGAGAGAGAGAGACGCAGCATTCAAAGTGAGTGACTGCGCGGAGAAAACCAGAGCACCGTTTTACAGTTCGATGACAATGCCGCGCGAGACGCACCAAGCACCAACGGCGTTTTGCAGTGAAACAACAGTGAAACACGGACTCAACTGCTTGCCTCGTTTTCACCGCGAAATAACGCACGAGAACGATGAGTTGAGTTTCTGACGCCTCAACCAAAAAAAAAACTTTTAAAATTATTTTTTGTTTGCGGTGTACGCCAAAGCAAATAAGGAAGGGGCCTGTTGTGCCGATAATATCCGAAAGCAGCGGGGATCGAACCACGGACCACGCCCCGCCGGGGTGGCTTGGGCGTGGCACCGGCACCGCGTGACGGCTCGCTCATAAAGGAAGCAGAGCGCGCGCCTCCACTGGAAGTGCGGCACACCAACAAGTGGCCAGCACTGCCAACCCGACAACAAGGAAAGCCTCGTCTCGGGGCGCGTTGGGGATGCGGGCCGTGGAGCAAGGCCTCTGTTTCGGATCGCCATCGAACGTCAATCATACGCAACTACCAAATCCAGTACCAACTATGTACTCTACTTCCCAATTTATTTTCTTCTTTTTTTTTTCATTTTGGCTACGATATTGAGTTTGACACTATCGCCGCACTTCCCCACCAGGAGGCCTTCAGCTTGCTGCCACTGCTACACTACTGTCAGCCTCAGGGCTCAGGGTCGGAATAGCGAAGCGCGTTGCCAAGCCACCAGAACACCAACACAACAACAACAAACTCACACACACACAACGCTGGAGAGAAAGCTGCCCGGCCACGTTCGAAAAGCGCGCGCCGAGCCCGGAGCGCTTTCGGGCGCCGCCACTGGAAAAAGGGGGAGGGGGGGGGAGGTCCAAGGACGTTCAAGGCCGCCGCGCCAACCGCGAGCATTTCGTGTGCACAATGAGGAGAGAAGAATTAGTACTTGTGCGATTTACCCTTTCGAACGCGGAAGGCGAGCGGCACACGCGTGACTGGAAAAGCGGGGGAGGGGGGGGGAGCCCAAGGACGACGCCGCCGACTTCTCGCGCACTGAGCGTACCCTTGATCTGATAGAGGTAAACAACCAAACAGGTTTTTCACTTCGTCCTTTGTTTTTTTTCAAGTGCCAAAGAACAATGCGGTCTAAAATCAAAATGGTGCAAATTTCAAGGCGGGGAAATTGAGCAGGTGCGCTCGAAAGCACGGCGAGACCGCTTATTCGCGCGATTCGATTCGCGAGCGCCATTTTCTTTTCCAGTGGGGGATCTCATTAACCCGGCCGGCTAAAGCGGCGGAGCGGCGAGCAATCATTTTTTGTCGCGGGATCGGCGATTGGCCCGGGGAGGTGATCAGTCGTAAAAAGACGGCGGGATGTCGGTGTCGCTCCGTCTCTCTCGCAGCCAGCGACGCCAAAGCGACGCCAAAGCGACGCCAAAGCGACGCCAAAGCGACGCCAAAGCGACGCGCAGCGAGTGCGATAGAGACCGCGCGACGGCCTGCCTTACGAAATAAATCTCGGACGCGTGAGTACAGGAGCCGAGGAGACTTCTAGAACCACGCGCGGCCCATCAGGGTGCCGACGCGACGCGACGGCGCACAGACCGGTGGAGGCGGCCAAAACTCTAGACGCGTTTTGAGCTCCAGAGTCGCCAAATAGCACTAGAACCGAACGTGTGACCCCACCAATGGATTGCTCTCCGAGCGAGCAATCCATTGATGGGGTCACACGTTCCGTTCGAGTACCATTTAACGACTCTGGAGCTCAAAACGCGTGCAGAGTTTTGGCCGCCTCCGCCGGCCTTCTGGCCCACTGTGTTGGGACTCTACTCACCGGGCGCGATGCCGAGCATGGAGCACGTGCTGCCGATCTCGTTGCGCATCTGCTGGATGGCCAGCGAGATCATGGGCTCGATGGCGTCCTGGTCGAGCTGCTGCAAGTCCTCCTCGCCCTCCTCCATCTTGACGGCCTGGTTGGAGGCGCCGCCCGAGAGCGTCCTCCGCAGCGGCGCGGCCCAGGGCGCCGACGCCATCTGCTGCAGGTCGAAGGGCTTCAGGTTGAACTTGCGCTGGAAGCTGGTGTCCTTGAGGACCTCGCGGAGGAGCTGGTGGTCGTGCTCGGCGTCCTGGACGGCGTCCTGCATCTGCGGCACGCTGGCGTCCTCCTGCTTGACGGGGAACAGGAAGGCCCGCTGGTTTTCCCAGCACAGCTCGGGCTCCGTCTTGACCTTCTTGAGGAGGGGCTCGTCCTTGGCGGGCTTGGCGTCGGGCTTGGCGTCGGGCTTGGCGTCGGGCTTGGCGTCGTCCTCGGCCGGGAACATGGGCGGCGGCTCGCAGAACAGCGACATGAGCTGGCTCACGCTGGTGGGCGAGTAGGGCACCTCGCTGTCGGACAGCGCGCCCCAGGCCGCGGGGCTGCACGTGCTGGTGGCGAGGCCGAAGGTCGGCCCGAACGTCGGCGACGGCAGAAGCGACAGGTCGAACGCGTCCGCCGCGAAGTCGCCGAACTCACAGGGGTTGCCGCGAGGGCTGGGCACCGTCTGCGGCATCTGGAGGGAGAGAGAGAAGGCATCAGTGTCTGAGACAAAGCAAGCACTCCGTCGCGCCGTCCCAGCCGGCGCCGGCGGCCAAGACTCTGGACGCGATTTGAGCTCCAGAGTTGCTAAACAGGACTCAAACTGAGCATGTGACCCCACCAGTGGATTCCTCGTTCGGACAGCTGTCCTAGTGGGGTCACACACTCGGTTCGAGTCCCATTTAGCGACTCTGGAGCTCAAAACGCTTTCGGGATTTTGACCGTCTCCACCGGTCTTCTGGCAAATCCACCGTGCCTTTCCAATGCACCGCGTTTTCCAACTACCACACTGCGCGCGACGCCAACACGCAGACATGGCCGTGCAGCGAGTCGGTGTGCACGTGGGAGGGCGTGCTGCGTGCACACACACGCACACACACACACGCACACACACACACACGGCCGTGCATACGCACACGCACGCACAAGAGTCAGCCTTGACATTAGCGCGGCGACAGGTAACAACGGCAGTTACGCCCTTGCAAACCGCAATACTACGCACACACGCGCAGGGTGGCAGGAGGAGGGGGGAAGGAACAAACCCGCGCGCAAGTGGCGGGGTGGGGGCAGGCGCGGCAGGCCCGGCAGGCCGTCGACGAGGCTCGTGTGCACTTTCACCACGAAAACATTTGGCGACGCGCGGTCCTGTGGCAGTGCCGTGGCGATGCCTGCAGCAGGGCGCACTACGCTTCACCCAAGTGCACAGTGGGCCAGAAGACGGGTGGAGGCGGACTAAACTCTAGACGCGTTTTGAGCTCCAGAGTCGCTAAATGGGACTCGAACCGAACGTGTGACCCCATCAATGGATTGCTCTCCGAACGAGGAATCCATTGATGGGGTCACTCGTTCGGTTCGAGTCCAGCTTAACGACTGTAAATGTAACTGAAGATCAACAATCGATTGAATTTTGCAAGGAAAGAGAGTCTGCTTGGCGTCGTGCAGTACCACGACACGAGAGCCTTCCCTTCACCGAGGACCCAGAAAAAGAAGGAGAGAGAGAGAGAGAGAGAGAGAGAGAGAGAGAGAGAGAGAGAGAGAGAGAGAGAGAGAGAGAGAGAGAGAGAGAGAGACGGAGCGAGCGCACCCACGGGTGACTTTCGTCTGCTGGCCTGCCGTGCCGCGGTGTGCCGGCCGCTCGGCGCCCCGCCTTTCCAGCCCACCGCGAGATTTACGAGTCGAGAAAATGGAAAACACAGCGAGTCCGTCTCTCTCGCACTCACGGGCCGGGGTGGCCAAACCGCAGGGGGTGCGAGAGAGACCTCACGGCGCATTAACGTTTACTCTACGACTTTGGGTTTTACTGTTTTACTGTTTTACCGATGCTCCGGCGAGTCGGCCTCGAACCAGCGAAGCGGTGAGGCAGATCGATCGGTCGATCTATCGATCGCAAGCGAGAATTTCTTTCCGCGCCACCGCAGCAGCGAAGCAGCGACTAGCTAGGTCGCGTCTAGCATGTTGCTGTTGCGAGCCCCGGCGAGAAACAGGTCCACACCGTTCCCCCTCCCCCCTCCCCTCTCATTCGCTCGCTCCATGACCTTGAAACGAAGAAACTGCTTCGGCGTGCTCCGCGCTGGGGCCTGGCTGGGGCCTACACTGGCCTGGCCGGCCTGGCTGCGCTGCCGCGCTGCCTCGCCAGCATGCTCCAGCAGAGCCGTCTCTCTCGCACGCGACGCCCCGCGACGCCTTGTTGCGCCTACACCATCAACCGCGCCAAGTACCCGAAAAGGTTTTCAATGTCAAACTCAGGGCGGGGAATTTCCCCCGCGAGGGCCCCTCCGATGGGAGCGAGAGAGACAGAGCGAAGCGAAATGACTCGGCGACTTCGGCGGGCTTCACGCCTCCCAGGCCCTATCGGCATATCCGACGTTGTCACGCCAAAACGGAGCCAGAGTGATGGCAGTGCACTGGCAACTCACAACACAGTGGCGAAACAGACCAGATTGAAAATATGTCAGCGGAGAAGAGAATATCTGCTCGCGCCAAGGCGTTAAGGTTACTGATACACTGGACCGAAGGGACTCGAACCGAACGTGTGACCCCACCAATGGATTCCTCGTTCGGAGAGCAATCCATTGGTGGGGTCACACGTTCGGTTCGAGTCCCATTTAGCGACTCTGGAGCTCAAAACGCGTCTAGAATTTCGGCCGCCTCCAAGCTGGTCTTCTGGCCCACAGCGCACGGGCTCGCAAAAGACACCACTCGCTAAATGGTGAACCACCCGGACTACCACCAGCTACGCTACCCCTCGCTGTCCACCGCCACACTGCAAGTCGAACCTACCACAATCCGGGCTTCGTTGCGCTGCGAGCGACCAGTGTGCCGTCAACCTCTCCAACTCGCTGCCGAACTTGGAGGGCACCGCGACCCATGGCGGCGCGCGCGCGACTGCCGGCCGACCATTGCCGGTGCAGCGAGTGGGGAGGCCGTCTTATAGGCACCGTGGCTGGGCCTACAGGAAAAATTACCACGATACCCGAGAAGTTTTTCACTGTACACCTCAGGCGGCAATTTCCCGGGGCCCCTCCGATTTTGGGCAGAACGAGCGAAGCGCAATGACCGGCGACTTCGGCGGGCTTCACGCCTCCCAGGCCCTATCGGCATCCGACGCGCAAACACGGAGCCAGAGTGATCAGTGCACTGGCAACTCACGAAACAGTGGCGAAACAGACCAGCCCACCCTTTTTAGTGCCGGGATCCTGCTCGCGCCAAGGCTTAGGTTACTGATACGCTGAACCGAAGGGACTCAACCGAAACGTGGACCCCACCAATGGATTCCTCGTTCGGAGAGAACCAATTGGTGGGGTCACACGTTCGGTTCGAGTCCCATTTAGCGACGTGGAGCTCAAAGCGCCGGGAATTCGGCCGCCTCCACGGGTCTTTAGGCCCACAGCGCACGGCTCGCAAAGGCACCACTCGCTAAATGGTGAAAGGACGGAACTACCGCGCAGGTTGTTCCTTCGCTGTCCACCGCCATGCTGAAGTCGAAAAACAAATCCGGGCTTCGTTGCGCTGCGATGCCAGTGTGCCGTCAACCTTCCACTCGCTGCCACGTTGAAGGGCCGACGACCATGCTTTTTTCGACCGATGCCGACCATTGCCGGTGCAGCGAGTGGTGAGGACGTCTTATGGTGCACCGCGACGTCATCGGCCACGCTACGCCCTCGCGACACCGCGGCCGACGTCACCGACGCCACCGAGGTTGCCGAGTCCGTCGAGACAGACCGCCGTGGGATTTCCACCGCCTTTTCCAACATTGTGCCGCCGGCTCGGTGACCAGAAACCATGAACGCAGTCATGAGCGCGACCAGCCCAAGTCGTCAATCATCTCAGGCCAGGAGGCCGGCGGAGGCGGCCAAAACTCCAGACGCGTTTTGAGCTCCAGCGTCGTGGCTGACTCGAACCGAACGTGTGACCCCACCAATGGGTTGCTCTACGAACGAGGAATCCATTGGTGGGGTCACACGCTCGGTTCGAGTCCCGCTTAGCGACTCTGGAGCTCAAAACGCGTCTGGAATTTTGGCCGCCTCCACCGATCTTCTGGCACACCGTGCGCTAGCAGTGGCGTGGCGAGTGACGTCACTGCGCCGGAAATGCCTCCAGCCAGCCTCCAGCGAGCTCCCGGCTCTAGCTTCGGTGACGTACCCACACTGGCAACATGCCGACAGCGACCCACGGCCAATCCAGCGGATAGGGCCTCGTTTCCGGGGCGCGATTACATTTACTTTAAAAAATTTATCAAAATTAAAAATGCAATTTTTTTTTTTAGTAAAATTCAAAATGAAATGCTTTGAGTTGAGGGATACCTTGTTGCCGATGAACGGCTGTCCTCATGAAATTTCCATTTCTCTCCCATCATTTTTGAGAGCTTGTTCTATTTTGGAATTTGGCTACGTTTACGGCGGCAGGTTCCAGGGTTCGATTCTCCGCAGCAAAAATTTTGCAATTTTTTTTTAAATTTATTTTTGCGGTTTCGGAAAGCGGAAAGCGCGCCTCGTGTCCACGGAAAGGTCCCGCGAGGCTTGCGTAAGTGTTTGTTTTATCGCGGTCGGCGGACTGATTCGTCGCTCTGTCTCTCTCGCACTCACGGGGCGTCGCGGCGGGGACACCGCAGTGTCGTGACGGACGGGCTTGGGCCAGCGGCGCCAGCGGACCTCCCCGAGTCTAGCGCAATTAAAGATCACAATCGAACTTCCAGTGGGGGTCCCCCTGCTCCAGGACGGCCACCTCATGGACCGCGTCATGGAGCACGTCATGGAGCACGTCATGGACTCGGAGCGTCATCGGCTCGCTTCTTCGGGTCGCTCTTCGCACACAAATCAAACGCGCTTAACGATGTTCAGTCGTTGAAGTCCAAGCAACAGCTGGGAATACCTCGCGGCCTCCAACATCGGCGATTTGATGAAGATTGAAAGTCGCGCCGGCGGCACGGCCATCGACGCCCTCGAGTATACGCACAGTGGGCCAGAAGACCGGTGGAGGCGGCCAAACTGATGGAACACTACCACACTCATCACCGGCAGGCCGGCAGAGGCTCGGTTTCGCGCGAAGTGGCGCCAAGTGGACGGAAAGAAAACAAATGGACCACGTGGGAATACCGCGCTCGAATCACGAGAGAGAGAGAGAGAGCAAAAGAGACGTGTCCCCCCCAAGTGCACCAGTACTGCAATTTGGCGAGTGGAAGATTCGGCACGGCTGCCAGTGTGGGCCCCTGCAGATCGTGACGTAGGCCACCCGCCCCGCTGGCGTGTGCTAGGGTTGCCTACCCGCACCTCGGCAGGCGCTCCGTCCGCACACACACACACACACACAAACACAGCCGTACTCACGCGCGTGTCGCTACCACCCCCTAGGCCGCACTATAGCTCCGTCCCACCGCGCGTTCCCGGACGAACTGACCGAGCCGGCCGGCCCTTGGCGCCGCGGCTCGCCGGCGACGACAGGAAGTGCATCTCCGTCGACCCTAGAGGCCGGTGCAACGACCACGGTGGAACAATCGGATGGAAGGGCGAGTCCGTCTCCATCCACTTTTCCTCTCGGCTGAGTCCCAGTCAGAGCAAAAGGAGCACAAATAACCTACTTAGTGCCGCGGAGGATTGTTTTACGCGGAACCGCTCGCAAAGTCATTCCACTTCGAGGGGTCCGAAATGGGCAACGGAGAGTTGTCAGGAACAGGGAGAAGGAGGGAGGAGGAGGAGGAGGAGGAGGAGGAGGAGGAGGAGGAGGAGGAAGAGGAGGAGAAGAAGAAGAAGGAAGGAGAAGAAGAAGAAGAAGAAGAAGAAGAAGAAGAAGAAGAAGAAAAAGAAGAAGAAGAAGAAGAAGAGAAGAAGAAGAAATCGTCATTTTGATGCTGTCCGATGTGGGCGAGAAGTTTCCCGAAGATTGGGCCCAAGGTGAGGGTCGGTGGCGCGCCATGGCGGTGGCAGCCTTACAGTGGCTTCTTCGCTAATTGCCGTTTTTTCGCGCGTGGGTCCTCTTAGCACCCGCCTGCAGACTCATTCCGCAGTCGCTCTGTCCCGGTCGCACTCGCGAGTCGTCCGGTCGGGGTGCGAGAGGGACGCAGAGCGGCCCCAAGCACGCCCCAAGCACGGGGCGAGCGAACCAGCCTCGTGCCAGAGGACCGGTGGGGGCGGCCGAAACTCTGGACGCGTTTTGAGCTCCAGAGTCGCTAAACGGGCCTCGAACCGAACGTGTGACCCCACCAATGGATTCCTCTCCGAACGAGCAATCCATTGGTGCGGTCACACGTTCGGTTCGAGTCCCGTTTCGCGACTCGGAGACTAAAATAATTCGAGGGTCACTAAAAATTGCCGGTGATGAACCAACGTACTGGCATGGCCCAACAAAAATTTTAATGCGTGTGGCTGCATTTTCCGTCGCTAGACGTTGCGACTCCAGACGCAACTAAACAATGTCACACACAACATGTGTAATTTTTGCTCTCCGCGAATCCCCATTTGCGCAGCACGTCGTGAAGATAATTTTTGCGGGGACTCGGAGCTCAAAACGACTCGTACTCCAAATCGCGACGCGATGATGGAATCCCCAACGACGGCATCCAAACAAAAATTTTGTTTGCGTGTTGGCTGCATTTTCCGTCGCCAGCCACGTGTGCCGACCACAGACGCAACAAACAACAACAACATGTGTGTGTTTTCATCCCGCGCCCCATTTGCCGCGCCGTCGATGAATGGATGAATGGACGCGAGTCGCGGTGACGCGCGTCTCGGTGGCGTGTGACTTGGCCGTTCGTCACACTTCGTCACACTTCGTCGCGCGTCTTTGTCACGCAAGTCATTATTATTGTTTCTATCGCGGAGGATGAACGCCCTTCAAGGGTGTCACCCTGGCAACCGTCTATAGTGTATACACTTAATTGTTTGAAAGAAAATGCATTATTTTTCTCGCTATAAAAATAAATGCGTTTTTTTAAAAAGAACTCGTCTGCTTTTTTTCCGTCACAAAACCATTAAGTTTTTAAATTGAAAACCTGAAAAAGAACGAGGTTGTCTTTTTGTTGATGTGAGCGCGACGTGCAGTAGGCCACGGAAGACAAAACTGACCAAAGAGGAGTAAAACGACGGGTAGAGTGGAGATGGCTGGAATCTACCAAGACCGGGTGGGCACTATTAGCCCCATTCAGTGCTCGAGTATCTCCACCACTCGCAAAAAAGTTGCCCAGCCAGAGCCGACATTTCCTACTCGATCTTTCACCGTTTATTTTACGTAAGTTTACAGGGAAATTCCTCTTTTGCTTTGCTGCTCGCTTCGATTTCCCGAGGCGTTGCGTCCGTCTTAGGACAGCCACCAGCGTTCAAGTCACCCGACAAAAAAGGTATCGGGGAATCAGCACGCTCCCGTCGCACAGTGGGCCAGAAGACCGGTGGAGGCGGCCAAAACTCCAGACGCGTTTTGATCTCCAGAGTCGCTAAATAGGACTCGAACTGAGCGTGTGACCGCACCAATGGATTCCTCGTTCGGAGAGCAATCCATTGGTGGGGTCACTCGACTCGAGTCCTATTTAGCGACTCTAGAGCTCAAAACGCGTCTGGGATTTTGGCTGCCTCCACAACCTTCTGGCCCACTGTGCGTCGCCCCCCCCCACATTACTTTCCGTGAAAAAATGAGAAGAAAAGTAGAGAAAAAGTGCAAAACGACGGTGCTTTTATAAGGCAGGGTGGGGGCCGCGGCGGCCTTGGCTGGAATGCGAAAGCCAAAAGCAATCGAACGAACCGCCCAGGAACAAGTCGTGCTGATTTCACCTGGACTTATCTCGGGTAGCAACAACAAGCGGGCAGCCTACACTGCCAACCGCCGGCCCGACCAACGCACTCCTTGCCGCCAACCGCTGCTTCGGAAACGCGCCGCTTTTGCCATTTTTCGACGGATTTCCGTGATCATGTACGGCGTAGCGAAAGAATTTTTGGGAGTCACGTGGGTCCAATCCAGAAAGGGGGAAGGGGAGGGGGCGGACGCCGAGCCCCAGTGTTGCCCAAAGAGGGTGAAACACCCCATGATGCACCCATGCCCCGAAAGGGTTGCCAACCTCAGCCTCTCTAGGCAACTTCCAGCCAGACTGAGGTTGGCAACCCTGTGGGCGCGTTGCAGAGTTCGGTGAGCAAACTATTGGTGGGGTCACACGTTCGGTTCGAGTCCCATTTAGCGACTCTGGAGCTCAAGACGCGTCCAGAGTTTTGGCCGCCTCCACCGTTCTTCGTCCCGAGTCCGTCCCGACTCGACTCGGAGCGTCGCCAATTGGCCGATCGGCGAGACGGCGGCCATCTTGTTTTCCCCGACAGCGATAGCGGGAATATCGCGAAAAAAAACCCTCGAAAGAAGATTGATATCGCGTCGCGGCGGTCGTTCGCTCGGAAGCGCTGACGTCCGACTTGGGAAAAGAAACAAAGAGGCGTCAAATGGGCCAATTTTTCGATCGGGCGTCTCCGCGCGGCGCAGTGGCCGTTCGAACCTTCCGCAGTTGTTGTCTTGCAAAACAAACACGTATACGTTTTAGAAAAATAGTTCTGTAAACGTCTACCGTGCGCCAAATTGATTGAATCGACGTACAAAAGAAAATCCACCAGGGGATTCTGGACCAAAGCTGTCACCCGATCAGCCGAAGGGTTTCACGGACCAACAACACGTCAGTTTTGCTTCATTTCCATTCCCTTCCCTGACCCGGTCCACAAAGCCCGTCCAGAGACAGCCAATTCGCAAGGAGCAACAACAACAACCACAACATCAACATCATCAACAACACAACAACAACAACAACAACAACAACAACAAGAGGGTAAGTGGAGCAGGAGGTACCCACCGTCTCCCGCAGGTTGTCGGTGTTCCTCATGAACACGGCAGCGCTCATGTTGGCCGCTTTTCCCGCTTTTCCGCTCCCGATGCAGTAGTCCACTGGATGCACAAGACACGCGCGCTCACTTGTCGTTGTGGCACTAGCAGCGCGGTTCACATGGGGAACGGCAGGGGGGTCTTCTGGGCGGCGCGCGCTGCCGTCTGGAACGAACGTCGTGGGGGCTTTCTCGAGACTGGGGCCCGCCTGGCCGCCGGGCCGCCGCCTCTCCTTCGAGCCAGGCCCCACTGCTGCCAGCCCCCCTCTCTCTCCGTCCCGACGCCCCCTCCCCTCTCCTCTCTCTCTGTCTCGCTGTGTCTATCGCGGTATCCCCTTCATCGCGCCTCCCTCTTCCACTTGTCTCTCTCGCAAGAAACTCGTTTCGCGCGGTCAAAGCAACACGAAAACAAGAAGAAAATAAAGTTACACACACGCGCGCGCGCGCGCGACAGAGTGGCCAACCTAAACAGCGGGGTTGTTGCGAGGACTGACCGGGGTTTCCCTCCCTCCATTTTTAATTTTTTCGTCGCCACTAGTTGGCCGGCCTGCTCCAACTCGCCACCACATGGTGACTGTTGGCAACCGAAATCACGGCGCTCGGCGCGGTAGCGCGGTCCAGCCCAATTCGTCTACCTAGACCGTAAGGTTGGTAGTCCGACCAGAAATCGGCCGGCGGAACAATCCTCGATATTCGGGCTTCCGAAAAATGTTCCCAATTTACCGAAACAAACTCTCTGCTCGACGAGCTTGTCGAAGCACTTGCGTGTAACTGGTGGTGGTTGTGGTTTTGTCTCACTACCGGAATGTGCTTTAACGACATGCTAAGGTCATAGGAACGTATATTGGTGGAATGTTGTGCTCTGAGGTTGTTCGTACTGAGCGTGCGTTGCACTTAGGGCTTCCCCATTGCAAAGGCACCGGATTGCTTGGCCCCCCAGCCAGTCTGTCTCTCTCACGCCCAGCAGGGCAGCACGGGAGTGCGAGAGAGAAAGAGTGGGCCCTTTGAGATGGCTGGACTGTTCATAACAATGACGTCATGCGTACGCCGATCTGGTTCAATCGCTTTTTGGGCCGAGCCGCCTTGCTCTGCCTTTTGTCCGGGGCGCTGGCCAGAGAGAGAGAGATGGAGCCAGCGGCCTGCCAGCGACGCAAGGCGGAACATCATGACGTAATATGCTGCGTTTTAACTCCCCCTCTCGCTCCCATTCTCCCCCACCCTTTTTCTGAGGCATTGACGTCAGAGAACCCTTGGGTGTAGGTACGCCGTCTAGTACACTGGAAATAGTTTCATTCCTTCACAGTGTGTGCCATTGATGAGTGCATGATCAGGAAATAAGAAAAGATGGAATTAATATTATAAAATTTTATTCGTCCTCTTGCGGTGGCTCTGTGAGCCTAACACAGTCCAAGATTATTAACCTCCACATCACTACTACAATTAAAGTCCAGTAAAAAAATGACACACAGATAGTTCTCTTACAGAGACAAACACACATACTCACACTCGCACAAGCGCACTCACTCACACACACAGAGACATGAATTACATAGCTACCTAATAGTATTTACACGCTGTCGCTACTTGGCGTCGATTTAACGTACTTGTCCCTCATCTTAGAGACATATCACAAGAACACAACGCAAAAAACAACAATAAAAATAAATAATAAAACAAACAGGCTTTGTACATACTATCCATCATTGCGGAGGAAATAAGCTAGAACCAAGTCGTGCATGTAATTCTTACGTGAGCGAGAAGGAAAAAAAATAGTTCATCCTTAAACATTTAACAGAACAACAACGCTGAATGAGCAACTCAACTAAATTCAGTCCTTTGACGTAGTGCACTAGGCTCGGAGTCCTTCCGCGCGAGCGATATCCTACATCTGAGACGTGACTAATTTGTCTTAGATGATTTTTTTTTCAACTTCCCGCCTGGCGCAGTTTCGCAGTGAAACTATTGTTCAGTTTTTGCGGCGGCACTTGAAACTGCGGTCTCGCCAGTTCCTACCCGCGTACAGCTAAGATTGCCACCGTCCCGGCTCCGGGGCGATGCCAGGCGCGGCAGTAGTATGGGAGACCCATAGTTACTGCCAGGCGCGGCAGTAGTATGGGGGGCCCATAGTTACTGCCAGGCGCGGCAGTAGTATGGGGCCATAGTTACTGCCAGCGCGGCAGTAGTATGGGGGCCCATAGTTACTGCCAGGCGCGGCAGTAGTATGGGGGCCCATAGTTACTGCCAGGCGCGGCAGTAGTATGGGAGGCCCATAGTTACTGCCAGGCGCGGCAGTAGTATGGGGGGCCCATAGTTACTGCCAGGCGCGGCAGTAGTATGGGGGGCCCATAGTTACTGCCAGGCGCGGCAGTAGTATGGGGGGCCCATAGTTACTGCCAGGCGCGGCAGTAGTATGGGGGGCCCATAGTTACTGCCAGGCGCGGCAGTAGTATGAGAGGCCCACAGTTACTGCTCGTTGCGTACTTTCCCTACGATGGGCTGAGCACTCCCCGGGAACTCCCTGGACTCCCTAGGGATGTAGGCTAGCTAGTGTAGCGTCCGCCAGCCGTCCCGGCCGTCCCCCAGGTGGCGAACAGGTTGGCCAGCCCGCCGGTCCGCTGCCGCACGAAGTTCTGGAAGGACTGCGCGGCGCCCTGCAACACGTTGGCCAACACACTCAGGCAGGGCAACCCAACCAAAGCACCTCGTCCGAAGCTCACAGGTTTCGGGGGCCCTATTCGATCACAAAATGCGTGGAAATTGACCACTCAACTCGCTTTGAACAGCAACAAATTCGGTTAAAATTTTCTATTTACAATGGGTTTGCATGCTTTTGTTTTTCGCGGGCCCCGAAAGTGCCGGCCTAACATATGCTTCGGACCTCGACAGCTAGCCGCCGCTAGCCGCTGCTCGCGCTCAGCGCGTTCACCAGCGACGCGAAGCCGCTACCGCCGCTACCGACGGGCTCCGAGTAGCCGCCGGAGCCGGCGCCGGCCGAGGCGGTGGCCGACACGGAGCCACTGGAGTGAAAGAGCGGCTTGAACGCCCTGCCGATGCCCTGCAACACACACACAGCCCAGAGGCGCTTCAGAAACCAAACCCGCACCGAAAGCCCCCGATGGTTTAGTGAGGTGGCTGTGATTACTGGGCACGCCGGCGAAAATGGAATGAGCAATGATGTTTTTGAATGGTGATGATTCGCAGCGTGAACACACCCAAACACACCAAAACACGTCAGAACGCATCTAAAATTTACGGGGTTCAGATTTGTCTTCAAAAATTTCATGTTTTTGGCTTTTTTGGTAATCCCGCAAATCTCAGACAGTCCCTCGACGGTGACACCACACCCAGAAAACGCAAGCTTGGCTCGGCGAGCAAATCAAAAACTACTGTACAGGGGGGCACACTGCTTACCTGGATGACGAGCCCCATGAAGGTGGAGACGGCCCGGGTCACGTTGATGGCGGCAGACACCAAGGGCTGGTCCCGGGGGGGTTCCTCCACCTGCAACACGGGTACAGCGTCAGACCGCGCCGTCGAGGTAGGCAGCCCAGCTGGCGTTGTAGCGAGGCACGCCTGCCAGGCAGGCAGCCCATCACACTGCCCCTCCGCGGACCAGGCAACCCAACGCACGCCGGGGAGCTGGGGGAGCCAACGCGGCCGGCGCAGTGGGGGTGCTACGAGGCGGTACTCACGCTGGTCTGCGCCTGCCCCTGGAACCCGAAGAGGCCCCTGAAGTCGGACGGCCTGGGGGTCGTCGACGCGGGCCTCCTTCGCTTCTTCTTGGTGACGGGCGCCTCCGAGGTGGTGAGGTCGGGCGTCGTCGAGTTGTCCGGCTCCGTCTCGCCCGTGTTCGAGGAGCCCGTGTTCGAGGACGGCGTGGTGGTGGTGGTCGTGGACGTCTTAGTCCGCGTCCTTTTCGGGGGCTTCTGCTGCTGCTGTTGCCCGGCTCGGAGCAGCTCCTGAATTGTGACGAGCGACGAGCAAAATGAAAACCTCAGCGGGTGTTGAACCCACGAAAAGAATCCTGTCTCGAAGGTTGGAGCCTGACCGTGATGAGGATCTGGTCCCGGAGGGTTTGCTCGGTGGAGCTGACGGGGCGAGCCTCGAATGGCCCCCCGAGTCCGTGACCGCCTCCCGCCCCGAGCAGGGCCTGCAGCAGGGCGGCGTCCGCGGCCGGCGACGGCGAAGGCTGCAAGAAGGGCACAAGGGAGTAGAGACGCGCCTTCCTCGGAACGCACTGGCCGCATGCCCGCCGAACACAACAACCCATCTTCTGGTTTCCCAAGACACAGGCTGCCCAGCCCCCACCCACTCAGTGAGAGCAGGAAAGGACGGCCTCAAAATAAGCCACTTTAGAGAAAATTTGGTCCAGAATGACCGCAATTTTCGGTCGAATCTTTTGCTGTCCTCTTCTGCTTGGGCAGGGCAGATGGTAGCCTGCGATCGGCACTGCAAGTCAGACGAACGTCAGGCTGGGCAACTCAAATTTGTAAGGTTAAGAACTGTTAGTTGTAGGTTAGGACACGGAGCAGGAAACAGAAAAAGGTTAGGTGAGGTTAGGAAGGGCCATCTTTCTGCGCTGAAAAACAATCGCCGATCGGCTGCAGAGAGAGAGGGAGGCATAGTGAGACCGTCAAAGAGTGAAGGGAGTGAAGCTTGCCTTGTTCCTCGAAGGCGCAGTCTGACCGCCACCTGAAGGGCCGGCAGACAGCAGCGCCCTGAGGAGCGCCGCGTCGCGCGCAGCGGCAGCGGTCATGCTCTGCAACAAGGCGAACAGGGACAGTCAAAGCCAAAAGGAATCCAAGGACAGTCCACCCCAAAAAAGAAGCGGTTTGCCACAGTTTCACACGAAGCAAGTTAGAGCAGGTGAGGTTTTGTTTCCAGCAGCGGATAAGCCGATTGCATGAAGCTGTTTTCGGCAGTTGAAAGTGCAACCGGGTTGCGATCTCGAATCCGGTTGCATTTTCCCTGCCAGCTCTACCGTGGTGGGGTCAGAAGCGGGCGGAGCAGGGGTGGTGGTGGTTGTGGTGGTAGTAGTGGTGGTGGTGGTGGTAGTAGGGGTGGTGGTTGGGGTAGCGAGGGTGGTAGCGGGGGAGGTCGCAGGGCTGCCACCAAAGCGCTCCCTGGTGCGCGCCACGACCAGCGCTGCCAAAAGCGCCGCCGTGCGCTCCTTGAGCTTCTCCTCGTTGCCGCTGCCCGCGAGGGCCGCCTGCAGAATCTGCAGTTGCAGCGCCTGTGCCGAAAGCAAGGGTAAATTTAGGCAGATCGCAAAGGCGGTGGACGCACCGGTAACCTTCGCCGTTGAAATCAAATGAACATTGATTTTCGCGGCTGGCCAGTTACACCGTGCGAAGCAGTTAGAAGGCGTTAGGAGGTACCGGCGGCGCGTGCTCCAGGGTGCCCCCCGTCCCAAGCAGGGCCGTGAACAGGGCGGCGTCCTCGGCCTCGTGGTGGTGGTCGCGGTGGTGGTCACGGTCGTGGAGGTGGTTGTCGTCGTGATGGTCGTGGGACTTGGCGTTCTTCTCGGGGAAGTCCTTCTTCGGGTCCTGCAAGCACCAAAGCGGGGGCACGGGGCTGAAGCAACGCGAAAAAGCGAACGGTCACCAAGCAAAAGCGTGTCTGCAAAGCTCGGCGGGGCGGCAAGTCTTGGCGCAGCAGGTTTAAAATGATTGCGATGAAAATGGAGGCGGAGATGGTGATGAAGCTGTACCGTGTTTTGACTAGAAATGGCGGGTGAGAGCAGACCAATGGGGAAGTCAGAGCCCAGGATGTCGTCCGCTGGTTGTAGCAGCTTGGGCCTCGGAGACGAGCTTCCCCTGCCTCTAGAGCCGCCCTTTGAGCTGCCTCTAGAGGCAGAGGGCCTGCTCTGAGGCCGCGGCGCCACTTGGACCTCAGTCACCTGGAAAATGGTGGTGGTGAAAATGAGCGGTGAGTTAATGAAATGCATGGTGAAAATCAACGAACAATCAGGTATGAAAAGGTGAAGAGCGTTGGCCACCTCAAGGCATGTGGAAGGCAATGAGATTTCAGTCAGGTAAACGATCGATTGACAAATAAGCTCCGTTTTGGTTTAAAATATGGTCAGGAATGAATGACACTGTGATTTGAGTCGGCATCGCAAAAGGGGAAACAAGAGAAAACCAATAAACCGTTCGCGCGCAGGCTTGTCAAAATGCTTCAGGCGGAAATTTCAAAGTTTGAATCGGTACCCTATCATCTGGTGGCGTGGTGTAAGAGAACTCATCGTCGTCCTCGTACTCCGGTTGCCCGGAGGGTTTTCCCTGGGGCCCTGCAAGCGCTAGAATAGCTCCCAGTAGTTTGGCGTCAGTCAATGGCGGTTCCTGCAAATATTTACAATCCAGCTGTAAACTCGGAGAGAAAATATCACTGGCTTCCTCGCGCGTTTCAGTGAACGCCATGTTGGTATTTTCAGAAGAGATCAGCCATGCCCCGTCCCAACTTTAAATTGTTTTTCGCGGAAGTGCTTCCCGACCTACCTTGACGCCGGGGGCAACCTCGTCGTCCTCCTCCGCGTCCTCACCGCGCGGCACCACCCACAAGGAGATCTTGCTGCCCGGCTTGGAGGTGGACGGCTTCGGCGGGGAGTCTTCCTCGACGGGCACACCCAGCGGGATGTCCAGGGGACCCTCCGCCTGCAAACAAGTCAAAATTAAGAAAATTATGAAAAATTCAAAGCGACAGTACCGCAAAAGAAAACATGCTTCGAGGGGCTTGCCTCTGGCTTTGGAGTTGTTGTCGTCGTGGTGGTTGTAGTGGTGGTGACTGCTCTGGGCGTGGCCGATCTGGGCGTGGCCGCTCTGGTGCTGGTGCCCCTCATCGTGGTCCTCGAGGGCGCCTTGGTGGTTGTCGTCGCTGGCGTCGTCGACGTGTCGTTGGCGGTAGGCATGGCCGTTGACGTGAGGGCGCGCTCCAGGGCGATTTGCACGATCTGGTGGAAAGAGAGATGTTGAAGCAACGCCACGGGGAAAGGAAGCCAGGTCCAGGTTGTCTCTCTCCCTCACCCTGCTCGCCAAGGTCTCCCCTCCGGACGCTGGTTTTCGTCCCATGGTCGCCTGGACTGCGGCCTGCCGTTCCATCTCGATCTGCAACCAAATTTCAAATGGTAAGAAAAAACCTGGCGCTGGTACTCGAACCCGCGTCCGTCACAACAGACCAGACTGCTGGGTTCGAATACCCGCCGCTCGGAACCTTTTTTAGACCCTGGTCCATCCATGCTTGAAACTACAAGTTAATTAAGTTTTGATTACTGATTCCACCCGAACGTAAATGGTCCCGCAAGGCATGCCGGGACACAGCATGCAATCAAATCAATGTGTTCTCATCAGATGACAGACAGTGGAAGAGAAAAAACGGGGCGCGCACACCCGCCGCTCCCGGGCCGCCACATGGCCGCGAAGGGCGCGCAGCAACGCGCAGCATGCTCCAAGAAAAAAGTGTCCCGAGGGGAATGAATGAGATGGTTTATGAATGACGACCGCCAAACTCACACGCTTTACCTGGGGTAACAATTCGCACGAGGCCGGAAGTCACCTCACTGCACTGCCTACTAACCAAGTTGTTGAGGAACGAGAAGTCCTCCGGCAGCATGGGGATCTCCTTCGTGACCTTCTGCACGTGCGTCGTCCTGGAGGTGGACATCTCCTCGTCGTCCGGCACCGGCGTGGTGGCGGCCGAAGCGCGCGTCGAGGCCCTGGTCGTGTCGCGTCTGGTCGTGCTGCCCGAGCGGGGGGTCGTCGGCGGCGTCAGGGGCCGTGGCGCGCCCGGATCAGCCAGCTGCTTGCCGGACCGACCAGACGGCCTGGCCGTCATCGTCAACATACCCATGGTCGAGGTGCTGGTTGCGGTGGTGGTGGGGCGTGTGGTAGTGGTGGTAGTCGTTGTTGGGGGCATGGTAGTGGTGGTTGTCGTTGGGCGCATTGTAGTGGTGGTTGTCGTTGTTGGGCGCGTGGTAGTGGTGGTTGTCGTTGTGGTGCGCATGGTAGTGGAGGTTGTCGTAGTGGGGCGCATGGTAGACGTGGTTGTGGTTGTAGGGCGCTCGGTAGTGGATGTTGTGGGGCGCACGGTAGTCGTTGGCCGCATTGTAGTTCTTGCCGGGGCCAGCGATGTCGCCACTGTGGTCGTGTCACGCTTCGTGGTCGTCCTGGAGGCCGTCATGTCGTCGGTGACCCCGGTCGTCGACAAGGTCAAGTCCGCGGAGGTCGGATCCAGAACGGGGTCTGGTGCCATCGTCCAGCTGGAAGTCGTCGTCGTGTCGCTGCTGGTGGTTGACGAGGTGGGCGAGACAACAGTGGTGGTGGTGACCTGCTCGGCGAACACGAGCATCGGCGCCCTCGAGGACGTCAAGGGCTCGTCGAACGCCTGCCGGGGCGATGCAATGAATGGAATGACATGAACAAGGCGACAGGGAGGGAAGAAATCGAGTTACCTTCACATGCACATCAGCTACGTTCATGCTCGAGATAAGCCTACAGATAGTCGGATGTCAAGATGTATTCACCGCGTGTCACACTTTAGAACAGTTCAATACAGTTCGTTATCGTTTCAGAGAAACGTGGACGTCAACGATAGATTAAAAGTAAGGGAAAGAAACAATGACCAAATGTGAGCAGTTAAAATAGTGAGGAGGGAAGCGGATGAACTATAGCATGTCAACGCCATGAATCAAAAAGATTTGTATCCATTTCAACATGTCCCAATTACTTTTAGTAATCATTTTAGTCCCGATGAAAGGAAAACAGCTAACTTACCACCAGAGAACGCCCTCTCGGAATAGGAGCAGGTGGCAAGGCCATTTCCGTCGTTACTGCATCATCCTAATAAAAACAAAATTGAACATTTTATTTTTAACATCACCAACAAAAATTAAAGCTTAACATTTTACTTCTTACGATACGTACAGCACTTCCGAATACCGAATTGAGGTCTTCCGAAGGGCGAGACGTGGTCGTTGCAACCTACAAATAACAATATTTATTAGTCGTGTTCAAATTTGTGATAGTCGTTTAATAAAATTCATACCAAAAGCCTTTCAATGTCCGCAAATGTTACTTCCACTGTGTTAGAAAAATGAAGAAGTCTTGAGGACTTTCATTTAAAATGGTTTAAAACACTATAAGCTGTTTCATACATTATTTACGAATACAAAAAAAATTCTAGTTAGAGAAACAATACAAAATATTATTCCACATGCCACCGTTTAGTCTGACAAACTTTACCTACCCATGTACACTGCGAAATATCTACACATACATTGCAAAGGAGGTATTTTAGCCCTCACCACACAACAGTAGTTTTTTTTCTGTACAAATAGTTTACAAATTGCCAAAAAAGCATGCACACGCAGGTTAGGATTAGTGTATTAGTATTTACAAAAATTCAACAGCGCAGCATGCCAATCCACGTGCTACGGCCAGGTCCCTGACCGCCACACAAACAAAGAGATAAAAGAGGTGTACCGTCGACGCCGAGAGTGCAGGTGCGGGTGTGTGCGTGGACGCGTTCCGAAGCAGGCCCAGCTCACGGAACTCAGCCATCTGGTCGGAAGTGACCTCGCCGGCCTGCGCAACGCCCTCGGGGATCACGGTGCCGTTGGGGTACTTCCGCACGATGGTGTTGTTGGGGTAGATGCCGAACACGACAAACGGCGACGTGAAAACGTCCTCCGCGTTCGGGTTCTTCCGTACGACCGTGTTGTTGGGATAGATCCCGAACACCACGAAGTCTTTGGTCGGGTCCGTCGAGGACTCCGTTGTGGTGGTCGCGGGGCTCTTGGTTGTGGTGTCCAGCATGTTGTCGAACAGGGCACGCCCGGACGGTGGCTTGAAGAAAACAGCCCGGGCTGACGTGCTCAACACTTGCTCGGTCACCTCTGTACGCGAGGTTGGTGGCTCTGTGGTGGTCGTAGTGGAAGTTGTCGTCGAGGTCGTGCTGGGCCTTTTTGTGGTGGTAGTGACCTTTGGCTTGGGCTTCTTCGTCGTGGTCGCGCGCGGGGCGGGTCGACGAGTCGTTGCTTTGGGTTTCTTGGTCGTAGCAGCCGGCTTTCGCGTTGTTGCTGGGGGTTTCTTCGATGTGGTCGTGGTTGACGGAGTGGTGGTCGTGGTCGAAGGAGTGGTGGACGTCATGGCCGGCTGCATCGAGGTCTCCACGGTCTCAGACAACATGGAACGCACCCCGATCTCATTCAGAGGTGTGTCAGTGCCCACCACCACGTTCACATTCTCAGTTGTGGTTGTGCTGGTCGTGGTTGAACCAGGAGTCGTGCTGGTAGTGGAAGTTGTGCTAGTTGTAACGGAGGTTGTGCTCGTTGTTGTAGCAGGTGAGGTGCTGGTTGTTGTTGTAGCGGGAGTTGTGCTGGTTGTTGTAGCGGGAGTTGTGCTGGTTGTAGTTGTTGTGGGAGATGTACTGGTTGAAGCAGGAGTTGTACTCGTTGTGGTTGTTGTAGGAGTGGTACTTGTCGTACCCGGAGTTGTGCTGCTTGTAGAGGTTGCCGGCGTTGTACTAGTAGTAGAGGTAGCCTCTGTCATTGCGCTTGTGGATAAAGCCATACCTGTGTCCATCATTGCACTAGTCGCGGACAAAATGTCAGTATCTAGAGTTATACTTGAAGAAGCCGTATCCATGGCTGTACTAGCCGTGGTCCCCAAAGTGGTTGACGTGGTTGTTGCCGGCTTCTTTGTAGTAGTGGGTGCTGGTTTCTTCGTAGTAGGCTTTGGTTTAGCAGTTGGTTTTTTGGTCGTGGGTCTTCTGGTAGTGTTAGGCCTCTTGGTTGTGGCACTGGGCTTTTTGGTTGTTGTGCTTGGCTTTTTGGTGGTCGGCTTGGTAGATGGTTTCGCCGTTGTCGTGGTGGTGGTGGTGGTGGTTGTGGACGTGCTGGAAGGCTCAACTGGCACTTCACTTGCCATGTCTACTGTGGTTATCACATCAGTGGGAACCACATCGGCCATGTCTGTGGGCGCCACTGAGATCGGAGCATTCTCTAATTCTTTAATAAGTCCTCGTTCGAGTATTTCTACCACCGGAGCGTTCGTAAAGTACGTAACCTCAGTGGTCGTTGTCGGAGCCGACGTTGTAGTAGAAGTGGTGCTTGTAGTTGAGGTAGTGCTTGTAGTTGTGGTTGTAGTAGTGGTCGTAGTTGTTGTCGATGGCTTTTTGGTTGTAGTTGCAGCTGGCTTCTTGGTGGTGGCCTTTGGCTTCGAGGCTGGTTTTCTCGTAGTTGCTGCTGGCTTTCTAGTAGTTGGTTTTGGTGGTGGCTTTTTAGTTGTGTTGGGCTTACTGGTCGTTGCAGGCGCTGGCTTTTTAGTCGTAGTGGTTGAAACAGGAGCGGTAGGTTGACTTGACGGAGTCGTGCTATTAAGTGGGGTCGATGTAGTTGAGGGCGATGGAGATGACGCGGTTTCTGTGCTGGGCCTGGTCGTGGCTTCAGTGCTGGTTGAAGTACTCGACGAACTCGATGTTGCCTCGGTGCTGGTGACCGTAGTTGGCGGGATTGGGGACGCCTCGGTGCTGGTCGACGTGGATGACGGTCTCGTAGAGGACTCAGCCAGGTTGAGCGCGCGGGCCTTGACGTCTCCGACAGGCAGGTCCGTAGCCATCATGCTCTGAGAAAGAGTCGTGCCCGGTGAGGAGTCGTCAGGAGTCAAGGCGACAGTGCTAGCAGGAAGAGTACTTTGTTCAGGGAGAAGGGAGGCACCTTGATTCAGTGAAAAGGAGGTACTCTGTTCAGTAAGCCAAATAGGGGGTGAGGTGCTTTGTTCAGCAAGCAAGGTTGATGGCGAGCTACTTTGTTCAACAAACAAGGTGGTTGGTGCAGTACTTTGTTCAGCAACCATGGTGGTAGGGTATGTATGTTGTTCAGCAAGCAAGGTAGTGGTTGAATTACTTTGTTCAAAAAGCAAGGTAGTAGTGCCTAAATCATTGAACAGGGAAGCACTGTCCTCCGACTCAAGGGTGGAAGTTAGCTCGGGAGGCAAGGTTGTTTGGAGAGTGCTGGAGGGCATGTTGGTAGGCACAGTGGCTGCAAGCGTGCTGAAAGAAGGCAAATCTGTCACCGAAGCAGGAGTACGAGCAGACACAGGAGGCATGGTAGAAGCGTCTGTTGGGAAGTCTGTGGTAGTCAGCTCAGTGTCCAGCAACCGACTAGCTCTATACTGTGATCCGGTTTTTGGAGAAACAGTTGATATTTCCAATGTATCAGTTATCTGTGCAGTGGTAGGATTAGCAAAATCTGTAGGCGTGTAGTCAGTGCTTGGGAGAGAGGAATATGTTGTCGTTGGGTCATTAGTGGTAGTTTCAAGGGTGGAACTTAAGCTGTCTGTCACATGGTCAAGTACTTTCAACGTTCGAGAAACGTCTTCCCCGACTGTCACTGTTTCCACTATATCCGACAGCATTGTCGTTTGACCCGGCCGCACAGTCGCAGTGACGTCACCATTCATCAAAGTGCTAGCATCAGTGGTCCTCTCCGTGGTTAAATCAGAGGATGGGAGCAAGGTTATTTCAGCACGCGGGGTGAGTGAGCTTTCGGAACTAAACTGCGTTGTCGGTTCTGCATCAAAGATTGTGGTAGTAGGGGCTGCAGTGCTGGTGGTCGTGGGGGATTCATTACTGGGGACCGTCGTGAAATCATTAACACTGGTCATAGTGCTGTCGGGACTTTGCATTGTGGTGGTTTCAGACGAGGTGACCGTGCTTAGAGAAGAACTAGTCGGTTGTGGTTGTTCCGTGTCAGTCGTACTGGTGAAATCGTCCGAGGCCGTCGCAACGGTCGTGGCTGAGGCCGTGGTCGTCTCAACGTCAGTTTCCAGAGACCGAGCGGGAGGCTTCAGCGACGGCCCCGTCACCATGGTAACGCCTTGGACTTCAAAGTCCACCTCGTTTTCTGCTGCTCCTTCCGTCGTGGGAAAGTTGTCCTCATCCCCCTCCTCGTCACTCTCGTCGGACACTGAGCTGCCCGACTCCAAGTCCAAGTCTGTAAAGTCTGCAAACGGGTCACGAGTGGCAAGCGGAGAGTCTGCTGCAGAGTCTGAAGGGGACTGCTCCTGCAAGAAAGCACGATACAGCGCTCATGACTCGAGGCTTGACAGCAGAGCTGGGCGGCACGAGGACGTATTTACAAGCCAACGGCAAAGAAAAATGCGCCTAAGGACAGTTTATGTTCAAGAAAAAGCTAAACAGTCATCATTTGATATTGAAAAATAGAAAATAGTTTGTGGATTCCGCCTGACTGGAACCATGCATTACTTTGAGAGTTGCAGGCTTAAAAAATAAGGTGCGACAGACTTTGAATAATTTTCGATTAAAACCTAGAAGAACAGGTGGAGGGGCGTGGGGGACGCCATCTCAAACGCAGCAGATAAGCTTCCGGCTCATGCAAAGTGGATAAAATCGAAAAGAGACGAGGCAAAGAAACGTAGTGCTAGAGAAAAGCCTGGACTAAAGCACAAAGCAGAAATCTTGCTTTGGTAAAAAACAAAGAAGGGACTGTGCGGAACCAAGAAGAAAATAGTCATGGTGCAAAAGGACGAATCGCCAAAATCCTGACCGGTATCAATTTGCAAAATAATCTGGCAGCGATTTTGTTGATTACTAAAAGACAAAAAGGTTGCACTGCGAGTGAACACGATCAAGAAATCAGAAGGACTAAGAAGACAGCCGCAGTTAAATTTACATATGTACAGATGTACACTGAAATAAACTGCTTTCATTTTTAAATCTAGTTTAGTCCTATGTACAGAACTCGCCGCTAGCTAAACTTGCTGGAACTCCTATTCTAAAAAATTAAATTTTAACACTGTGCTGCAGCAACGTGCTTACCGTCGTCGCCGTGGTTTCCTCCGTGCTGTCCTCGTCGTCGAAGTCGCGGCCTCGGGGCGCGGGGGGCAGGGCTACCGCGGCCAGGATGTAGTCCGTGTTCTTGATCCTGGAGCTGAAGCGGTGTCGCGGCACGGCGGTGGCGGACTGGCCGAACTGCGTTTTCAAGTCGGAAATCTGGAATTTACTGATGGCCAGCTCCCCGGGCGGACTGCCGAACAGCTTGGTGGGCAGGGTGGGCGCGGCGGCGTCCGGGCCCGTCACCACCGTCTCCGTGCGCTGTGAGGCGGCGGTGGACAGGCCGCGCCGGCTGCCCCGGGCCGCCGTGAAGCGCGCGCTGAACTTGGAGGCCGTCGTCGGCGAGGGCCTGGTCGTGGCGGTCGGCGACGACGTGCTGGCCCGGCGCAGCGGCACGTAGGCTGGCCGGGGCCGGATCAGCGGGGTGCGGGTGCTGCTCGGCTCGTCCGAGGACGCCGTCGACGGCGGCGGCGACGCGGACGGCGTGGACGAGGAAGCCGGAGAAGTCTCGGTGGACGAAGTCTGTGGAAAGAAGACGGCGTAAGCAATGCCCTCCAATTGCCACATGGCCGGGGAGTACCGACGGCGTGGTGCTTCACCTCCGCGCTGTCCTCCGCCACGGCGACGGTGCTGGTGCTGCTGCTGGCGGCAGGCAGTGAGTCCGCGACGTCGAGGGCCTCGTTGGTCCTCTCGTCGACGTTCTCGCCCGAAGTGGCGGTGGTCGCGGTGGACGGCGTGGGCCTGCCCAGCTTGAAGCGGTCCTTGTTGGCCAGCACCGAGGCGGACACCTTGTAGCGGTCGCGCTTGGCCTCCGCGTCAAGCTGAGGCCGCGGCCGGCCGGCCAGAGCGTTGGCAGCGCTTTGGGCCTCGACGGGGGCCTCGACGACGGGCAGCTGGAGCGGCGGCGTGCCGCGGGGACCCTGGCGACGCGTGTACTTGCTGCGCTGGATGGACTGCGGCACCGTCGCGGCGTCCTCCTGGTTCAATATTAAAATTGACGTAAAGTTCTTAAATGGACTTTCGGCTGTCGCGTCGTCACGGCGGGACTCTCACCTCTGGCGGCGACCTGGTGGCCTTGCTGCGCGGCACGAAGCTGCGGACGAAGGGCGTGGTCGGCGGTGGCGGCAGTGTGGGCGACGTGATGGGCTTGAAGCGGTGGTGCGCCACCTTGGCGGGCTGCGAGGGCGTTGTCGCGTCGGCCAGGTCCTCGGCACTGAGTGGCAGCGGCGGCGGTAAGGTGGCCGCGTCGGGCTGCAAGCACAAGTACACCACCACCCTGTACACCACGCACGCACACACGCACACGCAGCATGCAGCACACCCCCCACGTACCTGTCGGCGGGCCAGCGTGCCGAAGCGGTGCGACAGCGGGCGCGCGGCCAGCGTCGCGGCCCTCGACGGCGTCCTGGAGAGCGGGCCGCGCGCCAGCACGGCGGGGACCTCCCGCTGCAGCGCGTCGCCGCGGACATCGTCGTCCTCGCGGGGCGCGGCGGGGCGCGGATGCGGCCTGAGGCCGGCGGCGTGGAGGCGGCCGGCCGGCAGCCGCGGCGGCGGCGTCGTCCGCGTCGGTGAGGCGTCCTCGTCCCTGCGCGGCCCCTCGTCCAGCGCGTTGGCCTGCGGGTCCTGCGGGTCCACCGGCGGCAGCTAGAGCAAAACGACCGTCTTCATGTTTCAATCGCAGCGCGAGACGAAATTAGACATTGCCGCGCCTTCGTGGGAAAAGCAGCGCGCGGCCCCCGCCCCTTCCCCGCCACATGTGCGCGCTGAGCGGCGCGGAGCGGCGCGGAGTGTAACGCATCGGCCTGTGAAAGTCCGCGCGCGACGCTCCCGTCAAACAGTCGGCGGGGGCGCGGCGTGACGTCACGAGGAAAGAAAATGACAACAATCTGTCAGAATCAACGGCGTTCATCACGCCTCCCCGGCGGCAGGGAGAGGGGGAGTGGCTTCCCGCGTCGTGGGACAGTGCTTTCCTCGCGCGTCGCACAGTGGGCCAGAGGACCAACTCTAGACGCGTTTTGAGCTCCAGAGTCGCTAAACAGGAGTCGAACCGAACGTGTGACCCCACCAATGGACTGCTCTGCGAACGAGGAGTCCATTGGTGGGGTCACACGTTCGGTTCGGAGTCCCGTTTAGCGACTCTGGAGCTCAAAACGCGTCTGGAGTTTCGGCCGCCTCCACCGGTCTTCTGGCCCACAGTGCGCTCTTGTCGGAGACGCGGCAGTGGAGGCAGGCAGGGCTGGGCGTGGACGGCGACTTCGACCGCAAAATGCTGCCAGAGCTCGTGCGCGTACGACTCGGTGCGCGGAGGGTCCGCGGGCCGCAGCCGCGGCAGGAGGTGGCCGTGAGCGCGACTCGCGGCGCGGCCCGCGAAGCGCGAAGCCGTCGCGAAGCCGAAGCGCGGCCCCGCGGACGGAAGCCCAGCCTGCGGGCGAGACCGCGCGGTGTGCGAGCGGCACCCGGCCAGCACGCCGCCCAGGAGGTGGCCGCGCTAGCCGCGCTGACCACGGCGTCCACCGTCCGCGGCCCCCACCACGCCGCGGCCCCAGTGCCGACGGCCTGCCGCGCCGACGGCACGGCAACGGCCCTGACCACTGGTCAAGCCGCCACCTCCTGGGCGGCGTGGCCGCCGCGTCGCCGTGGCCGTCGTCGCCATCGCCACTTCCACTCGAATGTCCGCGAAATAGCGACGCCGCGCCGCGCCGCCGCCGCACTAGAAGCGCCGCTTCGTGGTGCTGTCTCGGTCGCACTCACGGGGCGTCCCACAGGGGCGCGAGGAGTCCGCTGACCAGCCGCGCCCACCGCGGCGGCACGGCGGCGGCCTCCGCGCCCGCGTGCGGCCCTGGTGGCGGTGGCCGGCAACACGCACTCGAGGGGCAGTCCGCGCACGAGGACCGCGGGGACGCCCTGACCAGTTCTGACCAGTGTCCGAGCGCACCTCCTTGACGGCGTGGCCGCCGGGCCGCCAGTCTCGGACAACTCGCGCTCCACCGTCAGCGGCAGTCCGTCGAGAAGTCGAGGCAGACCGCAGTCGAGCAGCCCGCACAGTTGCCAAGTCGCGGAGAAAATGTCTCGAAGAACCCGCGGTGTGCAGTAAGCAGCGCCGTGCGAGTAACACTTGTCTAAGCCCCCCTCCCCCCACCACCACCACCAAGCCCCACCGGTCGTCTTTGAATTCTAGTGTCCACGCCAGACTCCTTTTCTTAGACTTCTAGTAGGAGGGAGGCAACAAAAGCGCCACTTTTAAATTCACGGCGCGAAGCGTGAAAGACCCCCCTCCCCTCGCCACGTTCTCACTGTACTGCCTGGCGCCACTCGCGTTGCCGTCGAGCGGTCAGCGTAGCCGTGATCGTATAGTGGTTAGTACCTTGCGTTGTGGCCGCAATAACCCAGGTTCGAATCCTGGTCACGGCACTCGACCGTCAATTTTTATTGAATCTGGGCTTGGTGTAGCCCACTGCTCTTGCCGTATTTGTTTTTCAAATCAACTTGTTCTTAGGAACTTACCGGTTTTATCCCTTTGCGGATGTCGGCCGACCCTCGCAGTGGCGTGGTCAGGGCGGGTCGGAGCTTGGTCGTGGCTCGGGGTTCGTTCGAGTTGGTGTCCGGTAGCTGCGCGGGGCGGCTTCGTCCGGGGAAGCTCGGCAGCTGGGGAAGGAAAGCAGCGCTCAGTCTGTCTCTCTCGCACGCGACTCGCAAGCCAAGGCGCCAGGGGCCGCTCCATGAGTGCAACAGAGAAGGCAGGATGCTCACTCTCGTCAGCTTGGTGGGCGCGTTGAGCCGCTCCTTGAACTCGGCCGGGTAGTTGTCCGACTCGTCGACGCGTCCGGGCGAGGCCGGCGAGGCCGTCGCGGAGGCCACGTCCTTGGAACTAGGCCGAAACCTGTGAAGTCCTCTGGGCAGAGGAGCTCCAGCCTGCAAATCGAGCACTCGTCCCGTAAGACCTAGTACAGTGGTTCTCAACCTTAGGGTCGTGGGGTCGCGAAAAAATTTTAAGGGGTCGCGGCGAGGTAGCTGGGGTCGTGTTTTGGGCCGATTTTAAGCAGCCACTGCGTCTGATCCGAGGCGGGCATTTTGCTCCCTCAACCGGCAATTAGTCTTTGAACCTTCCTTTAGCATGCCTTTGTTACGGAGTGTGATTATCAGTCTTAGTTTGGGAGCAGTATTGTCTCAAAGTTTACCAAAACGGTCAGAAATGTCTTTGAAAAATCGTGTTTTGGGCCATTTTAAGCAGCCACTGCGTCTGACCCGAGGCGGTATTTCGTCCTCCTTCAACGGGCAATTGGTCTTTGGACCTTCTTTTAGCATGCCTTTGTTACGGAGTGTGATTATCAGTCTTAGTTTGGGAGCAATATTGTCTCAAAGTTGGCCGAAACGCTCAGAAATGTCTTTGAAAAATCGTTGTGCCTGTTTTGGTCAACTTTGAGACAATACTGCTCCCAAACTAAGACTGATAATCGCATTCCGTAACAGAGGCATGCTAAAGGAAGGTCCAAAGAACAATTGCCCGTTGAGGGAGCAAAATGCCCGCCTCGGATCAGACGCAGTGGCTGCTTAAAATCGACCCAAAACATGATTTTTTTAAGACATTTCTGAGCGTTTTGGCCAACTTTGAGACAATACTGCTCCCAAACTAAGACTGATAATCGCACTCCGTAACAGAGGCATGCTAAAGGAAGGTCCAAAGAACAATTGCCCGTTGAGGGAGCAAAATGCCCGCCTCGGATCAGACGCAGTGGCTGCTTAAAATCGACCCAAAACATGATTTTTTTAAGACATTTCTGAGCGTTTTGGCCAACTTTGAGACAATACTGCTCCCAAACTAAGACTGATAATCGCACTCCGTAACAGAGGCATGCTAAAGGAAGGTCCAAAGACCAATTGCTCGTTGAGGGAGCAAAATGCCCGCCTCGGATCAGACGCAGTGGCATGCTAAAGGAGGGGTCCCGTGGGGTCGCGAAACTTTTCCTGGGGGTCGCGGAAATTTTTGGCTACAAATTTGGGGTCGCGAGCCGAGTAAGGTTGAGAACCGCTGACCTAGTAAGACCGTGGGCCGGCAGCGGCGATACCCCGCGCGGACAGCGCCAGCAGCCAGCCGCGTCGCTATACCCCGCGCGCCGAGAGACTCTATCCCTCCACGCTATCCCCACCCAAAAGCCGCGCCTCGCGCGTCGCTGCACCGTGGTCAGGGTAGCCGTGATCGTATAGTGGTTAGTACCTTGCGTTGTGGCCGCAATAACCCAGGTTCGAATCCTGGTCACGGCAATCGACCCACCCTTTTTTTGACCGGAGTCACTTTGTTTGCACTTGCTCTGCAGTCTGACGTATGTGGAATGCGGGAGGAAACTAATGTTTCAGAGTGATGTGACCCACCTTCTCCTTGTCCTCGGGGGCGGACGGCGGCAGCGCGTGCAGCGCAGTGGCGGCCTCTAGTGGCGGCGCCTTGAACTGGCGGCCTTCCTGGGGCGGTGCCGGCCTCCGCCTGTACGTCGGCGACGTCGCCCTGGGGCTGCCGTTGACGGCGTCCTCGCCGGCGGCCGGCGGCGTCCTAGACCGCGTCCGCGGCTGGAAGTCCCTGGCGCGCGCCGCGTCGTCGGCGTCCTCGTCGGGCCTGGCCCTGGCGGCGTTCTCCCGGCGCCGGAACGTGGGCGTCGACGGCGGCGTGGCGGTGGCGTCGACGGCCAGCCCCTCACTTGGCCGTCGTCGCGACGGTGGCGTCCGCCGGCCCGCTGCCGGCTCCACGGACGCCTGCTGCTCCTGGTCGGGGCGTCGACGGCCAGGGTACGAGGTGGCGGCCGGGGCCGGCGGCGCCGACGTGGCCGTCGTCCTGGGCCTGTACCTGCTCTGGAAGACGGGCGCGGCCGGCGCGGCAGTGGTGGTGTCCACTGCGTCCTCGCCGCGGGCGCGTCCCCGACGGTAGCCACTCCTTGGGGGCGGCGGGGGCGGGGGCGGCGCGGCGGGGGCGGCGGCTGGCCTGGACGGCCCTCGCGGCACGAACCGTCGCATCTCCAGGTCCACCGCCGCGGCCGCGGAGTCATCGGACAGCGCCGAGGGGCCGAAGTCCGACACGGCCTCCTGCAAACGAGGAAAGCATCAAAGCATCCTCTCTCCAGTGTCGGTGCGGCAACCGAACTGTCGTTACGTATAATGAAGGCATGCCCGCTGCGCCCGCATCCTCCCTCCCCATCCGGCTCCCGCTTTGCGTAGCTTCCCATATTGTGCGCTCTGATTGGATCGCCGTCTCTCTCTTTCGGAAAGCCCCGCGAGGCCGCGAGAGCGTGAGAGAGACAGAGCGATGCAGGTTGCGGTAGAGAAAGTCGATCATCTCGGTGGGAATGGGCGAGACTGGTTGACAAGTGTTACGTCACAACCGGACTCCACCTGTGTCTCTCTGTCGCCCCAAATGTCAAGGTGACTGGGCTAGGGACCCCCATAGGGGACCCCCACGAGGAGCGGCCTGCGGTTGGATCCCTCTGTCTCTCTCGCACCCCTGGGACGCCCCCCGTGCGCGCGACAGAGACAGAGCGTCGAAACCACTCTTCGGAACGGTGCGGTCTCCCAGTGGGACTAGTTTAGGTGACAAAGCGCACTGAAAAATGAGTGCCTCTTCCGCAACTGAATCGGCAACTCGTTTTCTTGCTCCACCATTCTCGCGTTTTTGTTTGATCTCGACGCCTTTTTTCCCGCGCTATCTGATGGATTTCCGCTGATTTACGAATTGGTGGGCGTTCTCTCTCCGGCCCTGCTAATCCCCGCGCCTTTCGTTGAGTCATTTCGTGAAAGGGGCAATCAACAAATCCAGCTCAGGCGTCGGAATATCAGACTGGCACATCGGTGCACCGGTGCATCTGTCTCTCTGGCACTCACGGGGCGGTCCGTAGGGGTGCGAGAGAGACAGAGCGACCGTCCGGCAGCAGCCTGCAGGGTGCAGCCGCTTTATTTGGGGATGTCCGTGTGGCAACCGCAGACATCAGATCGGACTTGTCTCTCTCGCACTCAGGGGGCGCTATGCATCACAGTGGGCCCGAAGACCGGTGAAGCGGCCAAAATTCGAGACGCGTTCTGAGCTCCAGAGTCGCTAAATGGGACTCGTACCGAACGTGTGACCCCACCAATGGATTGCTCTCCGAACGAGGAATCCATTGGTGGGGTCACACGTTCGGCTCGAGTCCCATTTAGCGACTCTGGAGCTCAAAACGCGTCTCGAATTTTGGCCGCTCCACCGGTCTTCTGGCCCACTGTGCGCTGTCCGGCCGTCCTTTGCCGGCCAGGCACAGCAGCGCAGCGTCACGTCGGGACGGAACTCCGGACACAATGGCTTCAAAAAGGACCGGCCAACGGATAATTCCGGCCCTGCAGGGAAAAAAAGTGATAAACGTTATTCTTTTCTCAGTCTGCCACCGTCATTTGGAAAATTCCACCTCTTGGCAAAGGCGTCCTTGCTCGGGCAAACTGTCACGTACACAAATAATTTTTATTTTCAAAATTTTTAGGAAGACGTTATGCAGAGCATCATTGTTCTTTTCATTTTAAAATTCCTGAATATCAGATGAGATCGGCCTTGGGTTTGCCAAAAATAGTTTAGGTCCAAAGTAGACAGATCTACTGATATATACCGAACTCCCTGGTGGTTAGGGATTTTTTTTCGGGTTGCAGAATTTTAGGATCGGAATCCTTTTACCCGTTATGCTCAGGCATTGTCGGTTTTCTTATTTATAGATTCATTGACTGCGGATTCCTTATCGCGCGAAAGGGCTGCATGGCCACTGACCACAGCCAGTGGCGCAGCCAGGGACTCTATAAAGGGAACAATAGCGAGCCAGCGCGGAGATTGGAGGAAAGGGTTCCCTTGGCTCCGCCGGGCATGAGTGGAAGCGGCTATAGGCGCTTTGCCCGCCTTTGCCGATCACCGACTTTTCTTTATGGCGCGAGTAAAGTCAGATAAGACTTCTTGCAACTAACAGACCCCAGGGCCTGGAATACAAACAAAATTGCCCAGAGAAAATAATGACGAGAATAATGTCGGTGTGTCCGCAAAGTGACGCGCACGTTGCTGGTGGCCTGCTCTTGCATACCACCGCCGCCCCCGTCGACTCGTTCTACTGGCTCCGGAAGGAGGCGCGCCACTGCGAGCGCACTGCAATCTGAATGTGAATCTTGAGGCGTCGTCGCCAGGCTTGACTCGCTGCGGGTCGCTGCGACGCACAGCAACCGGGTAACCGGTTCGCCCAACAGGGGATGCTCTTTGGAGGCGCGTACTGCATACGTACTGCCTGCCCTCTCTCCGGCTTCAGCCTTTCCAACACACAGCTCAAAGTTGTCAAAGTATTTCCCTTTCCTGGAGGATACAGCAGAAGACACTCACCTCTCTCCGGTGCTGCGTCCTCCTCTGTGCGTTGGCGGGGTCCACCAACCCTAACTGCAGCAGCACGAGCAGGGCCAGGGCCACCCTGCCCCACCCCATCCCCCACCCCCTCCCCAAGTGCGCGCCCATTCCACCGTCCTGCAACAGAAGAGAGAGACACCAAATTAGCACAGCTTTTCCAGAAGAATTTAGCCCAATGGCAGCATTTCGCGTGATAAAATAACATAACATCACATCCTAACCGAACCGAACCGATCCGAACCGAACCTAACCTAACCTATCCTGACCTAACCTATTCTAACGTAACATATCCTAACGTAACCTAACCTAACCTAAACCTGACCTAACCCATTCGAATCTCGGTGCTTCGGCAAGCTTCGGCATCGGCCGAGCGCGGCGCCACCGTCGCGTGGCGGACACAAAGGGGAAAGGCTCCCTCACGACGACAAGAAGATATATAAAAAAGGGAAAGAGAACGTTCGGATTAGAGTGAAAGGTTCAAATTGGCGCGGGCGGTCGGAATGGCGGATGGGTGTGAGCGAGAAAAGAGACTCGGAAGATGAATAAAAAAAACGTAATGGCGCACTTTGCGAAGCGTTGGCCAACGACTGCGTAATGTATAGCCGCGACGATGACTTGGTTTTTACGCATGTACTTTCATCGCCCGTCCGTCCGCGCCGCGTCCGCGCGTCTCGCGGCCCGCGGAGAGGCAAATCACACGTTCGATGCCCGGCGTCTGCATAATTTTTGCACCGACCGGGCAATTGCTTTGCGCACACGCCGCCGAGCAACAGTCGTTTACGAAATTCCCGTTGCTTTCGAGAAAAGTCGGTAACTCTATTTGTAGCGCCTTTTTAATTCACGCACGTGGATGTACGTGCAAGAGGCCTTCGAGATCTCGTTCGAGATTAGAATTGGCGCGATGGAACGCCGCGGCACAATGCGGGGCGACAACATCTCAGCATGACAACACGCTCGAGTAATCCCTGCTGGAACTACCTACATGAAAAAATAAAAATAAAAAGTGATAAAAAGGCTACTTTTGGGCCGAAGACGGGAAAAGGGGCGTAGAGACTAAGCGACAGAGAAAGTTGAAAACTAGTCGTCAACGTCATCTCCTTTCGGTGCCGTTGTGTAATATTCCTGCGTGTCATCCAACGAGAAAAAAACATGTTAAACCGATTGGTATTTGAACCCCGTTCAACAGATGCAATGCGAATGCGACTTGACAGAGACTAATTGGCTAGGCAAGAGTTATGCGCGCTGGGTGCGACACCAGTGTGACTGCAGCGCCATCTGGCCCGCGGAATCGGCCGGTACTAGGGCTGCCCTGCCCGGCCTGCCATGGCATTCCCCCTCCGAGGAGCGCGCCCCAACCCATTAGCAATGATGTAAAAATTTCGGCCCCCGCCCGGGATTGAACCCGGGCCACTCGGGCTAGGCGTGTCCGGCGTGACAGCCAGGAACTAACGAGCTCTGGACCCAGTATTTGAACCCGCGACCCCGGAGTGCGCAAGCTCGTTGGACCGGCCAGTGACTTGCAAGCGCGCGTCACTCATGAGTTCGATAACTTGCAAAGCGCCACCCGCCAAAACAGAGACTTTCAATTTTTTCAGGGTCTTCGACTTAAATAGTCGCAGGCCCTTGAAAAAACGCGTCCGTTTTCACAGTGCAGCGTCGTCTAAGGCGAGTGGCCGTTTTGGCCGGCAGCCAGAGCAGCGGCGTGCTTGCGAACTATGCACACACGGCGCGCGGCCGGCCGGCCACCGCCCTGCTATGAAATGACATAACTGACATAATCTTTGCCGCCATCCGAATGCATTATCATCGCGGCCTTTTTGGAGGGAACAATGTTACCAAACTGGGCCCAAAAAATAAATTAAATTTTTTTAAAATATGGGGCAAAACATCAAGCTTTCTACACATTATTGCGAACATTGCTTCGATAGTTTTATTTTTGCCATGGTTCATGACGCCACCAACGAACACAAGATCAGCAGATATCTTGTACGTTCCAAGTTTTGTCAAGTTGGCACTCGTTGAAAAACGACAGCAGCGGTAGCTGCTGAAAAAGTAACTGAAGTGTGTTTATTGCTCCAGTTCCAGAGTCTCCAGGAAGCGGCGGCGCGGCGGGCAGGTGTTACTGACGTGCCCTCGACTTAGCTCCCCAGGCACTTGTCCAGGCTGGGCAACAAGAAAGAAACAGTAAACGCCGCTGCGTCGACAGGCAGAAAACGTCCTCCAGCAGGCGCTGCAGCCAACTTTATGGAAAAAAAAATTAAGTTTAGGTGTTTGTATCTTGACGAGTGCCTTACGAAAGCCACGCGCTGAGTGCGCGGCTAAGTGTTAAAATTAGGAAATCAAATTTTTCAATCAGCTTTATCTTAATGAGGCTAACGCTTACAGCTCCAGAGGCACCGCCTTAAAGTTGGGTTTTTTGGGTTGTCGCGTTGGCACTACCGGACGACCACCCGCCCCGCTCGCGCGCTTTCCAACGCGTCCTTTGAGTCCGCCATTAACCTATTCCTGCTATCGGTCGGCCAGGCTCAATTACTGCAGCGAGGACCTTAGCCGGACCGCAACTGGAGCGGTTCAGTCCGTACAGTCCGTTCAGCCGACCGATTCCGCGCTGCTGGGGCTGTTAATCCAGCGATTGTCTGACTGCGAGAATAAATCATCCCCTTCGCCCTTCGGCCTGCTCCGCAAATACACTCTTCAAAATGGATCCGAAAGATAACAAAACAACAACTTTTTTTGTGGTTATTAAAACTGCACGCAGAAAAATAACTTCTTGGATCAAGAAAAAAATTGACTTTTCTTGTTTTTTCAAGAAAAATTTTCTTGATCCAAACTTTTTTTTTTGCATAAAAAAAATCTTGTTACAAGTTTTTTTTTTTTCATTTAAAACCGAAGGAAATTAAAAATCGACATACCATTTTTCTGGGTGTGTCTTTGAAAATGAATCCTCCTGCTCTAATCCATAATCCCAAGGATGGTACCTAAATGCGATCAAAATGCGCCACGCGAAAGTGATCATGCATTATTCCGTTCGAGTGTACCGAGAACTCTTTTCACGGCGAGGTCTTTGGAGGGTTGCACTCGACGGGCACTGCCTCTGCCACTTTGAATTAATCGGCCGCTAATTAAAATTAATTACCCCCACTCGCGACAAATGCAGCATTTTCGCACAAGTTGTTCCTTCTTTTTCGCGTCTGGCCGCTGGGTGCTTATCGCATATGGAGCAGGGCCTTTGGGCTCGGATTAGAGGCATTCGTTGCGGTTTGGCACGGCGCGGCACGGAGCGGCACGGCACGGCACGGCGCGGCGGATGTCCTGCGCTGCCCGCTCTGCAGTCCGAACTTTCTCTCGCATTTACTGTAAATTATTCATTTTCCAGCCAAGAGAGTGCCGCCTCGGCCAGCAGGAGGGGGTGCACGATGTCGACCGGGATCGGGGCCGCGATCATGACCGCGGGGACCATGCAGTGGGCCAGAGGACCGGTGGAGGCGGCCAAAACTCCCGACGCGTTTTGAGCGCCAGAGTCGCTAAATGGGACTCGAACCGAGCGTGTGACCCCACCAATGGATCGCTCTCCGAACGAGGAATCCATTGGTGGGGTCACACGCTCGGTTTGGACAGTAGGAAGAGAGTCGACTGCAAACCAATTAGGCGAGAGGCCGGCTGGAAGGATGGCCTGGCGCTGGAGCCTCGCTGGAGTGGCGCGGCCAGTGCCGTTGACGCAGCGGTCTGCATGTTCCATTCCAGTGCGAAACGCCTCGCCCCGCCATCGCCCCGCACATTCGGACAGCTTACGCAATGGCACTGACCACTCCACCGCTCTCCAGCACAGCCGCTCCGGCGGTCTGCTTCCCGACGGCGCTTTCTGTCTCTCTCGCACCCGTGGGCGTGCCGCGAAAAGGAAGGGGGTGTCCAGTTTGGCGAGCGCTCCAGGACGGGCCAGCGGACAATGACGACTGCCCACGCCATCCAACGCCATCCAAATACTATCTTTAAATTTTGTTTTAGTTTGAAAAATGTGCGAAAAGAGTCTGAATTAAAATCGAGTCGAATTTGGTGCTTTGAAGCTCTGCCCCACGCAAAGTGCGGACTGGTCACAGAGATTCTTCTTGACAAATAGTATCGAAGAACGGTTTTTTTCCGCACTCCTCTAAAGACGGAAACGCGTTTTCCATCCCTGCCGCTCCGCGGGCTCTGCGCTCCGCCCTGCAGCCAACAGCCTGGAAAGCGGACCGCCTATGCGCCGCCGCCGTGCCAGGGGCAGCACTGTAGGAAGGAAGCTCAAGACGCGTTTCGAGCTCCAGAGTCGCTAAACGGGACTCGAAACGAACGTGTGACCCCACCAATGGATTCCTCGTTCGGAGAGCAATCCATTGGTGGGGTCACACGCTCGGTTCGAGTACCATTTAGCGACTCTGGAGCTCAAAGCGCGTCCAGAGTTTTGGCCGCCGCCACCAGTCTTCCGGCCCACTGTGCGCCACTCGCTACACGCCCTGCCTCAAGCGAGTCCGCCTCGGCCGCACCGGACACACCGGACAGTGTCCTTGACAGGGCCGCCCTGCGGCAGGCTGCTCCGAAATGCACCGGCCGGCCTTGCCAGGACAAAACGACGAGCACACTGCATTTTGTTCACCCGCACTCAGAAACACACACACACACACACACACACACACACACACACACACACACACACACACACACACACACACACACACACACACACACACACACACACACCGCGGCCTCGGCCTCGGCCCAGATGATCAGCGTGCAGTACTCCACATCGACCCGAGGCGCGTTTCGAGAGATCGCCGAAAGCGCTTCGAGATATCGAAGTATGGTGTCGAGAGCGTCGGTCGAGTCGAGTAGCGGTGAATGAAAAGGAGCCAGCGCTGCAACAGTGGTGCGGAGGAGCGGAGACGGTCAAGTCCGGCATGCAGGACAGACGCCGCGCCGGCTAGACGGACTGCTTGCCAGGGGGGAGAGAGAGAGAGAGAGAGAGAGAGACAGACAGAGAGAGAGAGACAGAGAGAGAGAGATGCGAAAAAATAAAGAGTCGGGAAACAAAGTGGGGCTGGCCTTACTGCATGACGTGCCAATAAAATTATTATAAGGCCCCAGAGCGGCGAGCCGAGCTGCCGGCCAGCCGCAGACAGCTTGTGCTCTGTCTCTCTCGCGCGCACACGGCGCACCTCACGAGTGCGAGAGAGACGGAGCGAGACGGCCGACGCGGGCGGGCCGAACCGGATCGAATGGAATCGATAGAGTCGAGAGCAGCTCAGCAGCGGCCGGCCCAGGTCCACCCACGCCAGCGGGTAGACGCGGGCGGCGCGGCGGCGTAAGCCAGCCTTGGCCGCGGCCCTGCCGGAGTAGTAGTTCCTGTCGGGTTCGCACGCCGGACCGCCAGGACGCCGCCAGGACGCCGCCAGGACGCCGCCAGGACGCCGCCAGGACGCCGCCAGGACGCCGCCAGGACGCCGCCAGGACGCCGCCAGGACGCCGCCAGGACGCCGCCAGGACGCCGCCAGGACGCCGCCAGGACGCCGCCAGGACGCCGCCAGGACGCCGCCAGGACGCCGCCTGCGGCCACGCCCTGGCCGGCCTGCCGGCCTCCAGACGTCCTTGTGACGTCACTGTAATGGGGCGGCAAGCAGCACGCCGAGAAAATGCAGCGTCCATGGCGGGAATCGAACCGCTGACTCGCGGAAAAAAGGCGCTGACGGTTTGAGTGATCGACGACAGCACTGCAATCCGCTTGCCGAACAAAGGGTGCGCAAAAGTGCACGGACCCGGCCGAGGCGGAGAGGCGGAAGTGACTCTCGAGACTCTCTACGCACAGCCAGTCTCTCTGACTGCAATGCCAGAGTCTCTCTAACTGTCTCTAACCGTTAGAGAACCTTTCTAGGACCTAGTCAAGTTGACAGAGGACCAAGTCTCTCCAGGTAGGACCGAGTAAAGGCTGTCTATGCGTCAGGAATCAAAGTAAACGTCTCTCTAAGTACAGTCACTCGCGCAACAAAAATAACTCCTTTCGCAGTGTGGTGGGAGGCTTGGGGAGGCAGTGCAGTGGCAGTGCAGTGGCGGAGCACAAGGCGGTGCCCGGTGCGTAATCCAGTCGTCCTTGCCGAGCCGGGGCGGCGGACGGGGCGGGTTCCTACAGGATTCCACCAATGGATTCCTCGTTCGGAGAGCGATCCATTGGTGGGGGTCACACGTTCGGTTCGAGTCCTGTTTAGCGACTCTGGAGCTCAAAACGAGTCTAGAGTTTCGGCCGCCTCCGCCGGTCTTCTGGCCCACTGTGCGTAACACCGCGCTTTTCAGTTTTCCCGCCAAAATGGAGCAGGCCCACGGACTGGGCCCCGCTAGCCCCGATTCCCGCAGCGGGCCCCAAAAGCAGCGGCGCGTCTGACCCAGCTGCCCCCATGCATCCACATTATAAAAGGCCAGTCTTTCCAGTTTCTGCTCGCACTACTTGTGGTGGAGCGGCGCGGCCGTGGCGTGGCCGGGCCGGGCAGGCCAGCGTCCGGTAGGCCTACCTTCCTCCTTCCTCGCGTTACATGCGGCAACGCACTGCAAGGCACGGCAACGCACTGCGACGATCCGCCTCACTCACTCCGCTCACTCAACGCCAGGCGCCATAAACCAACACACCTGCCGGCGAGCGCGCTCGCGCCTCGAAACATTGATGTGTGAGGCCATGGACTCCATAAAGCGGACAGCGCACCAACGCGCAGTGGGACAGGGGACCGGTGGAGGCGGACAAAACTCTAGACGCGTTTTGAGCTCTAGAGTCGCTAAATAGGACTCGAATCGAGCGTGTGACCCCACCAATGGATTCCTCGTTTGGAGAGCAATCCATTGATGGGACCACACGTTCGGTTCCGAAGTCCCATTCAGCGACTGCAGCTGCAGGCCTGCTCTCTCTACTCGGAAGGGGCGGAGTCAGGATGCTGGCAGCCAAGGACGCCGTCCTCGCGAAGGTGCAAGGACACTGCAAGGACACTGCAAGGGCAGGGTGGCGTAACCATGGTGACCGGCGGGGCAGTGCTGACCTGGGGGGTACACTGCGCCGCCGGTACTCCTACGTCGACGACCTGTTCTGCAGTGATGTAAGCCGCCTGGCGACCAGCCCCCCCGCGCGCCACCGCCGCCCGGTCGCCGCGTGACCACGCGCCAGCGTCGCACAGTGGCCCAGAAGACCGGCGGAGGGGCCAAACTCTAGACGCGTTTTGAGCTCCAGAGTCGCTAAACAGGACTCGAATCGAGCGTGTGACCCCACCAATGGATTGCTCTCCGAACGAGGAATCTATTGGTGGGGTCACACGTTCTATCTACTGAGCGATTCGACGCCATTCCGACAAGATACCGAATGGACATCATGCTCGAGAAATTCCAGCGTGGTTGCAGAGCTGTCCGGCATTCGGCACGCACCAACCAGTCGGCACACTGTTACTTGCATTTCTCGACCGAACTAACATTGTCCCGATTGGCCCGGAATGCCCTGCGACCGTGACCACACTCCAGCAAGACTCCAGCAGTCTTCTGGCCCACTGCGCGGCGAGCCGCCGGCCGCACCGCTGGACAAATAATAAAAGCCGGCCAGACTGCTTGCGTCAAAAACAAACCTCAATGACCCGCCTCGCGACCTTCCTCTGCAGGCGTCATTAATGCGTCGCGCCACCCGAAAAGGCTCGGACCGCTGTTACAGTGGGTTACAGGCCGCCGGGCAGGCCCGCGTCCCCCACACTGCCACAGTCACTGAATAAAAATCGCTCACGAAAAAAAACATCGCAACAGATAAAACATGCGTTCAAATCGACGAGCTATCTTGAATTTTCGTGCTAGCAGCCACCCGCTTCGTAAAGCAGATCAAATTACATAGCAGAGCCCAGGACTGCATAAACAAAATTAGTTCGCGAATGTTGCACTGACGCAACGCTAGTCCGCTAACTCTTCGCACTGTGGCGGTGCCGTGGGGCGTAGCGTGGCGGGGCGGGGCGGGGCGGGGCGGGGCGGGGCGGGGCGGGGCGGGGCGGCCACGGCTTTGCACGCGACGCCGAGCGGACCGGTAGCTCTAATACGGGATGAGTGGGCCCGGACCCGCAACAAGACCAACGAAAACAAAAACAAAAACAAAGGCAACCGGACTGACGATTAAATTTGGACGACCTTGGCGGGCGTCGCGCCGAGAACGGATAAAACGGGTCCACGAAAGCGAGAGTCGCGCAGACAGGCAGGCAGGCAGACAGACAGACAGACAGACAGACGGCTTCTGGACCCGAGCGCCCGGCCGGTAGGCAACTTCCGCACATCGGAGCGTCGCGGGCGTGCCTACTGCCCGGGCGTCCCAGAGGACAGTTTTTTCCTCCTCTCTTTCCAAGGACAGCGCTCTTTCTTCGCGTCGAAACCAAGTCGGACGAAGTCGGACGAAGTCGGACGAAGTCGGACGAAGTCCAAGGTGCAGCACAGCAGTCTCCAGCTCGCCATGTGGGCCAGGTCCGCCAGGTCCGTCAGGTCGGACGAGCCGAGAAACGATGCGAAAAGGAGCTCTAGGAATATTCAAAGTGGTGCCCGAATTAAGCAGGCCTCGTTGAACTGGGGCGCGGTCTGGAACGCCGAATACCCGTTGCCTCCCTCGTCGGCTCGCTAACAAAGGAATTTGGGCTGTCGGTCTCTCTCGCACTCACGGAGTGCCGAGGAGTGCAAGGGAGAGAGAGAGGGAATCCCGCGGCCGATTTTGGGGCGGCCCGATCTCACATGGCGATAGCTGGATTGTTCTCGCCGTGTCGGCCGAACCGCGTCTTGGCCGTGAAATTTTGCTGCCCACTGGATGCTCTGTCTCTGTCGCACGGAATCAGACCAGGGCGTGAAACGGGCGGGGCACAGTGGGCCAGAGGACCGGTGGAGGCGGCCGACACTCTAGACGCGTGTTGAGCTCCAGGCTCGAACCGAACGTGTGACCCCACCAATGGATTCCTCGTCCGGAGAGCAATCCATTGGTGGGGTCACACGTTCGGTTCAAGTCCCGTTTAGCGACTCTGGAGCCCAAAACGCGTCTTCGGCCGCCTCCGCCGGTCTTCTGGCAAATCCACTGTGCCCCGCCCGGCCTTACTCCCACCGAGCGCGGTGTCGTTTGGGAAAAGGAGCGGCAATAAGCGACTTCCGTTGTTGACAACGCGATGGCCATCGTCCCGGGGTCCCGCTACCCAGCGGAATTCGCAGCGAGATGCACTTCCAGTGGACTGTCGCGGAAAATTGAAAAAGGTTGCCAACTTTCGAGCAGAAACGGAAACGAAAATTAACAATTATTTCATGCAGCACTTTTCCCCCCAAAATCGTATTTTTATAAAATTGTTTCGAATTGTTCTCTGGGCCCAGACCGGTGCGATGGTGTCCGTTACACTCTATTAACACAGAGGGCAAAGAAGACACAGCGCTGCCACGCGTTGCCATGGCAGCGTGGTGGGAACGCGGCAGCGGCGGCAGCAGTGTAGTGGCGTCTAACAAGGGTCACATCACATCGCATCTCGGTTCCCAGAATCCCCGTTCCCAGCGCCAGGCGGCGCCACTGTCAGTGCCACTGTCACGGTCTCGGCCGCTTCCGGCAAGCACGGCTGGGAAAGAAAGGCCCAGACATTTAAACTGCCTTTCCAACCCACTGCTCTTAATTGAGACAGTGCACCTCCACTGTGGATCGCTCTGCCGACGGTCAGTGCGTCGCTGTCTACTAGTCATCCCGAGCGGGTGCGAGAGAGACAGGCAGTGAGCGACGGGGTGTGTCAGGCTGCCTGGAGGGGCATCTATTTCCAAGATTAGTGTAAGCCACCAACGGTGACATCTCCATTGAAAGGACTCCCCCCCCCCCTCACGTGGTCCGGCAGCAATGCGTCGACACTTTCGTTTTTGATCCGCCCGGGCAGCAATGCGCAGCAACGCCTTGTGTGGTCATGGAGGCGTAACCAGGCTTTTAGTACAGTCAGCTCGTCAAAACTACACTGTAAAAAATTCCGTACTTTTGTATGGAAATGGTACAGAAAAATATAGTACGGAGGTACGGAGAAAAGTACGGAACGTTCCGTACCTGCTCCATATGAACCCATGTAAATGGGTACGGAAAAAAGGTACGGAACGTTCCGTAGTTGGCAAGTACGGACGGTCCAGGCAAATTATTGACCAGACATGTTCCGTACTTTTTCCGTCCTTTTTTCTCACAGTGTAGCGTCCTGCCCGGGCCACGGCCCCACCCAATGCCCCCCGCTTACGCGTCCTCGAAGATAAACAGAGGGCGTCGCGTTGGGAAATGATTCCGATTCACTTTCGGATTGACACACTTTCTTTGGCGCCGCACTCTCGGGGCTCTTAGGCACGAATGCCCGCGAGCTGCACATTCAGATTCAGATGCTTTTTTTTTTGCCTTTCGAAACCGCCGCCGCCCGTATTGCGTTGGCATTTTCTGCACTCAGATTCATATTCGTATTTAGAGCGGGAACTAATATGGCCGCAGCGCAGACTAACGGGGTAAAAACGCGGACAGTGCGTGATCGCTGCATCAAACCCTGAAAAAAAAATTCTTTTTCAAAGAAAAGGAAATACTTAGAAACGGCAGGGAGGGAGGCCTCCACGGGGGCGTCATTAAACCGCGTTTAATTATTTAACTCGGCTTGCACGCTCGTCGGTAATCACACTGCTCCTCTGCGATAACCGTCGCATAGAGCGGAGCATGGCGGGGCGGCGCGGGGCGGCGCGGGGCAGCGCGGCGGGGCGGCGCGGGGCAGCGCGGCGGCGTGCACGTAGGGGGGCGGGGTCGCGTCATCACGCGCGTGGCGCAGCACCGCGTAGCATCGCGTAGCACCGCGTAGCGGACACCGCGCCACTCGCCTGACCCCACGGGGGCAACAACACGGCTCAAACGGGACACATTTCATTTCATTTTATTTTTTTTTGAGAAAAAAAAATTTAAAAAAATATTTTGTTTGAAAAATAAAAATTTGCGTTTTGAAGATTTTTTTTAAAAGTTAAGGCGATTTCAAGATTCTTTTCCCAAGAATTTTTTCAAAATTTTTAAATGATTTTTAAGTTTTTTTTAAACAATCGGCTAGTTTTCATTCTTCCAATTTTGATATTTTTTTTGTGAGGAAATACTGGATTGCGATCCGATTGGCCGAAACCGTTCCGGTTAACTTGTGTCCAGCCACGCGTTCCAGGCCTTGCTTGCAGGCCTTCCAGGTTCCAGCGGTACGCGTGCGGCCAGCGTGCTGGAGCAGGAATCCGCCCCGCCGTGCCGCCCCGCCGCCCGGACTGGAACTCCCCCTGGAGTCCAGCTGGAGTCCGGCCGGTGTGTCTACTCGTGTCCTTCCGGTCTCGCCCCACACGGCACGGCGCGGCACGGCATGGCGACCACGTGGAAAGCAGCATGAATGAGGCCCCTTACGCAACGCGCTGTCACACGCTGGTACAGCACAGCCCGCAAACCGCGCACGACTCAAGTCTAATTGTCGCAGCGGCGGTGCACTCATCTAAACCAAAAACTAATTAATCAAATTTGTTATTGTTTTTTTTTGGAACACGATTTTTTTTGCTGACCAGCTCTGTGAAAATACACTTAATGTCGTGTCATGTGATAACAGTGCAAACCCCCTCCCCCCCCCCCCCACACACACACACACTCACACACGATAGACTCATTTGCGTGGTGCCCCGAATTTCGGCCCGTTCCACGTCGTGGGCCCCGCGAGCGACTCCGAGGCACGCCTGTCCCATTATCTCATCAATGACTCGGGACCGCTGCACCGCGCCGCGCCGCGCCAGTCCACGCCACGCTAACAAAGTCGTTCTTTTCCAGTTCCGGTTTCACTCAGAGACTGCATCATTTGTGCGCTCTGCTGCGGCCCGCTGGAGTGCGTTAGATTGTGTGTGTGTGTGTGTATGTGTGTGTGTGTGTGTAAGTGCGTGTACTTAAGGTAGCAATATCGGCCACTGGAGCCGTCTTGATGAAGATTAATATCGATCTGACGCCGGCCACACACACACACACCACAGCGAAGCCACTCCGTTAATCACCCGGATACCTCAACAAAAGCATCCCTCGCCGGCGACGTGCGTGCGCCATCCCTCTCCCGCAAGTCTTCCAGTGTGCCCGGCGTCGAGCTGCACCCCGATCGCCGGCCCGCCCCGCCGCCAATCAGCAGGCAGGGTGGTCGCGGCAACGAGCTTAAAAACCGGGAATAACGAGGGCCTTGTGCTGCCGGTCGTGAATCGCCGGGGCGGGGCGGGGCGGGGCTGTCCAACGTACCCCCGCGTAACGGCTTTATTCTACGAAGCAATGCAGGGCTACGGAACGCCCCACCCCACCCTACCCCACCCCGCCCCACCCCGCCCCGCTCCGCCCCGCCGCGGCATGCCGTGCCTTTCTCCGTCCGGCCAAACTCATTTACCACTCAATGGCAACGTGACAATCGCCTCGCGGTGCCTTCGGGTGTGACTTCGGCCGCCTTCGGGTACCTTCGGGTACCTTCGGGGACGCTTCGTGGTCACGCGACGCCGTGTTACTTTCGCCCTCGTCTCGTTTCCGCCACCGACGGACACCGAGTGGACGCCTAGCCTGGTCACAGTGGACCGGCGCCGGCGGCCGCAATCCTAGACGCGTTTTGAGCTCCAGAGTCGCTGAACGGGACTCGAACCGAACGTGTGACCCCACCAATGGATTCCTCGTTCGGAGAGCAATCCTTCGGTGGGGTCACACGCTCGGTTCGAGTCCCATTTAGCGACTCTGGAGCTCAAAACGCAGGCGGTCCTCGGAGCGCCTGCGACACACTGGATAGGCAACCCGGTGCACTGGCGAGCCGAGTGGTTGCCTACCCGCGTCCTGGCAGGCGCTCGGCTTGTAGAGTAACCCGCACTGCCAAGTCGCCGAGGTTGAATCGACGAGTCTATATTTACTGCGATAATTGACACGGCGCAACGTCCAGCACAGAGTCGTCGCTCTGTCTCTCTCGCACCTGAACGGGACGCCCTGTGAGTGCGGTAGAGACGGAGCGACGAAAACGACTCTCAGTGTGCAGCATGCGAAGCTAGAACGCCCGGCACGCTCCAGTCCAGCGAGAAGTCAACCTGACGGCAACGACAGCTGCGGCCGGGGTCAGAATGATACTCGCCAAGCCGCCATTGCGTGAAGTAGTGACAGTCCGCGACGCTTTTCAAGACTCTGCTATACCTTCCCAGACTTTTGGAAAACGACGAGTGACGGGATTCTACTTTCAAAGTCGGCCCGCCTCCGCGTCGTTTGACATTTCAATCCGTCCGCAGGTGCATGAAACCGCGTGATTTTTTAACGGTTCCTCCACGTCGGGGATCAACACTTCGCAATGACCCCTTCCACCTGTCCCCCTCGCGTTCTAGACACACCACTGATATTTTTCTCCTGGATTCTCGAATCCCCCAATAAACTTGTGCAACTTCCCGACCCGAAATGGGCTGGGCCAGGTCCACTCCCGCCGCCGTCGTGTGTGTGTGTGTGTGTGTGTATGTGTGTGTGTGTGTTTGTGTGTGTGTGTGTGTGCCAATCCCATCCGGCATTTTACGACGAGATTCCATTAAAACAAGTAGAGACCTGGAATAATATGCGGGCCTAGTGCCACCGTGGTGCCTGGTGCCGCCCTGTTGCGAGGACAGCCACGACATTTGGGGCGTTTAAACGCGCGAGGTGCCGACTGCCGGGCCGCACTACGGCGACCCGCTCACCACTGGTTGACTGGGTGCCCGTGCGTCATCCGTCTGCTGATCTGTCTGTCTGTCTGTCTGTCTGTCTGTCTGTCCGTCTGTTCGCCCGGGCCGTCTGCGACGCGACGACCCGTCGCGTGAATGCACCGCCATCTCGTAGAGCCGTCCCCCGCACGCGGCCGTTCGCGAAAGGTTTCCGTACAAGGCGGTGAGAAATCGCTCATCCAACCAAAATTCACCAATGCCCCCCTCCCCCCCCAAAAAAAAAAAAATTCGGACGGTCCATCAAATTTATTTTAAAAAAAAATTAAAAAGGAAAAAAAAGTAAGTTCAAAACGAGTAAACACTGCAAAAAAAAATAATTTTCGTGGTGTTGAAATTACTAGTTTGTTATTAAAAATTAAAGCGCGCGAAGTGCTTCCCCCCGGGTCTCTTTTTTCCACCCCTTGCCCGACACAGAGACCAAACTGTCCGTTTTTTGCCGTCCGCGCGAGCGGTTTCACAACGCACGCGGCACACTCCAGGACTCCAGGACTCCAGGACTCCAGGCTGCATGATGCGAGATCCGCATCTTTCCAGACCAGTCCCCCCCCCCCTCCCCGGCCCTGCCCGGCCCTGCCGCCACGCGTCGGGACGCCTAGCCTGTAAATATCACCATTGCTCCATTATACCAAAGGCCCGGCCAGTCTTTCATGATGGGTTGCCTACAAATTTTTTTGCGACACAATTCACGCACACACCGGAAAATTTTAAGAATTATTTGTGACTTCCGCGTCGTGCGAAAAGAGATAGGGACAATTGGATCATGACGACATGCGTGTGCATAGGTGCAAAGGGGTTTCAATGGAAAAGAAAAGATTAAACAGTGTGGGGAAAATGGGCGTTCGGCATAATCCGCCGAAAAGGTTGGCCGTGCGAGAGGAAGGACGGAGCGCTTCCGCGTGGAAGCGAGAGCGAGCGAGACCGAGCGATGGGGAACAAGGATACGGAGATGAGGCTCCGCAGGACCCGGCCGGACAGTCGGACCGCTGGAGGCGCTAGCGGGGCGGGGCGGGGCGGGGCGGGGCGGGCTGCGCTTGGCTTCGCGCTCTGCTAAATATCAAGACCACGCACCGCGCCGCGCCGCGCCTGCCCGCGGTTCCGACGCCCCGACGTTCCGACTGGCGATGCCCCATTATAGGCGTTGCGTCACGTGACTCGGACTGCGCCGCCACACTGGAGGGGACACCTCAGGGAAACAGAGCGGCGGCCGAGGCGTGGCAGGACTCGAACCGAACGTGTGACCCCACCAATGGTCTCCTCGTTCGGAGAGCAATCCATTGGTGGGGTCACACGTTCGGTTCGAGTCCCATTCAGCGACTCTGGAGCTCCAAACGCGTCCAGAGTTTTGGCCGTCTCCACTGGTCTTCTGGCCCACTGTCATGTCACAGTCCCAACCACCCAATGCGTTAAATGTTGGCCCCAAAAACAACCTGCACTTTTTGATTCTCAAGCACTCCCAGAGGAATTCGGACACGGCTTTTACCGTTTCGGGTCTTGTCCTATACTGGGTGATTGCGACCCTGCCGTTCAAGATAAACAAAGTGGCGGCCTAAGCGGTCCCGCTCGCCGAGTCCTCCACGGGGCGGGGCGGCAAAGTGCGGCGAGGGGCGGCGACGGCAGTAAAAATAAAAGCTGTGCTTACGAGGGATCAATACCCGTGACCAACGAGGCAGCAAGCGGACTAAGACATTTCTGCCCTCTGAAAAAAAACTTCAGAAAAAGAGAAAAATTGCGAATCGCTTGGTTTTAAATTTAAAGAGGGAAAGAAGATAGCAGCGCTAGGGATGGAAATGCAAAGCTCTTTTCGGGCGCTACTACACCGTTTCTTTCGTGACGTCACCGAGGTTGCAGGGACCGCCTCGTCACACCCCCGCTCGCCGCGAGTTTCTAGTGCGCGGTTTACAAGCACGTGATTGGTGGAGCTGGCGGAGCGCGAACCGAACCGCGCTCCGAAATTCGTATTTGCATTTCAATACACAGTGTGCACTCAATCCCAGCCCGGCGGCCCGAAGCCACAGACTGCAGTGCAGTGGCAGGGACCGCAGCAGAGCAGGGCTGGCCGCTCCAGCCGCTCGACCCGTTTTGGCGCCAAGTTCGTCGATCCGACTTCGGTTTCTAGTACCGGGAAGCCGCGCAGCACGGTGGGCCAGAAGACCGGTGGAGGCGGCCAGAGACGCGTTTTGAGCTCCAGAGTCGCTAAATGGGACTCGAACCGAACGACCCCATCAATGGATTCCTCGTGCGGAGAGCGATCCATTAGTGGTCGGTGTTTCCACGCAGAAAAGGGCGGTCAAACTAATAAACCCCGGTAATCGATACATCGAAAGGGCCTATCGAGATCTCGACAAACTCGCCACGCGATTCCAATCGCAGGCCTTATCGGCAGCAACAAGAATGGAACGACCGGGTTCCGACCAGAGAGGTGCCCGGGGCGCGTTCCTGGCGGCGCCGCCCCAGGCAGGCACGTTCCTCCAGCAGGCGAATGTGACCGGCGAGCCGCGCGGCCGCGGGCCTCGCGCGTGCCTCGAACGTACCGCAGTGGGCCAGAAGACCGGTGGAGGCGGCCAAAACTCGAGACGCGTTTTGAGCTCCAGAGTCGCTAAATGGGACTCGAACCGAACGTGTGACCACACCAATGGATTCATCGTTCAAAGAGCAATCCATTGGTGTGGCCACACGTTCGGTTCGAGTCCCATTTAGCGACTCTGGAGCTCAAAACGCGTCTAGAGTTTTGGCCGCCTCCACCGGTCCTCTGGCCCACTGTGCGTACGTACCCGGGTGTAGCTCACAATTAGCGCGGCTATCTACGGCCGAGCTCAAAAACACAGCCAGCCCGCCAGGCCCAGCGCATGCCATTCGCACGGTGGATCCGCCAGAAGACCGATGGAGGCGGTCCAAGTTCCGGACGCGTTTTGAGCTCCAGAGTCGCTAAATGGGACTCGAACTGAACGTGTGACCCCACCAATGGATAGCTCTCCGAACGAGGAACGTACTTTACGAGGGAGTGCGCAACTTTTCTGCAACAGGTGGACAGACGCCAGCTCCAGCGGCTCCAGCGGCTCCAGCGCACCCCCACTGGAACCCGTTGTCGCTCTGTCTCTCTCGCACTCCAAGGGGCCACCCCACGAATGCCAGCTCACGTGACCTTGAGTCCCTGTCCCCATGGCAACGATCATCGTGCGGTCAGCCTCGCCCCGCCACGCCCCGCCCCGCCCCGCCACGCCACTGTCCAGCCGGTCCGGCCCCACAGTGCCCCGCAGTGCCCCGCAGTTCTCGGGAGTTCGGAATCGCCCTGCCCTCGGCCCGCAGCTCCCACCGTGGCTCTCGCGGTTTCAATCAGTTCGGCCAAAACTCGAGACGCGTTTTGAGCTCCAGAGTCGCTAAATGGGACTCGAACCGAACGTGTGACCCCACCAATGGATTTCTCGTTCGGAGAGCAATCCATTAGTGGGGTCACACGTTCGGCTCGAGTCCCATTCAGCGACTCTGGAGCTCAAAACGCGTCCGGGATTTCGACCGCCGTCACCGGCCTTCTGGCCCACTGCGTTCACGTTGAGCAAAAAAGTGATTCGCTTTTTGTTTTGTTCGAGGAAGGGAGCAGACTGCATGCAAGACTGCAGTCCGAACGGCAGTCCGCCCTGCTCAGTCGGTCCGGCAAATTGATGCAGGCAACGGGGCAGCGGCGGCCTGGGCACAGCCTGGGCACAGCGAACCTCGACGGCAGTAAACTTTTATCTGCCGGGCATCTGTTACAAGTCGTTTACAGTGCCCCCGAAACCCGGGCGAGATTGTTCGGCTCCTTGGTTCCGGTGTGGGCCCCGCAGTGCCATGGGAAGGGCCGTTTAGCCGCTACACTGGCCGGTAATGCCATGCACAGTGGGCCAGAAGACCGGCAGAGGCGGCCAAAGACGCGTTTTGAACTCCAGAGTCGCTAAATGGGACTCGAAACAAACGTGTGACCCCACCAATGGACTGCTCTCCGAACGAGGAATCCATTGGTGGGGTCACACGTTCGGTTCGAGTCCCATTCAGCGACTCTGGAGCTGAAAACGCGTCTTTGGCCGCCTCCATCGGTCCTCTGGCCCACTGTGGCGTGCCACTCGGCCCAAATAAGCACGCCCCCAGCGGCCCGGCCCGTTAGAAGGCTTTGTTTAAGACACACTGGTTGGCATAATGAGGGGCTGCAGTGGCACGGCATTGCACGGCATGCTGATTAAGAGACTCCGTTAGAGCTCTAGCGGTGCGGGAGGTGTGAAGCGGACCACGTATTTAACGGTGGCGTTGCAGCGAGCCAACGCTTCGGAAAAGATTGGCCAGAGCGTGCGATGCAGTTCTGCGAAGCGTGCTAGTACGATTTTTTTTTGTTTTGCCTTGCAGTTTTTACATGCGACACCGTGAGAGAACCTACCCCAACCGCACGCAGCGCGACGCAGCGTCCGTCCTCATGGCCACGGCCACACGCTGCCTTTGCGTGGCACACCCACCGGCAAAAAGGAGAGGCGTGGGTATTCGAACACGCCTCCGACCACCCCGACCGCACCCTGACCGGACTACAACGAAACCGTTGAGGGGCAGACCGCGGGCGGCTTCGGGCTTCGGGGACCAGTTTGGAAGGTCGACGGGGTGGTGCCCGAAAGGGCGTGGCCGTGTGTGTGTGTGTGTGTGTGTGTGTGTGTGTGTGTGTGTGTGTGTGTGTGAATGCGCACGCGGCCGCCAACCTCGCGCGATCGCCGAAAAAAAAAAGTCACCCCGCGACAAGATCGCGCTCCAGTTTCGCTCCTTTTTTACGGTGCAGCCAACAACAAGTGGGTGGCCGTCCGCCAGCGATCAGCGGCGTGGGTCGCGGCGCGGGTGGCCTACCTCCCGGGCGCACGCGGCCAAAACGCGTTTCGAGCTCCAGAGTCGCTAAACAGGGCTCGAACCGAACGTGTGACCCCACCAATGGACTCCTCGTTCGGAGAGCAATCCATTGGTGGGGTCACACGTTCGGTTCGAGTCCCATTCAGCGACTCTGGAGCTCGAAACGCGTCCGGGGATTTCGACCGCGTCACTCATTAAACATCGGCCGCAGTGTCGATGACGGCGAGCGAGTAACTCGGTCATCCGGCCAGCTGGGCCCGGCTCGGCCGGACCGGGTGGACCGGGAAGGGGGTCCCCAGGGACCGCCAGGGACCCAGGGCGGTGCTGCGGTGCTGCCCAGGGCGGTGGCGGCGGGGCGGCTGCCAGTGTGCCAGGCCTCGGTCATGCTGACCACCGGCCCAGACCAGTTACTCAACATGCGCAGACCCGGCGCCCGGCTTCGGCTTCGGCCAGGCTTCGGCTCGTGTTCGGTGGCCGTTCGGGTCCACGAGAGGGTGAGCGAGAGAGAGAGGAAGCCACACAGCACATGTCGAAGGCAGGCTTTGGGCACCTGTCCTGCTGTGGGCAGTGGAGCAGCGTGCCACCACTCCCCGCGACAGACACTTTCGCTGCGAAGGGAATGTTGGCCATGCTGGCCATGCCGGCCACTGCTTTGCACTGCTTTGCTGACCTTTGCGACTGACCCATCGTCCTTTCGCTCATTACATCCAAGTGCGTGCTGTCGGGCTGTCAGTGCACCGTCAAAGCGGCCGTCAAAGCGGCCAGCGGATTATGACAACACCCCGGGCTTTTTTCCACTCCAGCCTGCTTTTTTTGCAGTGCTCTTTCTCAACGAGTGGCGATCGGGAGCGTCCCCGCGACGCATCGCGCCTCGCGTGGCCTAGCACGGTCTAGCCTGGCCTAGCAGATCGTCTTCTGCCGGACGAACTGGACCAGTCGCTGACGAAACAGCCCGCAGGACTCCGACGGAGCGGAGCCGAGCCGAGCCCCGACCACGTCACGACGCCGGCTAGGTTGGGTCCGAGACTGGCTGCCGAAACTAATCTAATGGAGGACCTAAACGACACGAGGAGAGAAGTTAAGGGTACACTCACCCGGTGGACAAATGCGTGCGGAAGCTGCACTGGCCGTGTCTGTCTGTCTGTCTGTCTGTCTGTATGTCTGTCTGTCTGTCTGTCTGTCTGTCTGTCTGTCTGTCTGTCTGTCTGTCTGTCTGTCTGTGTGTCTGTCTGCAGAGTCTATCCTTCCCCGTAACGTGAGTGACGACTAATCACATGCATTTGCTACCAAAGCTAGGGGAATGTGGAGTAAAACCAGTCCGGCCTCCGTCACTATGGCAACAGCTGCGTAGAGAGACACACTGGCACACAGACAGACAGACAGACAGACATACAGACAGACAGACCGACAGACAGACAGACAGAAAAACGAATGCAGAGCGGGTCGGATAAATCCCCTGCAAATTGCTGGCTGCCGACACGAAAGAGAGCCGGCAGCTTGATTCCCGCCTTAACACCGACTCGTGCGTTCAAGTCCCCAGCGCCCGACCCGACCAACGGGCAGACAGTCAGACAGACCGACAGGCGAACAGACAAACAAAGAGACAGTCAAACCAACAATGCGGCTTTCTTCCACGTTTTGCTTTGCTTTTTTGCCTCGCTTTGCTCGGCCCCTCGTAGCGGCAAAAGCGTCCACCAGCCCACGCCCGAACCGGCCGACTGCACTGACCACGCGCAGTGGATTTGCCAGAAGGCCGGTGGGGGCGGCCGAAACTGGACGCGTTTTGAGCTCCAGAGTCGCTAAAATGGGACTCGAACCGAACGTGTGGCCCCACCAATGGGTTGCTCTCCGAACGAGGAATCCATTGGTGGGGTCACACGTTCGGTTCGAGACCCTTTTTCTTGCACTTAATTTGAAGGACTCGAGCAGCAGGCACTGGAAGGTGGCCGAGACCGAGGTTCGATCCTGGGCTTCCCTCTCAAGTCCAGGCTGGCTGACCCACACCAGAATCGCCCACTGCCAGTGCGGTGTCGGCAGAAAGACACGGGTGGGATTTTCCACGAAAGAGAACCACGCTCCCTCCGAAACAGCCAACAGCTTACTCTTTGCCGGGGCGATGGGGGTTGCGTCCGCGACGCGACGAAGCCGAGGTCGTTTCAGGTATCCTTGTCAAATCACGCCGATGCACCCATCACTTGGACACACACTGTGTGACACACTGCACAATCACTGGTCGCGGCGCTCAACGACCGCCGCGGAGGGCGTACGACGGCGTGCTCTGAGGACGGCGAAGGCGCATGGCGGCAGCCTGCGGCAGCCCGGTTGGCTGTTGGAGCGCCCTGCGAGCCCTGCGCCGGCGGGTCGGCGGGTGGGACGGCGGGCTGGACCGGGGCCTGCTTGGCGGTGGCGAGCGCGGCGCGCGGAACGGGTCTGGACGTCTGGACGGTGTGGACCCCACGACAGGCCCGCAGCGCACCGCAGCACCGCGCTGGAGGGTCCGAGCTCGCCGCCAGCACACCGCCAGACACCGCGCGGGGCCTAACTTTGGCGGGGCGGCGGCACCAGGGAGGCACCCCCACCCCGGCAAGGCTCGCTGGCTCCGGCTGTAGCCCCGCGCGCCACCGCCGCGAGGGTGGGGGCGGTGGGGGGGCGCCAGCCAACCGCGGGGCCGCGGAGCCGCGGAGCCGCCTTGCGCACGGTACTTCCCTGAGTCGGGGCCGGGGACCGCCGGGTGTGCACAAAGCACGTAACGCTGGGTGTGCATACCACGAAACGCCGCACAGTGGGCCAGAAGGCCAGTGGATGCGCCCCAAAACTCTAGACGCGTTTTGAGCTCCAGAGTAGTCGCTAAATGGGACTCGAACCGAACGCGTGACCCCACCAATGGATTGCTCTTCAAACGAGGAATCCATTGGTGGGGTCACACGTTCGATTCGAGCCCTGTTTAGCGACTCTGGAGCTCAATCCGCGTGTAGAATTTTGGCCGCCTGCGCCGGTCTTCTGTGCGCTGGGTGTGCACGAACCACGGCTCACTCTTTAGCCCTGCAGCCGGGCGCCGGGAGTCAGGCAACCCATCGCACTCGCCCTCGTCAGCGGCCGATGAGCGATGCCGTGGCGCCATCTAGCGGTGAGGCGGCGGACTGCTTCGGCCGGTGGAACCGCGCGAACGGAAAGGATGGGTCTGCTGTTTCAAGAAGGAGCAAGTGGTTCGTACACATTACATCTAATCTTTCTGCCCAAATGTTGACGACTATCCCTCAGACGTCGAGCTAATTATCTCCTTCGGCGATACGCATTCTGCTCCCGGTCTGGAGAAAGTGAATCATGTGGAGCAACCATGCAGACTGACTCCGATCAACAAGTGGGGCTAGGTTATGAGGGTCCATCGGTATTTGTTTTTTTTTCTGTTCCAGGTGAAGATATCTATTGGATGTGTGTAAAATGTGTGAAGCAGGAGTGATCAACAAGGCCCAGCATGGTAAGACCAAAATGGTAAGCTACCGTGATCCTCGCATGTATTTTTTTTCAGTATTAGTATTTTGGCTCCTCTCCTTTCTCCTCTTTAGCTAAGTTTTTTTTCTGTAATTGTGTTCTGAATAGGATGCTGAGGAATCAAATCCCTTAAAGGCTCAGGTCATCAAATACGAAAAACAGTTGAGAGAAGATGCCAAAACAATGCACCGCATTATGCAGGAGCTTATGGAACGCAGCTCCTCACTGCTCGTCGATCGTGAAGACCTTGACATGGTAAGTTCCATTATTTTGTTTCACTGCTCCCATGTTGCTCCAATCCAACTACATTCCAAGAAATAAACCCCAATTTTATCATGTTTGTGTATAAAAACATTGTGCCACCAGGATCCGGCAGAATGTGCTCAAGTAGTCGCTGAGATTGATGAACTGGACAAGAAGAGAAGAGAAATAGACATGAGGACAGACCGCATTACGAACAAAATACTTGCTCTTTTAATTTCCGTTTCAAAAGATAAAAGAAAAGTAAGCTATATCAACGCTTGAGTTTCTTTTTCTCTTTTTGCTTGGTTTTGGCGGTAGTTCCCTGGTAGCACCTGCTTGTTTCTCAACTGTTTTATTTCTTGTTTCTTTGAACAGGATGATGCAGAATTTTTGGAATTAGTAGATCAGTTTGCGAAAATTTCTGAGCAGCAGAGAGAAGAAAACCAAGTTATGGACCACTTTATGCAAGAAATGTCAGCTCACTGTTGCTCACATTTGGCCTTAGTTTTTGAGTTTTTACTTGAAGAATAGTGATAAGACAATGATGGAAACATGGAATGTCAGCATCTTCTCATCATTGTGTGGATATGACCACTTCAATTTGAACGATATGACTCGTTACCATAAATGTTTAATTGCAACTGCAAAGACTGATTTCTTTATGTTTGTTAATGTGGATTTGTATTTAGTTTTAATGTGAATGCGTGTATTGTCCGACATGCATTGTTTGTACCTTAGCTGCTCCAGGCCTCAATTCAAGGGGAGCCAATGTATATTATTGTAATGGAGGAAGTCAAAATATCATTTTACAATTGTTTTTATTGTGGTGTGAACTTTGTTCAAATTGTAAGTATTTTTAATGTGAATGGACAAATAATGACGTTAAAATTGTAAAACATGATTGTTTCCGAATTTATGAACCCCATTCACCACAGATAAAAAATTTGAAGAATTGTCAAAGTTGCGCGCTCCGGCGGCGAGGGGCAGGCTGGGCGGGCCACTGACCAATGGGGTGGGAAGCCCGGGACTTCCCTCCGTGTGCTGCAAGCCACCAATGACTCTTGGCCCTCGGAGGCACGGCAAATGACATCCCAAGTTGCAAGTAGGCAAAGAGGTGTGCCGTCCTTCGACAGCGAATACCTCTGGGTGGAGCGCCTAGACGTAGGCAACCCATCGTACTCGGTCAAAGGCACGTCGGATGGGTTGCCTATCTTCAGGCGCCCGCCAGGTCCCACCAGCGACAGGAATCCATGAGTTGCATCGCGATGATATGATCTTTTTGTTTTCGTCGGAGGGCTCCCGAAGGTAAGCTGATCTTGACAAGTATCTAGGTGGCGAAATTGACATCTCGTAAACGTGCTTGGGGGTGGGAGTGGAGTAGGTAGTGGGCGGAGCAGCGAAGGCACGGCACGGCGCACCATAGCGCACGCGCACGGTGCCGGCGGCGAGGCGGGGGGAAGGGGAGAGAGGAGGGGAGAGGAGAGGAGAGAACCAAAACAGAACAGAAATCGGTTTTCTTTCTGTTGCTGAGCAGGTGGCAGTCAATCACTACACCGTTTTCCTGGTGCTGAAAGTTTCCCTCGGTCAACGGTCGTCACTCATTGGATTACAAACATTCTGTTCCTGAACGTGGACGTGCAAACCGACGACTCGGGAGTATTTTACGAAGACTAGGTATGTTTCAGCATGCTGGCCTAGGTTATGATTCTGCGTACATCTCTATTGATTGTTGGTTCGCATTGTTGCAGTGGTTGTTTGGGGGCGCCTGCTGTCTATGTGTGAGTACGTGATGTCGCTTTCGACCGCCTGAACAGGAAATATCTCATCCAAAGCCGACCGCTGTACCATGGACCACCAGGAGGGCACAGAAATGGTAAATTCACATCAATAATCCTTGTGATATTCTGTGCCAATACTTTCTGATATGCATGCAGAATGTAGTGGAGTTCAACACTGGTAATTGTAGCCTAAGTCCATAACTCAGTTTTCTGTCGTATTTTACTCTTTTCAGGAGGATGCAAAGTCTGCGAGGATAAGGGCTGAAATTTTGAATTGTGTGAATGAGCTTGAGCAAGGAATCACAAGGATTGACAGCATTTTTAGGCGGCTTACAGACCACTGTTCATCTCTCTTTGACCCTCAAGAAAACTTAACAATGGTAATTAAACATTAAAAAATAACTATCCAGTATTAGTATTTACATCCAATGGTCATGCTGCCACTACACCTGTGCTATCTTAGGGTGTTTTTGACATTTATGTTCTCTGTACAGGACTCGGCAGAATCTGCTCGACTTGTAGCTGAGATTGATTTTCTTAATGAGGAACGGCGAGAAGAATTTGTGAGGGTAACCTGCATCATACAGCACTGTTCTTCATTGTACGCCGAGATGAGAGACACAGAGAAGGTAATTTGCCAGGGTGAGCCCTAATAACACCTGACCCTCCAACAGTGTTTCTTAGTAATGTCTCTTCTGGTTTGTTCCAGTTTGAACAGCATGCTGAAGTCTATGCCAAGGGGATTGCTGGCCTGGATCATGTTAGCAGAAAGCAGAAGGAGGCAGTGAAGAGGCTGGAGTATGTAATGAAGCAAGTCACCGATTACTGCAAGTTACGCTTTACTTCCCTTTTTGACATGGTGTTTGAAGAATAAGCCATCACAGCCACAATAGCTATGATGTGTCGCTTTTTCTTCTTTTTCAAATGCTCAGTTTACTGCCAAGACTACTTTCCTTTTCTGTGTGCGTGTGCCTGCACATAATAATTATTTAACTGTGTCATCCCTGTGGTACTCAGTCTTACTAGTCTTTAAATAATTTAAAGTTTACTTTAAAATTTATATTATTGGCAGCCAAATAACGAATTAAGTGATGACGTGGGGCCCCTGTTGTGTTCTTTGTGTGCACTAGGTTCTAATTATTTACGTGAAATGGCAAACATTTCAAATAGGAGAAAATGAGTGAGAAGAGAAGCCCATTTCTGATTATTATTATTTCCATATGAATGCACAGTTGCAGTGGCAAAGACTGATTTTTTTTTAAGTTGATTCTTTTTAAATCTGTAAATGCATAGATTTGTATTGTCTTCTAGTGTGTGTGATGTTGTTTGTGCTGAGCCACTTATGGTCTGGGCCTCCATGCAGTGGCAGCATACATTCAGGTAATGAATAAAGTTCATTTTGATGTTGATAAAATAGTGTGCTCATTTTTCCAATTGACTTTCTGAGGGTAGGGTGAGTTAAGAGAATCACATTAGAAAACAAGATGATATATTAATCTGCGGCTTGGTTAAGAGCAATTAAAACAAAAAAAAATACAAGTTGATGATACTCCATGAACACAAGGACAACCATGAACAAACTGATTTTTTTCAATAATTATTCATGTCTAATACAAATTCACCACAATCTCTTAAGAGAGCTTAAAATTTATCTTTACATAATACTTCAACTGCATGATGTGCAAGACAAGCCAGGAAAATGTAGACAGGAGAAAATATGCCACAGCTTTCTCTTATTACAGTTGTCTGAGAAAAATGTGTAGTATTCATTATGATTTACAAACATACCTTCAACAGGCATCGAGAACCGCCACAAAGCAAAGATAGATTTCAGTCAGGTACTTAACTGCTGGGCAACTTAATTTTGAAAAATCCTATTGCCCCAAACCAAATTAGCATTCAGGATGCAATGGAAAGCACAACAAAGCTCTGCTATTTGAACATCTTGATCCCCAACCTTCATCTAGGAAAATGTTATGCACTAAACGGTTGATCTGTCATATTTTCAGTACACTATACCCTGCAATCTAAAAGTTTACACACTCTTCACAGCCATTAATATGTTTCTAAATTTCAAAACACTTAAAATGGAAATTGTTCTCATAAAACAGCCTTTAGTTGAAAAAAATATACATCAAGCTTGAAATCAATCAGTTCAACACATGAAGTGAACTCTTTCTTTCCAACTCTTCACGGTGGGTATTTACAGTTTCTTTGGTTTATAGTTTTATTTACTAATAATTGGCATTTTTAGTCTCAGACTCAACTTAGTATTACACTGGTCTGAAGTTAATATAAAAGTCTCCACAGTAGGATGCATTTTAAAATTTTGAATCCTTGGAGGGTCTGAGAATGCTCCAGGATAGACCCTCACATGGGAAGCATTTGCAAATTAAATAATTAAACATAAAACCAATACTATAGAATTTACAATAACTTCAATCACATAACTTACTAAATATTTAAAAAATAAATAACTACAAATAAGGCAAGTGAAAAAAAAAGGAATGCAATAACAACTTTTTTTTCTTCTTTTTGTCTCTTTTCTCTTGGCAAAAGCATTTGCATTCATAAATAATCTTCCATTGCAATATCTAAAGATCAGTCAGTCGTTTTTTTTTTCTAAATAAAGGCAAGAACACACATACTTATGTACTTCTAAGGTACAAATGTCAGTGTTCATCTAACATGGTCAGCTATGTAACTCATAACTACACAGGGATGTCACGGCCCACGTGGTTAAAAGCAGTGATTGCTACCATGAAGTTGCCCGATCAAAGTAACTTTGAACAAGATTATTCACACATCACATATGATATATCCTGAGTCATTTAAGGGAGTTTCCTTGGTGGAAGGCGAGTGGTTCTTGATGCTAACTGTTCAGACTCTGGACGTGAAGAGAACCCATGCCGTACAGGAAAATCTGCTTTGGTTGGCAAGTCAGTATGAGTTGTGGATCCCCTTATCCACTCACTCTCAGGATCAGAGAAAACAGCGCTGGAGAAGTGGCGGTCTGCGTCGTCTTCTTCAGTTGAACTAACACTGCTGTCTCCGTCATAACCATCTAAATCTGGAAATGGAAAATCCCAAAATTACTGAAAAGTAATTATGATACAAAACACAACCTAAGAGACCAAAAGCTTTGAGAAAATTTGTTTCAAGAAATGAATTTATCCACCACCAATTTGTACAACAGACATTAAAAAATGTGTCATACTTGCCATTCATTTGCAGCCATAATTTTGATCATGAATGTACACACCTTCCTCTGCCATAGATGGTTGTGCTGACATCCAGGACCCAGTAATAGCTTCGTCCCAGTCGTCATCATATTGAAGCTGCGTATTCAACATCTTCTCCTCAGAGTTCAGAAGGACACTTGAATCAGCATCAGTGACATCAAATATTTCAGTCACTTTAACCTGTGGACCAATTCAGACAAATTTTATGATTTTCATCTAAAAATTTTACTTTATTGGATATTATTAGTCAGCTTCATCTTTCAGAACCATACCTTGTTATTTTCATCCATATAATAATATGCCATGATAGCCTCATGCTGGGCAGTTACTTGAAGAATGTGCTCAAATGTATCATCATCAACATTAGAAGTCTCAGCTCGACTGACTGAGAAACTACCATGTCGTGATAAAATTTTGTTAGAAGAGAATCTCCTTGATGGACCCTTTGTCTCTCCACTGAAACAAGTACATATTATAAATAAATGAAAAATGTTTTAATACAGCTTTTTTGGAGGAGTTCATGCAGGGGGACTTTTTTGAACTCTGCTCACTTTTCATCAAGGTTTAGGGTGAAGTTGAAGTTCATTTTGTTCTTCACAGGCACAGAGTCGCATTCATCTTCTTCTGGGTCACAAATTCCACCGTATTCAGTGATGGCTAGCTGGCAAGTGATCTGGGCACTCATTTCTCTGCGGTCTTTGTTCATTCGCTTGAGGAGCCGTGACACTTCGTCCATGATGAACTTGCTCATCAAGTAGAGGTTGTTACCCATACGTGGAGCTAGAGCGATCAACCTGAAAAGAACAATTACATTAAAACAAGTTCCATAAGACCACATAAAAGGAAACAGTAACGCATCCCACACTAGACAAAACTGTACCAATTTACATAAGGACATTGAAAGTATGAATAGATAAGGGCAAGAAGAATAAGTTCAATGCAAAGAAAGTGGAAGCTAATTATAATAAGAGGTTCTAATCACCAGACAAACAAACATGTAGGTACAAACAAACACAAAACAACACACTTCGTAATCATGCAATTCGGTAGGTTTTTGCTTTGAGAAACCAAGAACCCAGAACAGTTACCAGATAGATACTTCAGATAAAGAAGAAGAAATAGAATGACAAGTACACAACACTCACTTCGTAAAGGTGGCATACATGAGGTCTGCAGGCAGAATGTAGGGGAGACTGAGGACAGAGAGGAGCTTCATGCCACGGTGTTTGAAAACCCAGTTCATAAGACCCTTGTTGGCAGAATCAATGGCGTCTTGGAAAATACTCAGCACTGTGTCAGGCAAATTTGCTACTGCAGCTTCTTGGCGGTGCACTTTGCACTCTTGGCACTGTGGATCGTATTCAAGGCTTTCATCAAGAGTGTCTTGAACAACAAATGTTGATTGAACAGCAAGACAACGAGTACAATTGATCAAGTTATTGCGGTTTAAAAATCGGAGTGCATCATCAAAGCCTTGTTTACACATGTTTGATAGCACCTAAAATGAAAGAGAAAGAAAAAATTAAATTTGCGTTAGTTTACACCTTATGAAGGATAAAGTTTTGAATGTTATAGTCTCATTAAGCAATACCTCTGGTTTGGGTGGAAACAAAATTCTAGTGAATCTATAGATATTTTGTCTTGATAGCTCAATGCTAGTATTAGCTACGTTGATCTAAAAATGAAAGGAGGAAAAAATACATTATCAGCTCACTCATTTAAAGCCTTTCTGTAAACACCTGAGAATGAAAGAAAAAAATGAATACTCACATGAAATAGTTGCAAAGACAAGTCTCTAGGACAAATATCACTTTCCCCACAGAAAGGACTGACTGTGATGGTATTCTCGTCAAGCGTTGGCAAGTTGTCACTAAATCCACCATCCATGTAGCGAATACCATGGAATTTGGGGGGCAGGAATCCGGAGAAAATTGGAACAAAAGCACTTGCCATCAAGGCCTGCAGACAAAAGAGACATTCCGTTCAGGTAAGCGAGAAATACTAACTACACAATTAGAAGCAGAAATCCGACGTAAATTTACCTGGAGGAGGTCCTCTTTGCTGTTGAAGTGAGACACAATGACGTTCTTGCCGTCATAGACTCTTGTGAGAGAAATGTGCAGCTTGCCGCTGACACGAATGTGGGCATCCTCAGGCAAGTACTGTGAAAGCAAAAGTACGATTATAAGACACTGAGAAGATGACGGCAAGAGCACGACAAAAGAGGCAGTGACAGGCAAGTTCACCTTCTCGAGTCCCTGCAGCAGGATGTCCTGCACACTGAAGGACGGGCTGAAGGGTCCAAGGGTCCTGCATCGCGCCTCACGGACGATGTGAAGCATGTCGGAGGTGATTTCACCTGCAACACAATGCCAATGGCCGTTAGACGAGAAATTGGGGCGTATTGGGGTGTTTCAAATGGCCATTTTGGGAGCAAAGGAAAAAGGAGAGATGGAGGCAAATCAGACTGGCAGGTACACTCTAAGGAGCAGACGGAGGGTCGAGGATCAACAGTGCGCTATCTCGGTGCAGCACGGTCAAGGTGGCCGGAAGGGTGGGGGGGGGGGGGGGGGGGCAACGACACAGACTGCGACAGTCTCAACACGAGGCAAAGCGAGAGGGAAGGCCCTACTCGGGGCGGCAACCACACTGACTGTCACAAGTCGTTACTTGTTCCTTCGAGTGTACACACGAAAGCTGCGAACGCACACACCTGGGCCGCCATGCGTCACACGGGCGGCAATCAGACTGTCGGTCCGTGGGGGGGATTAAGGTTCAAGACGAAAAGGACTGCGGCAGGCGGGCCTGGCGCGCCTTGGCGGGCCTTGGCGACAGGGGGGGTGTACGACCAGCAACAAGTGGGTGCGCAAGGGCAGCTCGGAGTACATTCGCTCCGGACTTCAGGCTTCTCCTCGTTCCACTCGAAAGCCATCTCTGTTCAATGTGCATTCGCCGAGGGGGGCTTGCACAGTGGGCCAGAGGACGACCGGTGGAGGCGGTTCGAATCCCAGTCGCGTTTTGAGCTCCAGAGTCGCTAAATGGGCCTCGAACCGAACGTGTGACCCCACCAATGCACTGCAAGGTGACTCCTGAGGCCAAAGCCGAGGGACAGGCGACGCGGCCAGCGGTCGGCCCGCCTAAAGTAGCCTAGACGACTAGGCGAGCCTCCTGCATCCTAGACGAGCCTAGGCGAGCCCCCTAGAGCGACCGCATCAGGCCACCGAGCCTGATAGAGAAATGGGTCAGTCGCCGACACGCGCTGTGGCTCTCTAGCCGCGACGGGCCCTGACCAAACGTTACGTAATACGCGAAGGACAGGCCGTCCACTTATCCCCAAATGCACAACTCTCGAGCTTTTTTGAGCCCGGTTCGAGTCCCATTTAGCGACTCCGGAGCTCAAAACGCGTCTAGAGTTTTGGCCGCCTCCGCCGGTCTTCTGGCAAATCCACTACGCAGGGGTCCGCGCCTTGGGTCCACGTCCGCCAAGTTGAGCACGTGCAGCACGGGGTGACGCATCACCCGAGTGGAGGCATCGAGATGATTACAGTGCCTCAGCGTTGGGCCCGCGAGAGACACGAGAGAGACAGCGCGAGCCAGGCTGCAGGACGGCGGTAACGTTGTAGCAATGCCTGCCTTATCGTTTCGGTATCTCTCAAGAATGTTACGCCCGTTTCGCAACCGTTATGTTTTCGCTTCCGCCTGAGTGACAGGGAGTCGCCGACTTGGAATTCCAATCCCGGAGGCGTGTCTCGAGAAAGACCGTCGAAATCCGCAGGGATCGAATTCGAAAGCCGAGGAGTCACTCGAATGTGAGACGGTTCTAACGCCCTTTGGGAGTCTGTGGCGGCGGCACACTGTGCGGCCAGGTCAGTGAACGGCCGGGCAGCCCTGGCCGGCCGGGCACTATCACGCGGTACTTTATCAACCAGTGCCGTGCCGCTGTGCGTTCCCATGCCGTGGAGCGCAGTGCCACGCAGTGCCACGCAGTGCCATGCCATCGGCAGGCGCGCGGTGGATGCTGCAGGCTGGGGCCAAAGACCCTCCACCTGCGCTATCTATCTATCTATCTACCTACGCACAGTGGAGTGGATTTGCCAGGCGGCATCTCAAACGCGTTTTGAGCTCCATAGTCGCTAAATGGGACTCGAACCGAACGTGTGACCCCACCAACGGATTGCTCTCCGAACGAGGAATCCATTGGTGGGGTCACACGTTCGGTTCGAGTCCCGTTTAGCGACTCTGGAGGTGTGTATACACTGCTAGTACAGTCAGGTGCACCAACCGGTCACCCCGTGCGGTATACAACACAAAAGAAGAGACCGGCGAGAAGCAAAGGCAAAAACCTGGGTATTTGAACCAGCGAACCCGTACCCACGACAACGTCGCGGCGCACTTCCGACGCTGAGTCAAAAGCCTCCTCCCCCTCCCCTCCTCCCGCGCACGGGGGGTCCGGGGGCCCAGCTTATCGAGGAACAAAACAATCGCCTTATCACTTTACTTTCACATCGCTGCGACAACTAACGCCGCCAAGAGTACACGCACAAAATTACTTTCTTCCTTTCCTCTTTTGAAAAGCTCGGCCGCGCCGCGCGCCTGCCGTGCGTGTGCGCGAGGGAGAGGGAGGGGTGGGGGCGGTCGCGCGCTGGTTGGTCGACGCTGGCTCAGCCGATTCGCATTCGAAGGCAAAGCTCAGCGCGCTCTATCTGCGCGTGGTGGGCGCTAATGGAACTACTCCAGAGGTCCGTGGCGACTAACCCCAACACAATTTTCACTTTCTTATTTCGCTTTGTCACTTTAAAATCACTCTCCAGTACAAATATCTAAGTCACCGGTATTGTGAAAATGCCTTTCACTTAACCCAGTTTTAGGCTCTTTGCGTTTTTTGACGCTTTCAAGTCTAGAGGTCCCATGGTGACGTCACAGCCGACGGTGCCGCGCTCTGACGCCTTCGAATGCGAATCGTCACCTCACGCGCCTCTCTCTCTCTCTCCCTCACGCTGTCCCCCACCGGTCCTTTGATTTAACCTACTTCGCGCTGCTGCTGCACTGGGGCTAGTGCGAGGGCGGCTAGCGCTTTCGTCGCTCTGTCTCTCTCGCACCCACGGGGCACACGGCGCGGACCGCAGGGGTGCGAGAGAGACAGAGCGGCACACAGTGGGCCAGAAGACCGGTGGAGGCGGCCGAAACTCTAGCCGCGTTTTGAGCTCCAGAGTCGCTAAATAGGACTCGAACCGAACGTGTGACCCCACCAATGGATTGCTCTCCGAACGATGGTGGGGTCACACGTTTAGTTAGAGTCCCATTTAGCGACTCTGGAGCTCAAAACGCGTCCAGAGTTTTGGCCGCCCCCACGGGTCTTCTGGCCCACTGTGCGGCATGCGTGTCAAGGCCGCCGAGGACGCCGATCGGGCCAACTCGAAACAGAAATATACCGCCGTTCTGACGTTACTGACGCAGGCGGCGAGATGCGCCGGGGCTGAGGGGTCGGCGGCGGTCGGCGGGGCCCCGCGGGGGGTCAGGGAAGACCCAGGAAGGGGCGACGAAAACAAGCGGACTCTCTTCCTCGTCGCTCTGTCTCCCTCGCACCCAACAACGCCCCGCGAGTGCGAGAGAGACAGAGCGACGACTCTGCCGCGGCAATCCGTGTCAATTCCCCAACGGATAGCCCCGCGAACGCACTCGGTCACCCCACCCAAAGAGCAAAAAGAGAGACGAAACACTCTTGCTTTGACGAGTCTTTGCCGACGGGCGTACACTGGTACACAACTCGCCTTTGAGTGCCGCGGGCTGCCAGCACACACCAATGAGGAATGCGTGCATCGATACCTTATCACCACACACACACACACAAATCAAAACGCCGCGCAGCCGCACCGCGCAACGAGGACTCTAGTGCGCCCGCTAGCGGAGGCAATGATGCAGCCAGCCGCACAAAGCTTGAACAAACAAAAAGAAAATCGAAAAATTCAATTTTTTTTACAGTTATTTTGAGTAACAAGTTCCAGTTTAATCCTGTTCTAATTTTTTTCTTGGCACGCATTGAAAGGCCGACATAAGGCACGGTTCGGAAGACAGTGAAGTCAGTGCATAAATTTCACGACGCGTCTCTCTGTCTCTCTCTCTCCCCGCGGGGCTGCCTGACAGGCTGACCCCGACAGTCGCTATCTCTCTCTTTCCGCGCGTTAATGGGCGCACGCTCCCAACCAGCTGACACTATCAGTGTATCGGCCAATCAGGGGCGACATACATCGTGACATTGTCCCGACAGGGTCACTTGCGAGGGAGGAGAGCAGCCTAATTGGTGCAGCTTGCGCAGCGCCTCGCTCTGTCTCTCTCGCACCTCAACGTGTGACCCCACCAACGGATTGCTCTCCGAACGAGGAATCCATTGGTGGGGTCACACGCTCGGTTCGAGTCCTGCTTAGCGACTCTGGAGCTCAAAACGCGTCCTTGGCCGCCTCCACCGGTCTTCTGGCAAATCCACAGTGCAGGGCCTGGTTCGTTTCCACGGCGGTCCCTATTGATACAGCAGCCGCTCTTTTATTCCGACTTGGCAAACACGGGACGCAAGTCAAACACACGGCCAGCCCGCCACTGCACTGCCGGCACTGCCAGTGTGGGAACGCGGTCATTATCTGCGGCGCGGCTCGCCAGTCTGTCGTGCACCACAACATTTACCACTTAAAAATGAAAAAGGAAAAATCGAGCCCTTGACGGTGTTCGAACCCACGTCAAGAAGAAGGAAGGAGGTTGCTAGCGCACAGTGGGCCAGATGACCGGCGGAGGCGGCCGAATCCCGGACGCGTTTCGAGCTCCAGAGTCGCTAAATGGGACTCGAACCGATCGTGTGACCCCACCAATGGAGTCCTCGTTCGGAGAGCAATCCATTGGTGGGGTCACACGTTCGGTTCGAGTCCCGTTTAGCGACTCTGGAGCTCAAAACGCGTCCGGGGTTTGGCCGGCTGCGCCGGTCTTCCGCCCCACTGTGCGGTGACGTCACGCCGCGCGCCACGTGCCGCGGGGGCTCGTCAACAGGCCGCGCAGCCGCGCGAACTGAACTGCGACGCGAAAACAGCAAACAGCGCGCAGCCAAGCCAACGCCTCCAACTGTCAAGGACGTCAAGGACGGCTCGTCGCATCGACAGTTCCGCTAGCTGCCCCCCCCTCCCCCTCCCCCCCCTCCCCCCTCCCCCTCCCAGCGCCCGGACAGTCGGTGCAGGAACAAACATGCCCCCTCCGCAAGCAGTGCAGCTGCAGTGCAGCACCGCGGTGACGTCACCGGGGCCGAGACCCTGCTGACGCTCATCCACATGATTGACAGGCCTCGCCAAAAATTGCCGTCCAGTGCCCAAGCAAAAACATAACAAAAAACACAACAAAAAGGTAACGAAAATACATAAGAAATTTCGGGACAAAGGATTAAATCGGTATAGTCGTGTAACTATTTTTAATACGTAGTTTTAAATTTCAGCAATTTTTGTTGTCACTGTATTTTTTTATTTCTTTTAGAAAAAAATTTTTAGTTACGAATGTGGATTTGAAAAACAGCGGCAATCGAGCAAGTTGCAGTAGACTCGGTGGCCCGTTCACAGTTTAGAAAGAAAGAGAGAAAGAAAGAAAGCTCTCGACGAACGCCCAGGAATGCAGGCGAGCTGCTCTTGTCGCCGTCTCCCTCGCACTTGCACGAGGCAGCCAGGCAGCGCAGTGAGTGCGAGAGAGACAGCGCGACCTGCGCAGCTTTCCCGCCAGAATGCAGCCGCTGCAACAAGTCCTGCGGGACGAGGAGGGGGAGGGGGGGGGGGAGAATTGAGGTTATGTTGCCCTTCCCGGGACCGGCGTACTACAGGCCGTTTTACAAGGTTTTGAGGATTTCAGAGAACACCCTGGCGGACGAAACTCGAGCTGAGTGCGCCCCGGGCAGGATTCGAACCCCAGACAGCGGTGACACAGCGATTCGGAGGCAAGTCGGAGACGTATTGACAGCGAGCGAGAGAGCGTCAGTGACCCGAATGCTCGGAAAGTGAAACCAAGAGCGCTGCTCTTACCCAAGGGCAGGTCGCAGAGGAGCGCGCAGGCGGCGATGGCGCCGGCCGACGCGCCCGAAATCTTGTTGAGCAGCAAGTGGGGGGCGTACTTCTTGAAGCAGACGGCCACCCCGACATGGTAGATGCCGAGGAAGCCGCACCCGGCGAAGGACAAGTTCATTTCTCGCTTCTCCCGGCCCTGCCGGACCAGACGTGGGACTAGATCGGCACGGACACGACTATCGCGACGAGTCGCCAACGAGTACGACAACGACGACGCGTTGCTGGCGCACTGGCGGACGGGGACACTGTGCTGCTCGCACGGCGGCTGCTTATCGACTGAACAGGCCGCGGCCGCGGAGGAGCTTATTTAAAGTGACAGTGTGGGAGACGAGACGGCAGCAGAAGACACGAGATAAACAAACTTCTGGACGAAGACGCGACTTGCTACCGCACACCAAGCGTCCCGCACGTCCTGACCTCAACTGACTGACAACTCTGTCTGACTGCCCGCCCGCCCGGCGCCCGGCTGGCCGCTAGCCGCGCAGCGCGCAGCAGCGGTCTGCTTCTGCTGCTACAGTGTAGTGAGGCGAGCCAGCGCCATCTAGCGGCCGACGCCTCAACCGCCTCGCGCCTCGCGCCTCGCGCCTCGGACTATGAGAAAGCAATGTGCCCGCAGTGCGCCTCTTAGAGTCCTAAAGGCGCCTCTCTGCGTCCAACCAGGGAAGCCCACAGGGTGACGGAGTGGCCTCTGTGACCCTGCACTGCAGGTGCGAGGGGCGCGCAGTGGGCCAGAAGACCGGCGGAGGCGGCCGAAGACGCGTTTTGAGCTCCAGAGGGGAGTTGTTCATTTCTCCTACCTAAATGTTCGCCTACCTGTCTATTTCGCCTACCTATATTTCGCCTACCTAATAAAAATATTGAATAAAAATATTCAATAAAATATTGCCATTTTTCGCCTACCTATAGTTCGCCTACCTAATAAAAAAAATTAAATAAAAGTATTCAACAAAAAAACGAAAAAATCGGCGGCAAAAAGTGGCAATACGAAAGTCTCAAGGAGACCCGCCGATCAGCTTCGGTGTTCTTATGGGAACCGGGCCTTCATCCGACGCTCCCTGCCGCGCAATTCGACAGATTAGTGGGTTCGTATTGGGCTGGCCCACCCGAAGTGCGCGCGGTTTCTGTGGTACAGTGAGAGTCCAGATTCAGAGGCCTTACCTCAGAGGGGTCACATTGGGTATTTGAACCCGCGACCCCGAGTGCCGAGTCTAGTCAACTCCTCTACCCTGACCGCTCAGCCACCGAACCAGCTTGTCGGCGGCGATGTCGCAACTCCTCTTGAGCTGCCGTTCGAGAAATCTGGTCCCGAAAAAATGGTAATTTGAGCGGTCTCGAACCCGGGACCTGCTGCTTCCCACATCATGCTCTTAACCACTGAGCCACCGGGACGCCATGGCACCCGCCCTGCCTGCGCTGGTACTCAATCTTCTCTGGATATACCTCCCCAAGCAATTGGTCGCCGAAAAAATTGTGTATACTACCGGTCCCGAACCCGGGACCTGCTGCTTCCCACATCATGCTCTTAACCACTGAGCCACCGGGACGCCATGGCACCCGCCCTGCCTGCGCTGGTACTCAATCTTCTCTGGATATACCTCCCCAAGCAATTGGTCGCCGAAAAAATTGTGTATACTACCGGTCCCGAACCCGGACCTGCTGCTTCCCACATCATGCTCTTAACCACTGAGCCACCGGGGCACCATGGCACCCGCCCTGCCTGCGCTGGTACTCAATCTTCTCTGGATATACCTCCCCGAGCAATTGGTCGCCGAAAAAATTGTGTATACTACCGGTCCCGAACCCGGGACCTGCCGCTTCCCACATCATGCTCTTAACCGCTGAGCCACCGGGACGCCATGGCACACGCCTTGCCAGCGCTGGTACTCAATCCTCTCCGAATAAACCTCGTCAAGAAGTCGGTTGCCTCTGCCGAAAAATATGGTCATGGTCCTAGTCTCGAACCCGAGACCTGCCAGTCAGGAGCGCAGCACTCTAACCACTGCGCTACTTGGTTGCTACGCACAGCGCTCACCCCATCGCCGAAGTTATTATTTGTCCAGCATCAAGCAAGATGGGTGGCTATTGAAGTTTGGCGCTAGGTTAGTGGCGTGCATAGCAACCTGGTAGCGCCGTGGATAGAGTGCTGCGTTCCTGACTGGCAGGTCTCGGGTTCGAGGCTAGTGCCATGAGCATATTTTTCGGCAGAGGCAACCGACTTCTTGACGAGGTCTATCCAGAGAGGAATAAGTACCAGCGCTGGCAAGGCGGGTGCTATGGCGTCCCGGTGGCTCAGTGGTTAAGAGCACGATGTGGGAAGCGGCAGGTCCCGGGTTCGGGACCGGTAGTATACACAATTTTTTCGGCGACCAATTGCTTGGGGAGGTATATCCAGAGAAGATTGAGTACCAGCGCAGGCAGGGCGGGTGCCATGGCGTCCCGGTGGCTCAGCGCTTACGAGCACGTTGTGCGAAGCAGCAGGTCCCGGGTTCGGGACCGGTAGTATACACAATTTTTTCGGCGACCAATTGCTTGGGGAGGTATATCCAGAGAAGATTGAGTACCAGCGCAGGCAAGGCGGGTGCCATGGCGTCCCGGTGGCTCAGCGCTTACGAGCACGTTGTGGGAAGCAGCAGGTCCGGGTTCGGGACCGGTAGTATACACAATTTTTTCGGCGACCAATTGCTTGGGGAGGTATATCCAGAGAAGATTGAGTACCAGCGCAGGCAGGGCGGGTGCCATGGCGTCCCGGTGGCTCAGTGGTTAAGAGCATGATGTGGGAAGCAGCAGGTCCCGGGTTCGGGACCGGTAGTATACACAATTTTTTCGGCGACCAATTGCTTGGGGAGGTATATCCAGAGAAGATTGAGTACCAGCGCAGGCAGGGCGGGTGCCATGGCGTCCCGGTGGCTCAGTGGTTAAGAGCATGATGTGGGAAGCAGCAGGTCCCGGGTTCGAGACCGCTCAAATTACAATTTTTTCGGGACCAGATTTCTCGAACGGCAGCTCAAGAGGAGTTGCGACATCGCCGCCGACAAGCTGGTTCGGTGGCTGAGCGGTCAGGGTAGAGGAGTTGACTAGACTCGGCACTCGGGGTCGCGGGTTCAAATACCCAATGTGACCCCTCTGAGGTAAGGCCTCTGAATCTGGACTCTCACTGTACCACAGAAACCGCGCGCACTTCGGGTGGGCCAGCCCAATACGAACCCACTAATCTGTCGAATTGCGCGGCAGGGAGCGTCGGATGAAGGCCCGGTTCCCATAAGAACACCGAAGCTGATCGGCGGGTCTCCTTGAGACTTTCGTATTGCCACTTTTTGCCGCCGATTTTTTCGTTTTTTTGTTGAATACTTTTATTTAATTTTTTTTATTAGGTAGGCGAACTATAGGTAGGCGAAAAATGGCAATATTTTATTGAATATTTTTATTCAATATTTTTATTAGGTAGGCGAAATATAGGTAGGCTAAATAGACAGGTAGGCGAACATTTAGGTAGGAGAAATGATATAGACTCCTCCAGAGTCGCTAAATGGGACTCGCAACGAGCGTGTGACCCCACCAATGGATTGCTCTACGAACGAGGAATCCATTGATGGGGTCACACGTTCGGTTCGAGTCCCATTTAGCGACTCTGGAGCTCGAAACGCGTCCGGGATTCCGGTCTTCTGGCCCACTGTGCGGTGGTTCCATGGTCCCGACGCGTGCCGCGCGATTTTTCATAGCGCGGGCGGGAAGTTCAAACCGCTGCGCGTGCCGTCCGCTTCTTGGAAAGGCTAGAGTGTGCACCGTCGCAGTGCTTCGATAAAGACAAGCTCACCCCTTAGTGACACTGACCGGCCGCGACATTTACGCAATCCGCAATCCCACGTCGCTCCGTCTCTCTCGCACGCCCACGGCGCACCGCGCGAGTGCGAGAGAGACCGTTCGCAGTGTGGTGGCGCGCTGTGAGGCAAAGCATTGTATCGCCACTGATAGTGATGGGTTACGTCAATCCAGTAGTTGAATTCGGCAAGAGCCGCCACCCTGCCCCCGCCCCCCCCCGCCCCGCCCCGCCCCGCCCCGCCCCGCACTTGCCTATTGACGTAGGTTGGCTACATCACTGGCCTCCCTTCCCTCGCTCTATCGTCGGAAACGAAATTGATTTTATCGTGTGGCGGTAATGGTGTTTCGTTATCGCATGGCGTGTTTTAGATGACATAACAATTAACAACAAGGAAAAGCCACGTGTTATTCGACGGTCTTACTGCGTTACTTCGGGAAAAAGCAAAACAAAGATGAAAAATGAGGCGGTGCGGTTTTTTGGGTGGGGTGATACGAGTCGCGCCACTCCACTGCCATGACCGTCTCCGCGACGCTGACGAGGGGCGGAGTGCAGTGCTGCAGAATAGGCAAAGTTGCAAAAGACTATCGAAAATCGAAACAAGAAAACAACAACAAAGACCTGTCTGATTGTCTGTAGACTCGTTGATACGGAAGCCTCACGTGGCAACAAAGTGTGTTTCGCCTGGATACAGCGAATCTGTATCGGTATCTTGAGATAGAGGAGATTATACAAGTAGACTTATAAAAAGTATTTGATAGAAGCCCAAATGCGGCAGCAAATCTCAAACACTCGAGACCGCTCGAGGCCCAAGTGCGCTTCTGAGTATCACCTGACAATGATACATTAAAATTTATTTCAACGTCATGATTTTCAGTACGCAACTGGCGACGAAACTTGAGTGGGGGGTCACACGTTCGGTTCGAGTCCTGTTTAGCGACTCTGGAGCTGAAAACGCGTCTAGAGTTTTGGTCGCCTCGGCCGGTGTTCTGGCCCACTGTGCAGCCCCCCGGCCTTCCGATGTGGCACCACTGCGCTGACCCGGTTCTCTGACCTGCGGTAGGGGTGCAGGCCGCTGGGCGCGGGGCGCGGAGGGCTGTGCTCTCGACGGGGGGCTGCGATAGCAGATCCACCCGCGAGGAGGAGGTGTCGCTATCTCTTTCCTTTCATCACGCTGCTCTAGCTGGAGCGCGGTGGCGCGGTGCTGCGTACTGCGGGGCGCGTGGCCGGCCTCTCTCTCTCTCTGTCGCACTCGCGGGGCGCACCGCGGGGGTGCGAGAGAGACAGCGCGAGGGCCGATAGGCGGCTTACCTGGGTGCTGTCGGAGCGTCGCAGTCACCGCGTTCGGCTTGCTTCGCTTGGTTTAATCACCCAGAGCCCCCCCCCCCCCGAGGATGGCGAAACGAGGCGATATCTCCGACATGTGGCACGGCTAGAGGCAGGGCTCGCCTGGCACCGCGCCAGCGCTCTCATCTATGCTCCATTTCCCGTCATCCAGTGATGCCCCAACCCGTCCCCCGATACACTGGCAGCGCAGCGCACAGTGGGCCAGAAGACCGGCGGAGGCGGCCAAAACTCTAGACGCGTTTTGGGCTCGACAGTCGCTGAATGGGACTCGAACCCAACGACTGCCCCCACCGATGGATTGCTCTCCGGACGAGGAGTCCATTGGTGGGGTCACACGTTCGGTTCAAGTCCCATGTAGCGACGCTGGAGCTCAAAACGCGTCTAGAGTGTGCGTGTGTGTGCGTGTGTGTGTGTGTGTGTGAGTGAGTGTGTGTGTGTGTGGGTAGTTGGTTGCGGACAGTCCTCTCTTCCGCCCCCCTCTCCTCAGCCTTCGCGATCCAACGTAAACAAAGGCGTTATCAATACTCGTGGTGGGGCGGTGGTGGGCGCTGGGGCGTGCCTGCACCGCCTTCAGCCTGCACAGCCTTCGCAGTGGCGGCCCTGCGTGACCCTTCTGCACGTCAATGCCAGAAGGCGGAGGGTGGCCGACACACTGTGGACGAGGCCCCGCGAGCCGCGACCCGAGGGGTGGAAAATTTCCACTGCTTCTATGTATAGTGCCAGTGCCCGCAAGTTTGCACTATCACACGTTGAGGGGGGGGGGGCCTTCCCGCCGGCGGACGTCCGAACGGTCCGAACGGCCTTGACGGGCTCCACCAGTAAAAAGCGGAAACGACCCCGTCAAGCCGGGGGGGGGGGGGGGGGGGGGACCCTTCGAGGAGCCGCCACTGGAAGGCATGGCTGGCCGGCAGACTCTCAGGTCCAGCAGCCCGTCGTGCACTTGCTAATGTGAGACGCCGAGACGGAGCCCCCCCCCCCCCCCCGCTTGCCAAACAGACCGCCCCAAATATTGACGTCCGTCGAGAACGCCGTGCTGGCCGGGCGGGGCGGGGCAGGGCAGGGCAGGGCGGGCATGCTGCGGGGGAAACTGCCGTGGATCATTGCAGGATGCAGATAAACCTGTGTCGGACACGAAAAACAGAAGGGGCCCGCTTGCAGTGCAGTGCCAGTGACTCCAGCAGAGTCATTGACGCTGACCGAGAACCGGATGCAGTGCTCACATCGTACCAGACTGAACAAGGAAAGCGACGCAAAAAAAAACTGGTACAGCTTTGCGCTCGATGGTTTAAAGTAAATTCGTTTTTGGGGCAATTAGAAATTATTCAGAAATTATGAAACGAGAGCTTTTTAATTTCTTCCGTCCCGTGCCTCTGTTCGCCCACTTGTTTCTTCCTGAGGAAAAAATGTCGCGAAACGTAAAGACACAGATAAGGAGGTGGAGCGAGCGACGTGTCAGCCTAATGATTATTCCATGGGATGGCGCGTGCAGCCACTCAGCTTCTGTGGGTGCGTGAGAGAGAGAGGCGAGTGTTTCTGGCTAAGTCGACAGTGGAAAACACATCGAGTATCAACATGTTTTGGTGAGGTGAGACGCGCCACTCCTGCCGTGAGGGAGAAGGGGTTCTGTGTGCATGTATGTGTGTGTGTGTGTGTGGGTGTGAGTCTGTGTGGGTGTGTGGGTGTGCCTCGGCGCGTGGCAGGCTAGATCGCTAGATAGAGCACCGCGCCACCGCCGGCTTGGCGCAAGCTTGCCGCTATCACCCTCCCGATAATCCCCGAGTGGACACTACTCGTTGTTCCGAATCACCCTTCTAGTGTGGCGCAGCGAAGCCGCGAAAGAGGTCCATCCCGGCATGCCTTGCAGCATGCCGCTCAGTTTCGGACCGTTTTTATTTATTTTTTTATCGCAGCAGGAAGCAT